>NW_027526460.1:38939286-39017448 GCF_048455015.1 Haemaphysalis longicornis
GATAAATGTGGCTTTGCCGTAAGGCATTTTGTGGCTCCGCAGAGCAAAAATACCCGGAACCGCAGCCATAGAAAGTTTCGTTTTTCAAAACTCCCGGCATACGACCTTCTTTTCGTTGTGTTAACATAAAAATAGGACGGCGCTACATATGATGCTCTTTGCAGCTCTGAACGACAAACATATGGAAATGTATAGCAGTCGTTAGTTGGCACGCAATACCATTTACCGACCGAACGCATGGGTGAACCACTGACGCAACGCAGCGTGAAAACAGCGAGGAAGGTCCAATCGCGCGCGAAAGTGCGCGTGGCTCCGCAGCGGTGAAGAGTCCAAGTGGGCCGTTCAAATCGCGCGTGAAATCGAAAAGGATCCGATGGCTCCCGCCTGATGCTCTTCGTCGCTTTTCTTTCCCTTTCCCTCATATCCCCATGTGTCGACTTCTCAGGGCAGTTGCAACGGTGCCTTTCTTTTAGACCGCAGCTCTTCAAGGGGGCCATGCAAACAAAATGCAGGTTTCGTTCATTCGAAAGATTGTGTCGGTGGAATAACGCTGACACTAATTTAACGAAAACTTCATTCATAAAGCTATACAATTAGGGAAAAAATAGAATGGCCATGCGACCCACTAGCTCAATTCCCGCAATAGAACCTGTGACGTATTTGGGCAGCTATGCGATTGGCAGCGGTCGGCAAAATCCAACTAAACCTAAACAGCGGTTATACCTACCGAATAATTTTCTGTTATTTTTTTTTTTAAGTTAACCCCACTGGCTGGGGCAATCAGGCTTCCGGTTACTTTGGGCTGTTTACGTCGCGTTTCGACGAGCGCTGTTATTCTACGACCTTTCCTTGTTTCGCATTGCCTGTGCGATGCCGGGGAAGGGCATTTTAAACCTATTTCAACTGTTTAAAGACCCCGCCGGATGAATTACGAGCTTATTCTGCGATTTTCCACAGGAAGCTTCGCCAAATAGGGCTCCAGTAATTGTTTTGTTTACATTTGGGCTTTTAGCTGTAACTTTACCAAAAATACGCCTAGCGAGCTGATTTTATATGTCAAACTATTGGCACAGTCCCGCAATAACGCGAGTTGGCCCCTTTAAGGGGCCACCCTGTCCCGAATGTTAGCTAGGTTTGTTTTACTTGCCTTGGCACCAGGTGTGACTCGCCGCCGCCACACCCCACGCCGAAAACAAAGAAAACGTTTATATCTGTAAAACTATTACGCTAGTAGGTCCAAATTTGGTACAGAGGGGCTCTAGAACTTAATGAAACAGGCACGCAAAAGGATTATAACCTACATGGGAAATTTCTTTGAGAAACTTTGAAAACTCGCGCAGCTCCGTGAAACCCGTGCACTATGGCGCGAAGCTTAAAGATGCTTCCCGTCATGGCGAGGAAGGACTCGAGGAAGAACTCTAGTACAACTTCAGCGTCCTTTTTGACCAGCTGCGCTTCAAAGTAGCCATTTTTTCGTAGATTTATGTTTGAGCATGGCACTGGCTTACCTTTTCAACGGCCAGACGTCAGTGAATCTCATCAGTAAGCCAGCCTCTCAGCTTATTCCTTCAGAACTGCGCGTACAAAAAGCAAAACTGACAAACGCTGGCCCAATACACAGCACACGGGCGGGGCAACGTCGTCCGCGAGAAACTTCTCTCGCTCGTTCGCTCTTTTTCGTCAGGCTCTCTGTATGCAACCCGTGCAGGTATGGAGTGATGCCTTCTCCGGAAGTAACCATCATGCCGGAGACCTAAGGGGCTACACTAGAAATGTTTAACCATTCTAGGCAGGCTCTAAAGGACATAAATAGCACTCCCTCGCCACAAAAGGATTTGGCCACCCTGGTGTAGTAGTTGGCCGCCACCTGCCATGACTGACCGAATCAAATCATTGCCCTCACTCCCCAGGAGCTGTAGAGCACCTTTCCACGGCGACGGTCACAACAGCGATAAAGCAGAAAGTGTTAAGAATCTGAGGTCCCACAGGTCGTCCTTGGAACTTGACCCTGGCAATGTTCAACGCATGCACTCTGTCTAGCGAGGGAACCCGTGATCCGTATGTGGTACGGGTTGGGCTTTTATTTTACTTTATAGCCCTTTATTTTGTCCGTCTGTCTAGCGAGGGAAACTTAGCTGTAATACTAGCAGAACTCTCCAATGTTAAGTGGAATATTATAGGGTTAAGGGAAGTTAGAAGAACCAAAGAATGCGTCATGGCGCTCACTAGCCGGCATATTCTCTGCTACCAAGGACCTCAAGAAAGGAAATAGCACGGAGTGAGTTCCTAATACACAGAAAAATAGCGGGGAACGTGAAGGAATTCTTGAGCATTAACGAAAGAGTAGAAATCGTTGTCATCCAGCTAAACAAGCGATACAGATTAAAGCGATACAAGCAATACAGGTTACAAGCATACGCACCAATAGCTAACTACAATGACCATGGCGTGGCAAATTTTTACGAGGACGCCGATTCAGCAATTAAGAACACAGTTCACGATTGTCATGGGAGACTTTAGCGCAAAAGTAGGCAAGTAGCAAATAAGAGAAAGGTCGGCGGAAAAGGTTGTAATAGGCACCCACAGCAGTCGAGGAAATGTACTGGTGGGATTTGCGGAGAGGAATAACCTGAGGGTAATGTATACATTTTTCCGCAAACGAAAAAAACGGAAAATAAACACGGAAAAACCTGGATGGCTTACCAAAAAATGCAATTGACTTCTCTTGTATTGACAATACAGGAAATGTGCAGAACGTAGAAGTACTAGGCCAGACTCGTAGCAGCGTTCATAGGATGGTTAGATGCAAAGTAAGGCTCAACCTCAGAAGAGAAGTAACAAAAGAATCTGAAGCAGCTGAAGGAGAAGCAACATAGGAATCAAACTGGAAAACTAACTCAGAAAACGAAGGAACTAACTGCGAAACGTAAGAACATGAAAGTGTCGAGTAATGCGGATCATTGCAGAGTTCTCGAAACTGATTAAGAGGTGTAAAACAAACGACATTCTAGCGCATTAAGAAAAAGCTAGATATCGGCAAAGACAGAATGCACGCACTCAGAGACAAACACGGTAACATAACGTACTACATGGATGAGATAATAAAAGTAAGGGAACGACTCAAGCCCAGGCTATGCGCCAGCGACGTTAGACCAGTAGCAACTATTGAGTATACAAGCTTAATTCACCAAGTCCCACTAATCACCAAAGACGAAGTTGACTAGGCTATCAAGAAAGGCGCAGGTAACGGCATAACCACGGATCTTCAAAAGGAGGGAGGCCATATTGCACAGGAAAAGGTTGCTGCACTATTATCGGAATGCTTAAATGCATTAAAAGTTCCCATCGCCTGGAAGAATGCAAACATAATTATAATTCAGAAAAATCGAGATAACAAAGACCTTAAGAATTACAGGCCCATCAGCCTACTCTCAGCTGTATGCAAGCTGTTCACCAAAGTAATAGTTAACCGCATAAGCGACAGTCTAGACTCCCAACAACCCCGAGATCAGGTTGGATTTAGAAAAGGATACGCAACAATAGGTCACATTCATGATATCAATCAAGCAATATAAAAATCCGCAGAGTACACCAAACCCATTTGCACGACATTTAAATACAACGAAAAAGCGTTTGATTCAGTACACATCGCAGCAGTGATGAAATCATTAATATGCCATAAAATGAATGAAACCGACATAAGACTTCCAGACGACATGTATATCAAGGATGTACGGGCACAATACTTTTTCTGAAGCAAATCGACAAATTCCCGATCCGAAAAGGCGTTATACAGGGAGACACAATCTCGCTAAAACTATTCAGAGCATGTCCGAAGGGGTGTTCAGAAACCATGAGCGGGAAAACATAGGGACTACGGATAAAGGGGGAGTACGTTAACCTATTGAGTTATAAAACAGCGCTAGAAACAGGACTACAGAAAGGGAACACAGACAGTGCGCTGACTAACAACTGGAAGCTTGTAAAGCGAGGAGTTACTACTTCAGCATTACAAAACTCGCTGTCAAGGTCCGGTCATCATCGAATCCAGAGCAACCTTGACGCCTAAACAAGCCGTCTGCGGAAGGCTGGCTTTCCTGATTCGCTTCTTTGCGGCGTGGGCTACAAAATCTTGAAAGGACTGAGAAAACCACCCCAGGAACAGGAACCTCCATCCAGATAGAGAAAGAAGGTAGCCGTGATCTCTTACATCCACGGGGTGAGCCACAGGCTTAAGAAAATAGTAGGGCGGTCGGGTGTTGATCTCGTGTTTTCTGCTCCTGACAAATTAAGTAGCCTTTGCCGCAAGGTAAACAGTGAGAGACCAGCGACGAAAAATGCGCGAAGAAACATGCGAAGCCCTACGTTCAATGCCAGGGGGAGGTTATCTACTAGATACCACTGTCTTGTTAGCGGTCGCACGTGGGACAAATGGGGCGATGCCTCAACGATCGTCTTCGGGAGCACGCGTGCGACGTAAGAAACGCCACAGGTAGCACACTGGCTACTCACGTTGCCAAATGCCCAGGCTGTTCGCCTCTGTTTGGGAAAAGCCACGCGCTGGCGCGATACGGGGCCGGATGCGACGTGAGATTAGAGAAGCCTGGGAAATGCATACCAGGAAACATGATTGCGTCAGCGCTCCTTCTGTTGCTCTCACGGGTAAAGAAATTCACTTTCTTGGTGATACTGTAGATAAGGCGTGCTAGTTGCTACGATAGTGTAAGTAATGAAGATTACTGTACTTTTTGAAACTGATTGTTTTTTTTGTATTCTTTAGTTGTTATTTCTTTCTCCACGTGTCACTTTCTTTCCGTATTTATTGCCCATTCAGTGACAATAAACTCAGTTGTTAGTCAGCGCCCTGTCTGTGTGCCGTTTCTGTAGTCCTGTTTCCATAGCAAAGCCTCTCCTCGAGCATTTCGTTTCCTGTTCATGACGATTTTCATTAGGCTATTTCACTGCAGTAGTTAGTTAATCATCTTATTGAGACTAAAAAACAGTATGTTCATTAACGCGAAGCTTTAGTCTCTTCACTCCTGCCGTTGTACGTCGATAGCACTGCAGGAAAGCCAAGTTTCTCTGACGATGATGATAAACGATCTTGTGTGAAGCGAAAAAAAAAAAAAAAAAACCGCTTCCCGTGGCTGTAATCGAACACGCGTCACCCGTGTTATGAAGGCGGCGTCTATCCAATTGATCCATTTCGCCATGATCTAAGTGACACCAAGCAGCAGGTACCGATTCGCGCCGTGCACCCCAAGCCCATACGTTAGCCCTACGGAATGCACAACCGAGCGTTGCTGGGGGCATTCTAGAAAATTGGTGCGTACCTCCAGATTAGCACACACTCGCAGTGTGGCATTGGCCGACCAAGGAATCCATCACGAGAAAGCTTCGCGTTCAACCATCGTCGTCGTTAGACGGAGAGGTGTATGGTTTTTTTGAAACACTATTAGCTTCAGCTCCAACCCCGAGGACTATTTTCAATAATTAATTAGTTTGACGACTATGAGCCAATCGCACAAGGTTGGCGCATCGCGTAACAATTTTAATGCGGGAAAGCAGTTCGTGAGTCGCCACAATTTCTTCTGTATTTCTAACTAACAATTTATTTGATTGAAGCTCGCATTAAAACTGCCGTGGGCATTAATCTGACGTGGGAATCGTTGGATTAAAGCGAACAAGTGTGTTTTCTTCGTGGTCTCTTTAAAAAGTTACTGCGGGTGATGCACAGGTTGATTTTATAGATAGAATAACACACGTAGTTCACAAACGCACCATGCTAAGCAGCAAAGGTTCTTTAAAAAGCCAAACGATCAGCAAAACCTAAAATAAAGTGGCCGTCGTTAAAGGATTACATTTTCCGTTGAAGGGATTGTGAAGTCACTTATCCTACAAACATACTTGAGTAGTCTTCAGAGTCTGCCAAAAAAAGCCACGCTCTTCATTGCTTATGTAAAAAAATGTTGCTTACATGAGTGAGTCTGCTTGGCATTAGTAGTATGTTCCCCCAGTATCAGCTTTCTTGCTGTCTTCTTCCTTTCCAATGACACGGAACTAAGCCTAATCCATAACCTACGAGCAGCGGAAAAATATTCTAAACAGCTGGAGGACAAACGGTAAAATCTACACAAAGTGAACGATCGCTTATATACGCCAGGATGTCAACTTGTCGGGACATCATTTCCATTTTAACCGAGGTAGTACATAAAGAAACGGGCGGAAGCCGGATTAGGCTGAGAGGCAGTCGGCCGGCACCATCATGTCGTCCTCGACAAAGAAGGCCGGTGCGGTTCCGGCTGTCGATTCAACAAAAGGACGCAATAATCTGCGGCGATGCTGCCATAAGGTCACTCTGAATTCCCGGGGCGACTATGGGCTGGATAAGTCAGGACGGGAATGTCATCCTTAACTGGTTTGTCTCCTTCTTGCAATTCATGTTGTTTAGCTCTCTGTTCGCACCAGAAGCATTTGTGTGTGCAAGCACATTTACCGGAACACTGCGCAGCATTGTTTGGGAGAGGCAATGCACTTTCAGGAGAAGTGACACTTTAATGCTTTAATGGAAGTGGAAGCTGCAAACAGAAAATGTGTAAACGTAGACATATTAAATGTTATACGATCGTACTGTGACGTAGATTCGGATCTATTGAAAGCATGACTTAACACACCAAGGCACACCATGAAAACCTAATGTAGGTGTTATTGGTGCTCCCTTACCTTCAACGACCATCATACAGCTGTAAATTGGGTATATGTTCAAAGTTTTTTTGTTACTGGCGCCAAGAATTATTCGGTGCCACCCTTAATGGCATGCCTGTAAGATTCGTCCGTGATTTCACTCGTATCACTTAGTGCAGCGTTGTTCTATGTTCCCTAGTGGCACTGTTTGGGGCATACAAACACATCATGTTTTAGCGGATGTCTTATTTGTTATAAGACCATCTAAAATGCTTATTATAAAATAATCATTACTGTTTCCCAACTCCCCAATTCGTCTCGTGCAGAACAATGCGCAAAAGAAAACAAAAATTCAAATTTATATCCTTGACGAACATAGGTAGTAATGATTGCCATCGCAATAAGAAAGCGTTCTCGAGCTTTATTTTGTTTTCTTTCCTGCAGTTTGTTCCACAACGGTAAGGAAAAAGGGTAACATAGTTGGAACTAGATGACGGCGCTTTTTCCCGAATGGTTTCATTAATATTCCTTAATCGCCGGTCCTTCTATTTTAACACGGACGACACGTGTCCACCCTTGCGGCGCGTGGCCGTTTCTTTCACATGTTCCTCATGCATCAAACAGCAATAACTTCGGGATCACCGTTAATTAACGACAAAAAAGATGATGAAGAACGAGCATAGCAACCCATTACAAGTCTCACTGCGTATTGACACTAATACGCTTCCGTTAATTTCCTCTTTATTCCTCACCGCAGACTCAAAATCAGACACGCGAGTACGTATGCAGCAGACCTGTCTGCGCACTACATCTTTTTCTTTCTTTTTCTTGCTTCATTGGCCGCCTTATTTCTAGGCACCCGAGTCCTGCTCCGGTCGTAGTACCGGCGCTGGGTGTGGCAGAACCGCTTGTCTTAGCAGTTACTAACGACGTCCTAATGCTTTTGCGGGACGACCGCTAATGCGATCCAGCAGCTGGGCTTGAGAACTACGTGACGACGCACTATGCTTAGGCAGCTTCCTTGGAACGCCTTTTACGCGTGATTTTCCCCATTTCTCGATCTTCCCTTTTTTATTTGCCCGTGCGCTTCAACCAGTATTCACTCTCTGCGTTACTTTGCCTTCATCTAGATAACATCATCGAAGCGTATCACGGGAGTTCTTTCCCCGTCAGATTTTTATTAATCTACACCCGTCGGAGTCCCTTTGAGCTGTTTACGTCTCACTATCACAGTCTTCGGAGAGCAGTTTCTTCGGGTGTTCTACGCCTGTTGGTGATGGGTCTTTCGGAAGGTTTTAAGCGAAGCGATGGGGAAAGGTTTAAAAGGCGGGAGTTAATATAGACATTCGGCAGTGCCCTTAAAAAGAACCGCGTAATTTTTACTGACGTATTGGCATTCACCTTGTTTATCATTTCTTAATTTCAGAAGGGAAATCATGATTTTGGATTGTCACTTGTTATTAACCCGGTCACTAATGCCATCTACAGTGCCATAAAAATGCCCCAGTGTAAACGTCTGCTTTTTAAAGAGAAACTTTAAATGGCTAAGCTCGCCACACCAACCCAGCCCACGCGTCCGGCCCGCTAACCTCCTCGGTGACTCACATTGGGATGGTATTAGTGGCTAGTCAGCAAGACCGCGTTGCAAGAATGAGACATGCGCTTTAGAGGTATGTAGAAGACGGAAACGAGCATTTATCGAAACCAGACGAGTTAATGACTAGGACGTTACATGGCCAAGAAGCATACAATAATTGACTCTATCATAAAGACATAAGATGCTAAAGATACACAAGTTCTGCGAGAACGAAAAAAATAGCATCAGTTCCCAGTTCAGTTTAAAGACACGCCTGGAATAGGTAAGACGTCTCGCGTGGTACTGCGCACTCGATGCGATACGCTTCCCAGTCCCAGTTGTCGGCAGATTTCGGTAAATCGGCACGGGAAAGCCACGTAGCGCAGTCGAGGACGTCCAGTTGTATCCAGTTGTATCAGTGTCTGCTAGTGTCTTCTTTTCCTTGCGAATTTTCCTTGTAAATTTTTCTTGTACTTTTTATTTGCTTTGTCACACCGTTTGCTGCTGAGGGTGGCGTGGCCTTCGTCAGGCAACTGGTTTGCCTCTAGCCATGTCCCCCAAGGCAATGTTTTGCAATATTGTCTTGAATAACCTTGAACTTGAACTTGAATTTGATTTAATGCGCAGTCGACGAACAGCTATAGGCACGGCTGGCACTCCAGCCTGGCTGGGTCCCCGGGCGTCCTCACGACGGCCCCAGGAGTCTGGAGTACACCGCAACCACATCTAACAGCCTTCCGAGCCATGTCTGGACACTGCTCATCAGCGTGCCCGAGATCTGACCCACCGGGCAAGCCAGGAGTTCGTCGAGCAGAGGCAGCTCTGCCTCCTCTTGTCGTTCCGCGAAATCAGCCAGCATTACTATCTGGAACGAACCCTATAACCCCCTGAGCACAAAAGCCTCACTAAATAACAAGAACGCCACCTCCGAGGCATCCAAACACATTTCTCTACTGCACTAGAGCCCACATTCTGGCCCTTGACCTGTACTCCGCGCAATGCCGCTGCAGCGAGGCTCCTGTCACACTCTACCACATCACGTGGGGCTGTGGTAAGAACCCTTACCTACCCCCCGTGCTCTTTCCTTCCCTTGATCACTGGGAGAGAGGACTGCCCAGCTTGGACCCTGACGACCAGCTTTGTTTGGTGCAGAGAGCCCAAGAAGCCAGACGGACTCGAGAGGTGCTGGGATGATGACTCTTGCCCACAACTGAGTGCTTTAGAGACACATTTACTCCTCCTCCGCCTCCTCCTCCTCCTCCTCCTTCTCCTCTTCTTGTCGATTCTCCCTCTTCGTCACCCAAATCACGTTCCCATCCTCTTCCTCTCTTTTTTCCTAACACATACCCACAAAAGGTGATTATCCACGTTCGGCCATCTCACCTTCATATTAACTTCCTCGTCATCGATTCCTGCAAGACGCACACTCCACCGCTGTATTGTGCCCCATCACACACATCCAGATTATCTCCCCTAATAGCACCAAGGAGCCTCATTCCCTTCCGTCCCTCTTGTTTCTTCTTTACAAATGAGCCTAGAGCCTTCCCCCTATATAGTAGTACATTTCTTCCGTCTATTCCGTGCGTGCAAAAACGCATTACTACAAAGCCAACTTTATGACGAACGCACAGCAGCACATGGCTGGAACTCTCATTTTAAAGCGAAGCTGTAGTGTCCTCCCTGATGCCGTTGTACGCCAATATGCCCTGCAGGAATGCCAACTTTCTCTGACGATAATTATGAATGATCTTGGGTGAAGTGAAAGGGAAAAAAACGCTTCTCATGGTAGGAATGGAATCTGAGTCCCTCGTGTTATGAAGCCGGCGTCTATCCGATTGCTGCATTTCGACATGGCCGAAGCGAAGACCAAGCTGAAGGTACCGCAGCACACCCTAAACCCAAACGTTAGGCTTACGGAGTTCCCACCTGAGATTTTCTGTTGGTATTTTAGAAAAGGGCTGCATACCTTCAGAGCCGCACATACTCGCAGTGTGGGATTGGCCAACCAAAGAACCCATCACGAGAAAGGTTCGCGCTCAACGTTCGTCATCGTTAGGCGGAGAGTTGCATGATTTTATCAAAACTTTCCGCAACAGATCACACGACAACTGGCCGCTAAGGTGACTCTGTGATTAGACGGAGTTTCATTTATTTGTCATAACTGAGGGTTACAGAATTCCCGTTCGCCACCAATATATACGCTTCTACACGAGGGAAATGGATAGCAAAATATTTGTCTGTTAGGATAAAACTCAAGTCCTTTCATGTTTCACTAAGTAATGCTGAATCTATAGTCACTACCATTTGCAAATGATGACAAAAATAATTGCTCGTGCATAATACCACCATGTGTCTAAGGGTATTTTATAAAACTTCTCTGGTAATTCACATTCAGAATGCAATGGATCCTAATTTCTTAAAAGAAAATCATCCCACAGAATGCGAGAATGAGAGGAAAAGTATATGCCTTCTTTTTCGAGAAGGAAGGGGGATAACCGGTAAGACAAGACGTCTTCGTTTTCTGCGCACTGATTTTTCCAGAAAATGGAAAACACACCAACTCGGCGAGCTTACCATTTGGGTACAACACATTTAATAAGTCGGTCGATATGAAGAAGACGATCAGCATATATTGAAGCCTTAAGCGTTCACTATGATCCTTATGTGTGAGTCGTCCAAAAATAACTTCCAAGCAAAACACTGCAAACGGTACACATGAATTTATAAAGGTATAAGTTCCTTAAGTATAAGTCCTATAAGTTTAAAGCATAGCTTTCTTGTGCAACGAGTTATCGCGGCCCAAACGGTCTGCATTACCTATTCACCCACTTGCAACAACGTACCTTGTAAGAACAGGCGCAGCTTTCGGCTTTAAAAATTAATTCGTTCCCAATAATTTAACCTTCGTGCATAGACATTGTGACTATTCACTGGTGATTTATTTGAATGCAAAATTAAAACTCAACGGGTTATAGAGGCCTCCATGAGAGTAATGCACAATCTTTTGGAGACACCTAATATCAAACTACACTCGAGCCAGTTTTAACATTTATTTATTCATTCCTTTCCGAGCAGTTGAGGCTCTGCTAACACAACATGGTCCTTTGAAATACATCACGCAGGCTTGTGCCAGTAACTCCAGTTTTACAAAGTGTAAACGTAGACAACTGAAGGCACGCTAACACTACCCCCCCCCCAAAAAAAAAAAAAAAGATAAAAAAGATAAAATAGGTCACGTAAAACGGTATTCAGTTTTCCCCCAGCCACTTGCTACGTGAGATCCGTCATTTCTGTCGCGCTAGGATCTCAAAGTGTTGAATTACTTTTGCCTTAAATCGCTGGTAATGTAGACAAACCATGTTCTTGCAAGTTTGCTTTCTTACCACTGCCGGGGAATCTGTGGCCCTTTCGAATATCTATTCCGTCCTCAGTCGGCCCCCTTCGTATGTTGGCACTAAATAGTGTTAACAGAGTGATGTAAATAGCGGAAATATTGGTAAGTAAGGCGATAGCAATGAAAATGAAAAAAGAAAGTGAATGCCGCGGGGAAGGCAGTAGCACAAGCGAAGAGTAAGGGATACGCAGAGCGAGAGAGATATATAAAGAGAGAGAATAGCGATGAAGAAAGACAAGAAAAAAAGACTGCCAACTTAAGAGTGGAGAAAAAGAAGACTAGTGGAATAACTATCAAGGCAGTGAAGCCATCAGTGCTACATTTTATTGTGAAACACCCCTACAACGTTTCTTGTTACTTTACGGCGCCCTTTGTGTGGGGGAAGAACTCCAGACGTGTTTACAAAGGGGCAGGCTGCTTCTTTCCTTTCCCTTGTGTCAGGGCTTCCGTTTTACCAGCAAAATCCATTAGGCGTCGACCCGGCTCGTTAGAAAGGAGAGCCTTGCAACAAGGACAATACGGCGACAAACTACGCGTACCCACGGCATCACCGTCGTGTCGTGCCGGGTGAGTCTGGATGGAGTAGGGGCACAAAAACGGGAAGTTGCGTTCTTTCGGGTAAGACGAGCCCTAGTTATACGCGCCGCTAACGAATCTGGTCTCCCCCTCAGTCGTTGCCGCCGTAGTGACAGTCCCGGCAGGATGGAACCGGCTTGCACGGTGCGGGCCGCAGCCTTGTAAGGTATAGATAATAAGTGCAGCCTGGAAAGGGACGGGGGTACGCGAACAAGGAAGGAAGTTACGTGACAGCGCCTGCTCGACGCGAGCGATGGAAGCGACGAGAATTGGAGAAGGCGGAGGTGAAGGCAGGGAGTTGCGAGCGGAGCGTATCTAAGATTATCGCCCAGGGAACACAAGCAATGCTGCTTGTGCCACCAGCGCTTCGGCGGCAGCATTTAACCGCGAAAAAAAAAAAAAAGAAACAAGAGACGAAGAACTGTGAGGAGCATACGGGCGAAACACCGCTGAATAAGGGACCGCTCTCCGGACATTGCCACGTAAGACAGCTGTCGTGTCGAGGTCTGTCGGCGAAGGAAACGTGAGGAATGTTTGAAAAGGGGGCTGACGCCGGCTGATGCTACAGCCTCTTTTTTGGGCATTCCCGTTAGCTGTAGGCCTTTGACTGTCGCTACGGTCTCTTTTCTTCATCATTTATCGCCTCAAGGGAGAGCCGTATATCAGACAGCGCGTCGGCGTAAGTATCGAATGTGTCAGCAAGTCTAAAACGGCGGCTAGTTGGTAATACATGTTCTTGAAGCGCGCCGTCTTAAAACGTAAACCGACAAGGAAGGATCCCACCACGTATCATTCCGTCTTTGTGGGCTCCTCCCTCGTCTGTTTAAACGGTTCAAGAAGACTATCGAAAGTGTGAAACAGTAGATAACACTCCCTTAAACATAAAGTTGGATTGCGTGTGTTAATGCGTACTTTGCAAGTGAAAATTCTGCTGCCTCACAAGTGTGGTGAATGGTCAGGGTCTGCGTGCAACCTACCTTCCCTTCGTGCATCTCTCTTTTATACGTGCTAATTTTTTTGAAGCTGTGTCAAGGTGTTACACTGCGTGTATAATGATCGCGCTTCGGAGCAACGCCGCTGGGTTGGCGCACGTAGAAACAGCGGCATCCGAACATAAAATATTTATGGACAGATGGTGGCCTCTCGTCGTAAACAGACAGCAAGTGTCCCCATAAAGCCTCTTTAAGGTAGCTAAGGTATACCCAACGGGCAGCGGCTTCCATGTGTCAACTTTTTTTCTTGATAAAATTATTGCGCGTGGGCTGTCATATGATTTTTATCACTGAAGTTCATAAAATGTACCAGCGTGTATTCAATGCTTGTAAATTTCCTCACCGCTATTTCAGTACACAGTGCATATAATATGCAGAGAGAGAGCGAGAGAGAGAAAGAGAACTTTATTCGCCCGGAAGTAGAGAGCTCGGGTCCTTCTCTGCCGCGTTAGCCAGCCAGAAGATTTTGGTTCCATGGTGATGCCTGAAAGCCGTTGTGAAGGTGACAAGGCAATGGTAATATAGTAGAAAGGTTAAAAAACAAGCACAGTGATTGGAGTCTTGAAATAAGCCCTCGTTCCCCTTAATGAGACAAGGATTGCGCGCTAAGTTTGAAAATGTGGGCATTCTTGTATAAACCCAATATGGCAAAGTCTTCGACCAAGGAAGCCGCGAGGAACCGTCCAAAATGACTATCCTTGGATTATTGTATGGCTTCGGATTACAGACGAACTCTACCGCGCAACATTCCATCCTATACGGAAGAACGTATGGGCATCCTAGCGTTAAAATATCTATGACTAGAATTATGGTAATGTTGTTCATAAGCGGGTGAACAGCTGGAGCATATAGATATTACCGAAAAGTACCATTATTGTTGTGTGAGGTGAAGTGGTTAGAAGGAGCCTTCTTACGAATGGAGGTTGATATCCACCTCCGTAATTAAAAGGCTATGTACTACAGTTCTGGATGAGCTTCATGCCCTAAAAATGTTCCATTAAATGAATCCAACACTCCGCCTTGTGACGTGCAGTATCATTCCCCGTGAATGTACCACACTTATACGCCTAATACGGTAGGCAAGTTTGGATACAAATTGAAAGTACTGAAGTTTTGCTCTTTCTCTGCTAACGTGCATGCACTCTCTGCACAAGGAAGTTATCCAGAAAATAATAAGACAATAAAAAGTGTTGGCTTTACTTGACTAATACTGTTACCGCTGCCATCAATTTGTCCAAAGGGGTCTCGTTAAAAACAAGATCCTGAAGTTTTGCAATATATCAAAGTCCGGTTCAAATCGTTTTATTTCTCGGTGATGCTACAACGGGGCTATCAGTTAAGAGCTAATAAATGGGCGAATTTTTTGCATTTTCACTAACTAGAATTGCGAAAGAGATTTTAGGCGATCTTGTGTAGTTTTTGTTTCTTGTTTTCAATCGAATTCACTCAAGGTTTTGTTTTAAGGGTGTTTCGTGATCTTACACTTGTGGTCCAGTTACAGACTCTGATGTTAGGAGTTCCTTTGTATATAACTCCCATATGTAAATTGATTGATGTATTGATTGATGTATTGATTGATTGTAATGATCAATAACCTCGGGACAGCACAGCAGTTTGAGATAGGTGGCGAGGCAGTGGAAGTGGTAAGCGAATATATCTACTTAGGCCAAGTTGTGACCCCAGATCCCAACCATGAGGCAGAGATAATTAGAAGGATCAGAATGGGGTGGGTTGCATACGGCAGACATTCTCAGATAATGAATAGCTGCCTACCATTGTCGCTGAAGAAGAAAGTGTATGACAGCTGCATCTTACCGGTACTCACCTACGGGGCAGAAACTTGGAGGCTCACTAAGAGGGTTCAACTCAAATTGAGAACGACTCAGCGGGCAATGGAGCGGAAAATGATAGGTGTAACATTAAGGGACAAGAAGAGAGCGGAGTGGGTCAGGGAGCAAACTGGTGTTAAAGACATATTAGTAGAAATTAAGAAGAAGAAATGAACCTGGGCAGGGCATGTAATGCGAAGGCAAGATAACCGCTGGTCATTAAGGGTAACAGAGTGGATCCCTAGAGAAGGCAAGCGTTGCAGGGGGCGGCAGAAAGTTAGATAGGCAGATGAGATCAAGAAGTTTGCGGGGATAAATTGGTCACAGTTAACACAGGACCGAGATAATTGGAGAATAATGGGAGAGGCCTTTGCCCTGCAGTGGGAGTATTGATTGATTGATTGATTGATTGATTGATTGATTGATTGATTGATTGATTGATTGATTGATTGATTGATTGATTGATTGATTGATTGACATATATGTAAACAGATATAACAGTGAAATATTTACGTGTGCATTGAAAGGACGCCCGTAATAGAAATGAAAAAAGAGGAAACACTGAAGCCGGGGACATACCTACGCAACGCCGTCGGGTGTTGTTACGATACCGCTGTACGTTCCTTTGAAAGAGCGAAGGTAAGCGGGTACAAATGATCTCCAAATACAAACGCTGTGAATGGCGCTTTCATCACCCGGGACACCCGAGCAGAGCCTGTAACGCATAGGGAACATCGGTGGAGCAAGATATTGGATTTGATGCGTGTGCGCACCAGTGCATTCCATCTGAAACTTGTACGCAAAAAAATATATATATACTTACACTTTTCTGTCCTTGCGCGGGTGACGACCTGCCACGCATATGCTCATTTGTGACGAGAATTCGCGTGCATGCGCAAACACAGTAATACCTCGCTAACTCGAACTCACATATCTCGAAAAATCGGCTAAGCGAAATTTTCCGCGGCACCGAACCATTTTCTATACGTCCCCTGTATTTGTTGCCCTTTATTTCGAAGTAATTTGGGCTAATCTGCGGATATCTCGAAATCTTGACGGCGAGTGGAATGAAAATATCGCCGCCGCGGAGCATTTCCCCAGATTCGCGCGATGCTGCCGCGCCTAAGTCCCTCGATTTTTTTTCTCGTTTAGCCGCGCATACTACAAAGCCGATGTTTTTCCCGAACGTGAAGTCTGAGCCTAGAGCCTAGAGTCAAGCAACCCTGTGGCCCGTCATGTAACGGTAGAGACATCCGCAGATTACAGCAGGATGTGCCCGTGACAGGAGAACTTACGAACGCCAAAATTGTTGAAATGGCCACAAAAGGAGGGACGGCGAAGACGAGGGCGACGTCGACAAACCTCCTCTGGAGGTGCCGGCATCTGCCGAAACGCGGACTTTGGTGCGCTTGCTGCGAAATAAGCTTGTGTGCAGCGGCGGGAAAATCGGTTCATACAATGAATGCGTCAAGCAGCTAGAGGAGTGCGGCCGCGAAGCAGACCAGCATTGCGCAGTTCTTTTCTGCTAAGTAAAATTGCAGTGCCACAAAACCCAACCGATTACGTCTCTTGTATGTTTTTTTTTCTTTTTCGAACTTCTATAAAAAGCAAGATGGGAAGCTGCTATTGGAGAGCTGGTAAGTAGTAGCGCCGTTTTTGCAAAGAACTCAATATTCCATGTCAATTCGTGCAACTTAGCTAATCTCGAAATATTTCCCAGTTTTCACTACTTCGAGTTAACGACGTTTTACTGTGTGGCCAACAGTCAGTTCAAATGAGCGCAAAAATATTCCAACGAAGAAGAAAAAGAACAGAAAAGTCTTAGCCTTGTTGTACAAAATGTGGTAGGCATAGAGCGCCCATTCGGGCACCCATTGCTCGCCGTACTTTTCGGTGGTTCTGTTCCCAGAGATTTGGGAACGACTCTTACATTTATCACTTTGTGCACTCGTATAAGATTTTTTTTTTACTCATACTGCCTCCTTACAATAATAAAAAAAGAAAACGTCAACAACCCGATATACGATGAAAGTGGGCAATTCGAAGAAAAAGTGTTTTACAGTGGATGCGGCATTTCACGGCATTCCGCTCCAAGCCATGTTTGTGGCTGCGGGCGTTCCCCCGAGAGCTGGTCGCCGGAATAGAGTGCGTTCGTCCATGGCCCTTGTACGGGAGGTCGTAACCCGGCAGATGGTGAAATGTTTTCCGTCTTCTTGCAAAAACAATATGTAAGAACATGGCGTTGACGCTGTTTGCATTCTAAAACACGCATAATTCTGTACGTGTGAGGCCGTGAGCGCTTGTCGCGCTCTTTATGTCGAAGCATTAAACGGAAATGGCCGAAGCGGTTCTGCCACGGAAAACACGCACACTGCCTACAAAGGGGCCACTTAGGGCTTCCTTGATACTAAGCTCTAGGTTCAGTTTGTTGCTTCTCTAAAGCTTGGCTGAAAACGAAACCAGAATGCAGAAAATGCAATGGGGTGGTCTCTGACACGTTCGCACCAATAAGATGAAAGGGGTAAGAACACGTTTTTAGGCCTGACTGTCCCCAAAACGTCGAGTAAACCCTTCCGTTTGTTTTCTTGGGTCTCCTAATTTGTGTCCTCTACGCCCTCGGACCTATAACCGCAATACCCATTATATCTATCAGTGGTTCTCAGCTGTGAGTGTGCCGAGACCCCTTTTGGGCTCGCAAAAGTGGTCGAGTACCCCACAATGAACAATTGATCCGTGTCACGACCTCAAGTAATTTGAGCATGCACTCGAAGTATTCCACACGTATTAAATGTCCGCATTTCGAGGCTGGCTTTTATGCTAATGTATGTCATATCGTCAAAACATTTTCTGTTGCAGCTAAGTGTCGCCAAAAACACCATTATACTGCATTTTGTGTATCTGGCTTCTTTGCACAGCTGTCGTGTTGTGCAGAAAGCCGATAATAAAGATGTGCTGCGCAGACAAAAAATAAACATGGATGCCATGGATCCAATATACATTTCTGCATTGACAGCAAGACTCGCCGTTTGAGCAACATTAATATATACAGTAGAATTTAGCGGTCTACCCCCTTTCTAATCCCGTTTCTCGGCGGTAGCCGCTCTATAAACCTGGTGTCCCGTCGGTTGTCATTTCGGCTCACTACACGGCGAGCCCTAGCTGCAGATTTATTTGTCCTAATTTGAACCATCTGAGTCTGTTCCATTATGACATCGCGTAAACAGGCGCTTAGTGAGCCGTTTCATTCGCGCTCCAACTCCGCAATTTTACAAGCATTAACTCTGAGTCAATGTATTAACATGATGAGAACGGCGCAGATTGCATATGATAGGTATACACTGGATTATGCTTTCAACACAAGAAGAAACTAGAAGCTCTCGCCACTACTTTGCAGGCGACTGTCTCGGACAGTGCATAGAACGTCCGTTCCTAAAATATTCTTTAAAATACAAAAAACTTGCAGTACATATGCGCTTCCACGAGAACTACTGTAGAAAATATTGTTTGGTGGGTTAGCAGCGCGGGATATTCCTTTATCAAATAAAAGAAACCAAGAACATATTGCAAGAGAACCAGCTCCATCCACACGTATTTTAATTAGTTCATGTGCACAACTACGGAGAGTACGTACAAGGACAGATAAAATACACGTAATATATCTTCAAAACTCGAACACGCCAAACAGGCGAATCCCGTGCAGTCTTTGCAAGAAATGCCAAACGGCAAAAATTTATTCATCAAAAGGTGTTTCGAATGAGACAGCAGCGAAAAAAAAAGAATGCACAGGTACAGGTACCAACAGAATACCTAACAGCAACAAAGTTAAAAGTGACATAAATAATTTGTAGTGGATCAGGTGCAAAGACCATCACCTTCTATGATTATCATTTGCGTCCACGTTTGTTTGCTGAAACATAAAAGAAGAAGAAAGAAACAGGTGCGAAAAACACGGATGCAAGACAACTTTTTAATGGTGGCTTTACTAGCCGCTTCCGCCTTCTCGTGCGTAACTTGCTATCAATTATCCAAAATTATCATTACATTTATAAGCGAACGTTGTCAGAGTTCCCCTATTGGTAGTCGGTTTTTTTCTGCTTTCCGCGTAGCATAAGTGTGCGCGCTGCGAAACCACCTTTCAAGGAAAGGCTTGATAATGATTGGAAAATGAATAACATGATGATGGTCCGCCAGCGATGTAAATATGTTTCTTCGCTGGTAACTGGTTTGCCACCTTCATTGCAGCGCAAGTAATATATGTGGAGCAACTTATCCTTGATGACGATGATAGCTGGGCGAGCACAGAAATAATTAAGTGCAGAACTTACCAAAAAAAGGAACAACGTCATCAAAGGTTCTCGCGTGCCTAAAGTACGCGAGAAGATCACCGGTCTGCGATCGAGGTGCAGTGGCTTCACGTTGAAGGTTTACTGTAAACCTGAACAATTAGTGCCCCATATAACCTTCTCCCCGGCTCAGAATGATCAGACGAGCGTGTTAGCGTCCAAATCCAAAACGCCCTTAGCTGCAATATGCTAGAGTGCTTCCGTGGACATAATGGCAGTGCGTCCGAAAAGTGAGAAAAAGGTCGGACCTTTTGACGTCTCACAAGTCACCGGTTTCCTTCTTGTCCGGTAACGAACGGCAATGCATTGCTATTGTTTCAGGTGCCTACAAACGACCGCACCGAGATCGCATCAATCTCGTCGATCGTAGATGGCGATTAATCGATCAGGGATTACGAAAGAAAGATAAAACCACTGCAGGGGAGTCGGGGATAACGGAACCCAGGGTATGTCCACGCCAAGGGGATAGAACCCAACGTATACATTGAAATCAGGCGTCGCAGCGGGGCCTCGCCTTTGTAGGGAAGGCATCACGCCTACAACGCCCTCCCCCTTTCGCTTAGCTCGTTGTCTGTGACTTCCTGTGCTGAACGGCAGCCGCCTCGGCCGACCCCCTTCGGACTCGTCTCCCAAAACGAGCTGGCCATGTTTCCATAGGGCGACCACGAGCCCCGTACACGGCGCTCGCAGTTTAACCCATTGTCTTCGACGACAAAGGAAGGGGGATCGTCCCTTCTTCGCCTTTACCGCTGCCCGTAATACAATCGATCCGAGCAGGCAAGTCCTTTCAGCTGTGGGTTTATGGAGCGACGGACGACGGAGTCTTGTGAAATACAATGATGAGGGAAGGGAAATTGGTTTCAGAGGGCTCCTGTATCGATCTCATTCTCATAACGTAGAATAAGTTCTCTTACGGCAGTTACCGTACTATGAGTTCTTGACGTTGCCGAAGTCTGTCTTCACTACTCGATACTTTCAGTTCGACACGAACGTGCAACTCCGTTTTGAAAGTTTTGCTGCTTCTTTAATTGTGTTTTACATACGTGCAGGTGAAATTTTGTGCAAATGTCTATGCCGCGGCGCAGGGTAGCCAGATCCTCAGAAGAGAAAGTAGCCAGGAAATTGCTGAAAATGGAAAAAAAAAAGTCGCCACTTTAAAGGCCATGTTTAAAAAGGGGCCACAAAAGTCGCCATTTTTAGCAAAGCGATGCAAGTAAGCATTTTTTTAATTATCTTCGCGGAAACAAATGTGGGAATTCCCATAAGTAGAATAGCGTATCGGAAATTTTATTCGTTTCCCGTGGTGCGGGAAAGCGACAGCCGTTGACTACTGCCTACAGAAAAACTAAAATATGCAGGCTTGGATAAAAAATTCAAAGAATATCAATAACTTAGAATGGGCTTTCGCTGCACACAATGTATTGCCACTTTCGCCGCCTCTTTACAGCCCCGTGCCTATTATATATGTCGTCATATAAACTTCCCACCCCTCTGCATGACATCTCAAGATCCCGTAAACTACTGAAGCATCGCACTTAAAACCGACGGCGTTGCTTGAAGCCCTTGACGCTATTCATACACATCATGCGCCGGGTAGTATAAAGACCAAGGCCAATTTCGATTTGTGTCAGTAGGTAGCCCTGTACGGTTGTGTTGCAATAACTGATTCTTTGGGACCTGTTCTAGACTGTGAGATCGCTGTCCTCCGCCTAAACGTTTCTTCTGTTCTGTTTGTTCACTTTGTTTCTACAGCTTAAATGCACTGAGAGGTCATTCAAGACCCTTTTTTGTATAGTGGGGTGTCGGAATTGCCCGGAAATACATCAAATCACAAATACTCAAAGGAGCCAGAAAGTAGCCAATTCGCCACATAAAATTTCCGTCGCCACGGGACTCAAAAAGTCACCAGTTTGGCGACTAATTACCAGACCTGGCAACCCTGCCGGGACATTTGGTCGTCCACCACTGATTGAAATGAACCAAACGCGACATTTTGTTCCCTTGTATACGGACAAGCCCGGCATTCCTGGCGCAACGCACAGCGTTAGCGTAACGGGGGGATAAACTACGCCCTGCACTTTACCCGACCTATAAGGTACAAAACCAACCTCATTTAAAATTGATAAGTAAAAAATACTAGACCAGTTGGGCTAGAACCCGGGCCTTTAGCGCCAGAATCAGGAACACTACATTGAAACCACAAAGGGCGAACATATAAATACGGATTTTTCAGGTGTTTACACGCGTATTTCTGCTAATTTGAAACTCATCAAAAACGTACTTTTCCAGATTTTTACAACAGATATTTTATACCAGATTTTTCTCGACGTTTACAAGACAAGATTTAGATCGTCTGGAAAAGGTTGAACCAGCCGGACTTTCGCAAATGTATAAGACACATTCGTAACAGTGGCGGTCTTCTCTGAATCCTTCTGTAGACAATTTTTTTTTTGGCTCGGCTTGACGCAGCATATACGCCCCGTAACCGTTTTGTGCTACCTGGGAACCTCTTCGCACTTCAAGCATGTCGGCTTTGTAATTGTGGACTTTCCCGTTTCGTTACACTGTTTCCCTGCAATGCTGCAGAACAGTACATCTACCGTTCAAATTTTTTTTTTTTTTGCTAAATTTGCGTTTTTTTTTTTGTTTTTTTTTTTGCTGTGTAGCTGGCCCAATGCTATACAGGAAGCCCCAGGCTTGTACCAAGAAGAAAACCGAATGTCGCAAACCAAACACTTAGTGCTTAGGGAATGGAATCGGCCTCCTGTCTCTGAAACAAGCTTTTACTCGGAATGCGAAGTGCATGACGCAGGGTACTGTAATGTCGTACGATCCTAATAAGCTAGGTGATTTATTAGTTACAGATATGAGTCAGTAGTACGAGGCACGTAACGCGACGTGCCAATCTGCCTATCGGCAAAAAATAACAAAGAAACTCATGGCGATGTTGACGCAGGCACTTCCTTCTTTATCTGCATCTCATCCGGGGTGCGGAAACAGGCGAGCTGCGTAAAGGCTTCGCTTAAAGGGGCCATGCAGACAAAATGCGTGTGGTTCATTCGATGGGTTGCCTCGTCAGAAGCACACTGACACCACTTTTCACGCAAACTTAACTCAAATAGGCTCTATAATTACGAAAGAAATAGACAGGCCATGCGACCCACTAGCTCATTTCTCGCACTAGAACCTGCGACGTATTACGGGCAGCTGTGAAATCGGCTGCGGCCGGAAAAATACAACGGGAATTATACAGGGCTTTTGGACTTGCAAAACACGGTATTTGCCCTTAAACCTAAAGCATATTCTTTTTATACCGCCAAACATGGTGGGGTAAACAACGGAAGATACGAACTCACTCGTAAACATAGAAGCACCAGTGCATACTGCGCGCACTATGCTGGTTATAGATGCACAACCGTCGGGCGCGTTGAGCTTACACTCCCCAACTGGCATAAGCGTTTGTGACTCTGTTCGTAGAGCATACCAAATGTTTCACGAAACGAGTACTGTCAACCGTAACAAATTTTACCGGGGTACAAATCCGTCGAAAAACAGAGCGAGGGTGGACAGCAGTCCTGAGCAGTACAGTGGCGCCATCTAGGAGGAGTGACAGCAAAAACAAGGCGTTCTCCATTCGCTGCAGTTGTGGTCCGCCTAGTTACGTTCGCTTCAGTACTTGCTTTGGATACGTCATTGCGGACGTCGCTAAACACACGATTCAGTCGAAGAATCAAAATTATGGCTTAAATGGCTTAATTTCGCCGTAAATAAAGCATCGTTTGGAGCCATACAAGCGTTGGGAGCACTTTAAAACATCAAACCTTTCTCAAAAAAAAAAAAACGCACTTATATTTTGGCTGCATGGCCCATTTAAAATTAAATGACGAAATTTTTTACTATATTTCGGGGAATTTGGAAGTTTCTAAAAAATGACTTCTTGAACTGTTTTGCGTGGAATGCTTGCCCCTGCATTTTTATCAAACATTCGAAATATTTCGCAAGAATTTCCAATTCATTTTCTCCTTCTCGAATAAGATACCACACGCAAGCAAGCCTATCATTCAGCAACTGTTTTTATGGCATTATTAGGCCATGCTCTCGTCTGACGGTCAAGTAGCGTATAACCAAATGCTCGGGAGCTCGTATCAGTCTCCAGCGGTCTTTTTTTCTTCGTACAGGAGGGAGGGAGGCGACAGCATATTGAGAGAGGGGGAGGGAGGGAAGGAGACGGAGACTGAAGGTACGTTATTGAAAAAGCATAGAGTTTAGCCGGCGTTTACAATCCACCATATGTTTTGTCCTTGGACTAACGACAAACCTCGTATAGGGTTACCGTTTTCCCAATAAACTTGTGTCTATCTGGTGCCCTGGAAATTGCCCGGCGCAGGTTCGGCAGAACGCAATTATCGGGGCAATTACACTGTCTCGGCATATACTAAAGCCTCCTATCTTGTCGAAGTAGTTAGGTTTAACAACCGGGAACTGCTCACAGCGAAATCACCGGCGACGTGTAGGGCTGGGCATGGGTGCCTGAGTGGCTGAGTGGCGCGTATACGCACTCCCTCGTGTTCAGAAGCATTATGTCGAAACGCGTTCAAAGCCATCGTAGGGTGGATCATTAACCGCTTTCAACCGGGATGACATCCTTTCCGGTCTAGTTAACGGTCGCATTAAGTCGCTAGGGGTTCTGTTCTCTACGCGGTGAGAGTGACGTCCTCAATATTGGTCTTGCACCAAGAACTGCGAAACAGCTAAGTGACCGGAAAGCTGCTTCAGCCGCCCGCTATCTTTGTTATTTCCTTGCAGTTGCAGATATGGCCATCGTTCATTTTTGCATTGTTTAAATTGTTAACTTTTTGTGTTACGTGCTAATTAGCCAAAGTTTTACTCCATTATCTCCGAAGCACATTACAGCAATGCTGCCTCGGTGTTCAGCGTTAGAGCCGGTTAACCAAATATTCATCTTATAAGCTGCGTTTTTTTTTTCTTCGAGTTTCGTGCATTTATTCTAAACGATGAAAGCTACGTTCCGACTAACTTTATTCAATTACCCTCGCTTGTTTTACAAACTATGAGTCGTTATAAAACCCGCGAACCAAGACTTTGAAGAGCATCCGAGAAAAAGTTTAAACTTAATAGAGATTTCGAGGCCGTGGCGTTGGACGATAGTGTGTGTAATCTCGAAGCCTTTATTCATGTGAAAGTAACTTCAGCCAGTCTTGTAGCGCGAATTTGGCAGCAACCAAAAACCTACGCAAGCCTGGGAATCATTCTCACTATGTTCCTCATTCTTTTATATTAGAAAGGAGTCAAAAAAAGACTAAAACGTTGTTACTACATACCGACTTAAGCCGTTACAGCGGAGTAGTGTCTTTAAGCGGAATGACAAGTCAGTCTACAAAGTTGTTTTATCAGTTTATAGGAATCATAAAAGTAAGTTCATTGTTTGTTTGAAAGAAGTAGTCTTCGGCAGCTCTCTGAATCCCACTCCCGTACGAATGACATTGTTTTCACACACAGACGAAGCAGGCGGGGGAACGCAGCCAAATGAGCGAAGAGAAAGGAAAGATGTCAGCAGAATTTTCCATCGTCGACCAACTGTCCCACACGGTGCCATACCATGGCGGCAAAAATAAGCAGCGGCGCAACGCGTAGAAGCCACATCGAAGGCATCCGAATGCGTTCAGGTGGAACTTAAAGTATCTCAAGCGGCAATTACAAATACCTTCAACAACGCTGGGCATAAGCAAGGCTTCGCCGACGTTCAAATGTACACCCATGCTTATGCATTGACAGACAATAGGAAGTTACTACGTGCTTCCGAAATTTTCCGCCTCTTACTTCGTTCACCTGTCTCTTATCTCCCATGGCCAACGTAGCTTTAAGTTTTACCAGACAGTCATTTTTTTTAAGGGAGCGAGACCACTCGACACCTGCATCAAGGACGTGTAATCTCGTGTTCAGTGCAATGAATTTTGTAGTCAATGGTCTAAGGGAATTTTTTTAGCGCACGTACGACATTTCACCTCAGCTTTTGTTTCACTTTGCCATTAAATCAGCGGCTGTACGGCACGTAAACCTGTAAACGCCAGAAATTACGCAGCCGGTATCTCCCTAAGCCCAATTTTCTTCGCGGGGTACAGCGGGTCCAATACGGACAGCTGAAAAAAAAAAAAAAAGAGTCTAGGAGCAGCCAATGTAAATATGAACACGGTGAGGGCTGGAAGCAGCACGCAAAATTTGAGCACAGTGACATTTTTTCCCGGCTTAATATGTCTTTCATGAGAGTGCGCACAGCCACGCTATATTAAACTATACTTGCAGAGTAGAAAATATTATTACGGTACACCCTTAAACATCCTTCAACATTTGATAAAAGGTAGCGCTTTCTCAACCCGTTTTTTCAGTTGCTTGTAGCTTCGTTGGGGCGAGGATAATTTATCCAACCACGAATAACGTCCTTAACGTCTTGAAAGAACAAACGCAGAGATACGGCGGGCTCGCGTGTTACGGGTGCTGTATACGCGCAGTTCTTCCGCGGCAAGGAGAAACGCGAGCGAATGTCTCGAGTGAAGAATTCATTCTTTTGATTCGCGAGATGATGGAAGACTCGCATTTTGGAAAGCCCTGGGCGCATTATTTCTGCCGAGGAGACGACGAGCTGTTTGGGCCGCGTGTTTCCAGAATAATGAACTTCCTTGTGGCACGATTCCATAGCGCTGAGCCTTCGTTTCCTCTGCGCCGGAATCTGAAAGATAGCGAACCGTAACCTGTACGGCTTTTTGGGACGGTACAGTGTGGTCTGTGGAAACGCCCCTCCGCGATGAAAAAAGCTGTTTCTTCTATCGCGTTTTGCTGTATGCAGCAGAATAAAACCAGTCTCGTCGCTTTAACAACTTTTCTTTTAAATTATGGGGTCAAGAATGTGCATTCCTTTACCAGAAAGGAGCTCATACGACATTGATTAGAGAGCGCCTGTGTAGATTTATGTTTTCAGCGGAATCTGTATTCGGGTGGTGTATAATTACGTGGTACTTCGGGTTTCCCGTGAACAATCCCGTGGGGATAACATGAAGTAAATGCAACCGTTAGAAGCTGCCCGTATCTGCTGGGACAGCGACGTGCTCTTCGAAGCTTGCAACTACCGCAGTGGGAGGTTATAGTGGCTAAAGCTTTAGAACCGTAATCGATTGGCATAGTTGGTATTACATACTTCGCTTGGTTGAGCTCAAAAAATGGCTGGTACCATAACGACTTAAAAAGCTCCATTTTGTTTTACTTCCACCGCCTATGTTTTTTTTTTTCCAGCTGAAGTCTACGAAGTCGAAAGTTAGAATTCTGTCATCAGCTGCAGTATTTGTTGTGGAAGAGAGAAGCACAAACACCCGTTTATGCGAAAATGGGGAATCTAAATTGGTCGGAAGCCCTCTTCGCAACTCACAGCTCAACCAGAGCTTCTACTCAGAAAAAACCAGTTCGGGATTTCGTGCCCCCACGCCCAGCAAACGCGTCAACAAAATAGGCGAATTAGGCCTCACACAGGCCAGATAAGGCCTGCGAAATTACAAATTTCTGAATGCAAAGAAATAATGCACTTTTGTATAGAACAAGCAGTTAGCATGATGTCACTATATGCTTATATGATTTTGACTGGTTCTGGGCGAAATATTTAATGTAAAATCGGTTTCAGCAGTAATTTCGCTCTCTGATCTACTTTTTGGCAGTAAATAAATGGGGCAGTGAGCCTATATTCATTGCAGATATTTGAAATGGAAGGTTATCGCTTTTATTTGTTGAAACTGCTGCTTGTTCATTTGTTGAAACAACTGACCATACTGTGATGTGCTGTGTTAAAGCCGAAACGTGGTGCATCCGCGAGCTTAGGTTTCAACATCCAGTTTTAAGGGCAGCCTTTTAAGGCCCAATCACATGCACGCGTAAAATCGGCCTGCTCCGGCGTTCGCCGAATACATTGCTACGCTCTTGTTATGCCAAAGTCAGAGCCAGCCCGACATTGACGCAAACTTCGGGCGCACGCTGTTGACGCCGACCTCCTACCGTTATGTTATCTGGCGGGCAGGTCGCATAGCAAGTAAAGCTAATTGGTAAATAAGCTAACTTACCTATCATTAGACGATAATACTAAGTAAATTGAAAAATACGGCGAGCAGAAAACAGAAGAAAACACACGAAGTAACGATCGACTATAGGAGCGAAGGAGTTTACTCCAAATATAGCGAAGGTTTTTTGGCCTCCCAAGTAAACATACTAATTATTTACGTTTTGCAATGTCGCAAGTACTGTTTTAGTTGTTTCGGTACTAAACATGCGTAATTTTGTTAGAATAGGCATTATTTGTTCTAACTAAAATGTAGTTGAACTGGTCGCCACAAAGCGGAGTCTGGGATGGTGTAGCCGCACTATGCGACGCGTTGGAGTAGGCTGGGCTCACGCCCGCGATGCAGGTCTTGTGTGGTTACGCGCCCTCTACGGCGTCGTAGTTCGGCATGAAGGCAGCGGCGCATGTCGCCGCAGGCGTACATCGTTGCGAGAGTTCGGCGATTTTACGCGTCCATATGGTTGGGCCTTTAGGGAAAAAAAACTGCGGTTGATTCCTCTGTCATAGGAATCGGTAAAACACGAAAGTGAAATGTGCAGGGAAATCTGCAGCTGAGTATGATTTTCGTGTCGGCGGCTGTCTTGTGGGTGTGCTTGGCAAGCAACGTCCTGCTGGCGGGTCGCTAGGGCAAAGGTGCACTAGCGTCAATCCCGTGACGGGTATGACGTCAGTTAAATCTTGGGGTATCCCGGCATAAAACACTTTCGTGTTAAAATATAAAGCCCGAAAACGAACAAGCCTAAGGATAACGCACTTTTTAGTACTGAAGGTTGCTTCCCCGCAAGAAGACCCCGTTTGCTTCGTTGTACTGACGCCACTTCCGTGATGGTTATGACGTACTCATATCTTCGTGAATACCGGAATAACATACCTTTGTGTTAAAACGCCGGCGTCCACGTCGGCGTCCGTAACAGAAAGGGCTACTTCGGAAGAGTCTCATACGACGAGGCGTTCCATAGGGTGAACTTAAAGGGGCCCTAAATAGGCTTCTGAAGGTCGCCATTTCAATCACGCAGTCGCTAGAGTACCCCTTCACGACAACGTATACCAAATATTACACCTCTGCGTAAAGCAGGGGCCGCACAAACGCGCCAGAAAGATCCTTTCTTTCTTTCCTTGCTGACCTACCGCTGCCTTGCCGCCACACTGCCGCGCTCTGACGTGCGACGGACCTTTGGAATCGCAACCTTTGGAACCCTGTTTCGGACCCCTTTAAACTGGGCAGTGCCGAGACACGGCGTTTTTTAGAGGCGTTCTGTAGAGTGAGGTACTCCATAGCATGCGCTTTAACTCTGCCGTAGCGTGAGGTCGTCATCCACGCAAGTGTACCGCGGCTTGAGAGAGAGCAAAAGAACGCATCGGAACGAGCTAATAGACAGGCGATGGATTCATTATCGTCAACTTCCCCTTTGCATGGTTGTAGGAACCAGAAGCGGCGCAAGACGTAGGAAACAGATCGAGGCCATTCGAAAGCGTTGAGATCGCAGAGCAAAGCATCTCAAGCGGCAAGGTTACAAAGTGTTCGGGAAGCGCGACGAAAAAGTAAGGCGTCTAAAATCTTCAACTGAACATTCATAGAGAAGGATTAACAGCCCATGAGAAATGCTTAGGCGTCCTCGGACTTCTGAGCACGCGGTTAACACGGGCCTCCGCTCAGTTTTCCCTCAACGTCCACTCTGATTACCTGCGGAAACCGGCACCTGCGACAATTTCTACGTAAAATAAACGCATTGCGTAAAATACCTTTCGAAATTTAGTTGCACTTCATATCCAAAGCTATTCCATTGTTATTTATGCACGATGGAAACGACTTGAAACTCCTTTCAATTTTAAAGTTGTTGCTTAACGTCCGGTGCATGTTTGCTTTTCCCGGCAGATTTTAAGTTTTGTGGTCTGGTTTAGTGTTTTTCCCCTTCACCAGTTTCGAGAAGAAAGTACAAATTGACAACAGGATTGAATAAAAGCTATCTGAGCGCTGCGCAGCGACGGGAATTAAGAAGATTAAAAGCCCCGTGTCGGATTCCTTTATTAGATTGCTTGATGGTGGAAGCCTTCGGAGTCGCCTGACCCACGAACACACCCCAAAAAGCGCGGAAAAGGCGAAAAATCAACCAAAGCGCGCAAAAAATAACAATAGGATGAAACACAGTAACGCACAAAAAAATTGTGAGCTGCGGACACTTGATACGTTCGCCCGGTCGGCCATATCCTGCAGCGGTATAGAAAGAGACTCAAACGGAAAAGGAGGTATGGGAAAGTTCAAAAGCGCCGCGGAAACAAGAGTGATGTCCTATCTCGGGTTGCGGGTCTTTTGGTTGACCGAATTTGTTATTCGAGAAAAGTTATGGCCACTGTAGCCACGAACCGTGGTGTGCACAATGCTTAAAAGGCAGGGTGAACAAAGGTAGATGTGAAAGCTGATAAAAAAAGACGTGAATATAACTTTGAGAAGGATAAGCCAGGCTTCTTTTCTCTTCCTCCCTAGGCTGACGGAATATAGCATAGAGGTTTAGAATATGTGTAACTATTCGGGGCGGTGAGTGTATACTTTTTACAGGAGAGTTGCATATGGCTAGAGTACGGTGGAATTTTGCACCCTTGCATAACAAATTGGCCTTGTGTCTGCTCAGTCTGCTGCTAATGACGTCGTAAGACGATATTCTTTTGCCGCATGTGCCCCGTAAATGCTAGTCTTCTCTCCTCCGGTAACCTCCCATGCTCTTCCCCTTGCTTTCGATCCTCCCAAGATAAACTCGGACGAGGGTTGCTCAAGTCAATTCAAATTTTCCGCGTTCCGGTCCTCGCGCCATCTACTGGAACATTTTGTTACTGCTGAACTTAAAACACTGCCAGGCGGTCCCTAATCTGGCGAGCTGTTTTTGTATTTTTTGGGCCAAATATTTTTTTAACTCGTATTTCTTATTTGCTATCGCAAATATAAAGCCCCCACTCCCTTTCAATAAAAAGAGCACGGCGGGTATCAATTGTGCATTGATGGTTTGCCTCAATTATACCTAATGTTTTTATTTTGCTCAACAATGCTGACAAGGCGTGTGTTTCATGATTTAGTTGTTCGGAGGGGTTCAGACGTCTCGCTAAAATACATTTTTAGCTTTGACCGGATGGCTGAATCGAGCAACAAACCGACAGACCGACCAACAGATGTACACACAGTAAGAGAGAAGGCGGACCAAGGAGGGTAAAGTACAGCTCTCTCCCCTCCCAAATAACCCGGGACCAGATGATCAATGCCTCCTCTACACCGACGCTTCATGCACAGGAACGCATGGAGTCACTGCGTGGACCAGCCCCACTCATCCCAGCATCGAAGGCCGTATTCCCTACGCATCTGCCACATGCACCCCAAACCTGCTGGAATTGCAGGCTATACACGACGCCCTACTATGTGCAGCCGCTTCCAATGAAGACTTGAAAACCATCAATCTTCGTACCGACTCTACGCAAGTGATCCACTATTTGAAACAGGTTGCGCAGACCCTCATCATGTGCCAACGCATCCACCAGCTCCACAGCAAAATGCCATCCAAAGTGGTTGTGTCATGGGTTCCTGGTCACACCAGTATTGCAGGAAATGAACGGGCTGAATTCCTGTCACACAACTGCCCAACCCCATCATCCCCCGCCCTGCTCCCAAGTGACCCATGGGCCACAAGAATGGCTGCAAAGGAGGATCTTCGACGCCGAACGCGTGCTCTCATACCTCCGTGTTCGGTTCTCCTCCCCCTCAATCTTACCAGGGTGGAGAAGGTTGTACTACGAAGGATCCGACTGTGCGTGGCTCTTACTCCTGACCGCACGAGTGGATGGAAAGGGGACTACCGAAGACATGTGAAATGTCCAACCTGCTGTGAGGAAACGGTTCCGGCAGACCTTCGCCACCTAATATGGACATGCCCTGGAACTAAGGACATTCGAAGGAAATGTTTGATGGCAGCAGGCCTAAATTTGCAGCAAGACACGCATTACCATCGGTGGCTCCATGGTCCTGCCTACCGTTTCCTACTGGACTATATCCGGGAGGCCAACCTAGTTTCCTGGATATAGATCGGACCCGCTTAGTGTCCACTAAGCCTTGAGGCTATTAAATAAACGAACAAACAACAACAACAAAGTCGGGTTTAAGGAGCCCAAGGAAGACTATCGTCTTTAAAACTTTCCTCTCCTCCAGCGTCTACCTGACGGGACCACCATTACGATCGTCTGGACACCCGGACACTCCGGTCTTCCGGGGAAGGAAGCGGCCCACGCCGCCGCCCGATCTCTGCACTTCCGGGCATTCTCCACCGATGGTCAAGTGATCCCATCACCCCGCACGAACCACCTTGACCTCAAATTCCTCTTGATAATACGTACAATGTCCTTCTGTCTCACTACACCCTTCCCCGCCGTGTCTACCCCCATCCAACCAGCAGCCATAATCCAGCGTCGCCTTCAGAACGGTACCTTTTACAATCGCGTCATCCTCCACCAGATCGCACCCACTATCTACCCCCATCAATGCCAATACTTCGACACCCCACTCACGGCATTCCACTTCGTATACTCCTGTCCCCACTCCCCTAACCCACACCCTATCCCCCCCCCCCCCCCCCCCCCCCCCGAAGCAGTGGTAGAATGAGCTGACCAGCCTGGATCCGGCCCGCTAGAGGGCCTTGGTTTCTCGGGCCATCGAGTCGGCCCGGTCAAGAGGCATCCTGGACTAGGGCGCTTCACCACCACCCTTTTCCCTTTCCATTTTGCTCTAATAAACGTTTTCTACTATACTACTACTTAAAACTCCGGACGCTCCACGTGCCTTTGAAGCGCGAGGCGTTCCGCAGCACGCGCTCGGTAGCACACAAAGGTGGCCTTCCACGCGAGTGCATCGCGCATGACGTAAGGGTGCAAAAGTTCGCATCAAAGCGCGCGAACAGACATGCAGAAGAATAAATAGACAATTGTTGGCAAGTCTCCAAATACATAGCGGCAGGAACTAGCAGATGCGCAACGCGTTGGAGACCGATCGAAACCATTGGGAAGCGTATATAGGGCGGAAGGAGATAGTGAGGCAAATCGTTTCAAGAGGGAAAAAGACGAATCCCTTCGAAAACACTGGACGGAAGCAAAGCGTCTCAGGTGTTGAAATGAACAATAATGTTTTCTCATTCAGAGCCAACAAAACTATTACCCCATCGTTAATAAGTGACTATGTGTGATGCAATAAAGGCTTGGCCTGCAGTTTTCCTACGACGACATTTACAGGTCTGCTGGTCATGCATCTTTCCAGGGCGGAATGGGCATGATTTTATTTCTGTTATGAAAGCCAGCGAAGGTCCAGAAATCTCAAGTTTTTAGCAGAATTTCATGCTATCAATAAGTGCAACTTATCAAACGCTATCATCGGTCTCGTATAGGTCTCATATCACCGCATGAAAACTGCAGAACCCTATTTAATAGCTTTAACTCTCTTTATAAAACATTGTTACACATTCTGTCAGTAAGGGTAGCTACAATAATTCATCTTGGGCGAGCAATACTTTTCAAAAAAAAAAAAAGGGAGAAAACATCCCAACGACACTGCAGCGATATTCATGGCGCAATTGTTCGGGGTGATGAGGTACACAGGATATGACGCCAGGAGAAGCCGAGTCTCCAAAAGATGGCGCCGCCGATTACGACTGCGAACGGAAATGGAGATTTGTCGAGCGCCGCAGGACTTGGAATTCGCTCGTGCGATGCCGGAAATGGAAGCGGATGGAGGGTCCTATCCGGTGATTCAAGCCGTCGTGGAGTGGAAGGAGGATAGCTGGAGGCGATAGTCAGCAAAACGTATTAAACGAGGCCAAGCACAGTGACAAAAAACAAAGAGAAGGAAGCTGGCTGAGCGTGTTTTCTAGAGTATGTCCTCCCTTGTCTTTGACCTCTCCCTACGTCGCCAGAACTTGCTAGTTCATCGCTCTTTTATTCCGTATCCTTCTTGGGCAAGTAAGCGAGAATTGGGAATGTTCGTTCCAAATTGTCGTACAGGCTCCCTTTCCAAAATGACTACTGCTGAAGGAACGGGACGTACATGGCAATATTGCTCAGCATACCGGTAGCGTTGGAAACGTTTAGGGCAAAATACAAATGAAAAACAGGGTCTCAGACGAAAGCAAATATACTGCAACTAGAGGCTTTATTAAAAGCGCTCCCAACGTTTCCGAGCCTCTTCGGCTCAATTCAGTGTTGACTAGGTTTGGCCAAGAGCGGCAGTTATAAATATTTTCTTTTCTTGTTTCGTGCCATTGCGCGTTGAAGGCCGTATTCGTGTAAATGGAGGAAAGGGCAGCCAGAGATCCGTTATTGTTCCCGTGTCGTTCGTATGTGCCAGGGCTCGAGAACGGTTCTTTCGAAGAAAATGATTTCTGGGTTAATCCCTTGCATGCCTTCTAAGGCAGGAATTATTTTATTTCATTCCCATGCACGATGAATACTGGGAAGGCTTTTACTGGACAAAGCAAATCTCAGATTACAAGTGCTTCGGCATGCATGCGCAGACAGCTCTCTCCAAACTTTTTCGCGCGTCGATTGCAGACATTGCGTGCCCGTCTTTTCTCTTCATTGCCTCTCTTCATTCCACTCGTTCCGCCCTTCCTCTCCCTGTTCGAGTTTGCGCTCAAAACCCTGGCTGCAATCGCAGTAGGAGACGGCAAACCATAGGCGCTGTTACTGATTCTCGCGCGCACCTCTCACAACCACGCGCCCTAGTTTCCCCTCCGGGCAGCGAACGCACGGATGCACGCGGGGGCGAATGCTGCGAGAGGATCCCGACCTCTTTGCAGATTCATGGCGGCCATTAGAGGCGCAGCACAGCCGAGCGATTTCTTCTGGTCACCAGTCGCGAAAGAGGAGCGGGGGCTGCCACCGTTTCCGAGCCTTCCCTTCCGGTCGTCAGTTGCAGCGCGCTCGGGTTCTTTTGGCATGCCGAAGTGATTCGTCAGAATGCACGCGGCCATGCCTTGTGGTTAGCGCACATGGTTCGTCCTTTCAGGGCTTGGAACTGGAGTGGCGGAGCGCGAGTTTGCAGCTTTCAGTTTTAGTTGGCATCCATCGTGCCGGCCCGGGTATGCGTGGTTTGGTCGCTGGGAAGGGGAACGAAACATTAGCTCGTTTACCGCCTATCAGTGGTTGGGGGGGGGGGGGGGGGGGGGGGGGGGGGTAGGGGGGGCTGGTATACGGTGCTTCACGTCCTGTGTTTTCATCCCATTCGCTCTGGCGTGCATCGTAGGTGGAGTAAGACCATGAGTACTAAATTCATCCTGGCACAGCGCGAGCATGGAGGACAAAGTTTGTTACAGCCGTACTCTAGTGGCGCGAGACGGAAAATTGCGCACGCGGAAATTGTGCGGGTACTTCTACAATAAGCGGGAAATTATAAAGGACAATTTGAAATCCCCGTGAAAGGCAGCCCTGCCGCTGCAAAGAGACGCTGTACCGCTTTTCGAAAAAAAACTTTGGAGCTGAAGAAAAATTCTTCATAGGAGCGGACACTTTTTCTCGGGCCAGAAGGAGTTTTTCTTCAATTCCAGCGTTCTTAGAAACTTGTAAAGCTTTCCTTTGTGGCCTTATCAGCTTGCATTTCGGGGTGGTGGCAAACTTTAATTTACAAAAATAAACATCCCTTAACTTGGCGGACTTCCTCAAAACCTGGTAGAATAAGCAGCCGATGTAGGACGATGAGGAAAGTTCATTGTGACCAAACTATATTAAGCAGTGTCTGAGTGATGGTCCTAGGGCCATGGGGAGGCTCACTGGACAAGAAGACCCTCTGCTGTGGAGGCCACAGAAAAAAACAACAACTTAGGCACCATTCCATTTGAAAGTTCATGACAAGTGAAAATACGCATCTACGAAAAAAATTGACATCCACCTCAAATACAACCGTACGACTAAAATGTAAAGCACAAAGAAATCTTTTATTTGTAGCCGTGCGGCTGCCTTACACGTGGATGTTGACTGATTGATTGTGGGGATTAACGACCCGATGCTACAGAGGCGATGAGGCTCGGCGTAGTGGACGGCTCCGGATTAATTTTGACCACCTGGGTATCTTAAACGTGCACCGAAATCTCAAAAACACGGGTGTTTTCGCTTTTCGCCTCCACCAGAAAAGCGGTCTCCGCGGCCGGGAATAGAACCCGCGCCCGACAGGTGAATGCCAAATTTTCCTTCGCAGATACCAACTTCCCCTCTAAAGTAGAAAATTGAGCGCAAAAATTCGACAAAGACACAGAAACACCAGACGGGACTCGCGCTCAACATGAACCAACATAAACCAACTAGCATGAACATGAACATGAACATGAAACATGAACCAACTAGCCAACAAGTTCTATTAAGTTATTCCCCTAGGTTAAAAATGCACACCACCCGTTGCACGCGTATTTATTTTTCCCGTTATTTGGTGATGGACAACGGCTGTGCGCTTACTAAAAGAAACTAGGCAGGATTAGAGCATGTGTTGACAGCAAACGGGAACGTTCTGACGTTTACAGTTTCCCTGGAGGCGAAAATAAACTCGGCTTCATGATAATGTCTTCGTAACAGCCAAATGTCATACACCTTTTGTTGGGAAATTAAGTTACAGCAGTTTTCTCCTGAATGTTCGTGAAAAAGTTGGCTTTGCCGGAAGGCGTTTGGGCACACGGGCATAAAAAAATGCTGGGAGTACTCGAAATACCCAGCTTAGAAAAAAAAAATCTTCAAAGACGATTAGTCCAAGGCGGCTCGACATATTTGTGCGAGTTCACTAGTCCCCAAAGGAGCATATTTCACGCAGGACATAAAATTGCAGGTTCGGAACGATTGGTAATGATCGTTGGATTGTGGTGTAGGGTTTAACGCGCCGAAGTTACCCATGGGCTATAAGGGACGCCGTAGTGGCTCCGGGTTAATTTTGACGATCTGGTGATCTTTCACCTGCGCTGAAATCTCAACACATTCGTTTTCGCTTTTCGTCTCTATCAGAAAAGCAGCCGCAACGGCCGGTATGGAACCTGCATTCTTGGGCTCAGCCCCACAACGCCCGATCCACTGAGGCACCGCTGCGGGTTGCGGATTCGAAACAAGAGAAGGGAACTAAACAGGCGCTTAGTTTCCGTCAAACGCCCCCCGTTAACCGACTCTGTAGCCATGATTGGCTGAATACTTTGCGCAAGATAAATCCGCCAGATAGGCGCATTGGCATATAGTTGAAAGTCGGGAGGGACATTCCATTCATATTAAGAGAAAAGATTGTAAACCGATGCGTGACTTTCTGAAGGCCACAAAGGAAGAGGGCGCAATGCAAGGGCCGCCACTAAAGAACTGCGGAAAAGACTTAAGACGAAGACATGGCGGGACCTTTGGAGGACGATTTAGCCTTTTGTTGAGACCACGTCCTGCCGGGCTGGTCGTTCTGTGGCTTTCTCTACTCTTCCCTGAATCCCTTTATCGGAGTTTAAAGGAAAGGGGCTCCCAACATGGACTGGGAGGGTCCGAGCGCCGAAAATCGCGTTTTCCTGTGCTTTGCTTCATCCACCTCACTTGCACTCGGTGCTATGGGAACTTGTAAGCAGCGGATGTAAAGGAACGAATTGCTGTGGCAATTGTTTCAATCTAGTAAATTAAAAATTGGATTCGCCGGAAAAATATAAAACCAGGCCTATGACCCCCAACCATCCTTCCGTCCTTCCCCTTCACTGCGTTTGTTACGATCCCCCTTCACTATCCTTCAAATCTAAAACGAGCCGTATCTAAGGTTTTTGCTCTTTTTTTGGTTAACTAGTACATCTACGTCTCGTGATGCCACGGTATTTTTCCAGTGCCAGCCTTTCCATGTTAGCTTTCTGGGAGGCCTCCCTCAGATTTCGCATTAACTACGCCAGAACATAATTATAAGTTGCGGTAGCAGTAATGGCATTCCTTCGCTTCGTGGTGTCCCGAGCTTTAAACAAGGCCGTAAGTAACGTTGATCATTTACGGAATTTCAAAGTCCATCGTGAACCCAGACTTCCACGATTTTGAAGCGTGACCGCCGGCTATCCAGAAAAAAACAGTCCTTATACATGCATATTACTGCGAATCCGTTGATAGCTGGGATACCGCACATTTTAAAGCGAAGCTTCACTGTTCTCTTTGATGCCATTGTGTCCGGCAGGGAGCCAACTTTCTCTGACGATGAGCATGAATGAACGTGGATGAAGTGAAAGAAAAAAAAAAGCTTCCCATGGCCTGAATGGGACCCTCGCGTTACGAAACCGGCATCTATCAGATTGCTCCATTTCTACTGAGACGACAAGTTATGAATCCGTCACGAGAAGAATGGCGTTGCTCTGCCTGCCGTAAGGCTGTTAGACAAAATACGTTAGGCCTAACTTCCCATTTTGAGTTTCAGGATGTTAGGCCTAACGTCACATCTTGGGGTTTAACGCCTCAAACCGGCACCCACTCAAAACATTCCTCACTGAACGCCAAGCAGCAGGTACCGATTCGCAACGTACACCCCAAACGCAAACGTTAGGACTACGTAGTGTACTTCCGAGAGTTGCTTGAGTACTCTAGAAAAGTAAAAAGTAGTGCGTACCTCCAAAGTATCACACACTCGCAGTGTGGGATTGGCCAACCAAAGAATTCATCAGGAGAAAGCTTGGCGTTCAACCGCAGTCGTCGTTAGACGAAGGGGTCAATATTTTTGTTCTGCATCAAGTAAAACGCCGCGGACCCTGTCTTTCCCAGCGTTCTAATCCCGTGCGTGGCTAGGTTCCTCCGGTTCCCCCAAGGTGGCGGTAGTCATCAACGCTATAATGCTTATTCAGTCAGTCAGAGCACAATCCCGAGGATCCTCGGTCTTTGAAGCGCGAGGCGCGCGCGTGCGCGCGTGCGTGCGTGCGTGCATGCGCGTGCGCGTGCGCGTGCGCGTGCGCGTGTGCGTGTGCGTGTGCGTGTGCGTGCGCGTGCGTGCGTGCGCGCGTCTGTTAGAGAATTCTTTGATCCTCATCGTCGCTCAACCGTATGGCGCTTACCTGCTTTCGTGTACCACAATGCAACCCGCTTTGCATGTAAAGACATAGTATTGTTTATGCGGTTTGAGATTGATGTGCGCTTTGTGGAAACACATTGTGTAAAGTTGGCTTTCTTACCGCACGGTCTTTCCGACACCGTCACAAGTGCGACATAAAAAGCTTCGCTTTAACAAAAAGTGTACGAGCGTCTTCACGTTTCCGAATAGAAAATCACACACCGTAAAAGACCGGACTGAGCACAGCGATCGCGGGCTCGAACCGTGCGAACGTAGCCGGCGCTACCGATGCACGTTAAAGATTCCCAGATAGTCAATATTAACCTGGAGCCATTCGCTACGGCCTGCCTTATAGCCTGTGCAGCCGGATCGTTAAAACTCATAATGAAATGTTAGCAAAGTCAGTAAATCTGCCCGCCATGGTTCAGCCTGGACTTGGCTTTGCCCACTGCTCCGTTGATTAGGTGCTCTCTCCTGCCCACTTTATCACCCTTAATTTATTGCTAAGCCTTGTTCTAGAAGCAGATATCGTGGAGAAGGAGTGAAACTAGCAGCGCTCGTTGGTCAGACTTGGGAATGCGCGGCATAGGATAAAACATGAGGCGTTGCCAGCGTTGCCGCTGCGCGGTATTTTAGGCTTTTAGTGCGTTCGTGACCGGGCGCTTTCCGTAGCGAGACATCTGCACTCTTGCTGTCCTGGGGAATGTTGCTAATGCGATCGTTTGTTACGCCTTTCTTGAAATCAATCCTGTTTTTTTTTTTCTGCGGGGTGTGCATGCGTGCGTGCGCGCGTGCTGATGATTGAAGGGTTTAACGCGCCGACGCAGCGCAGGTGATGAGGCGCGCCGTAGTGGAGGGCTCCGGATTAATTTTGACCACCTGGGGATCTTTAACGTGCGCCGAAATATCGTACACACGGGCGCTTTTGCTTTTCGCTTCCATCAGAAAAGCGGCCGCCGCGGCCGGGAATCGAACCCGTGACCTCGTGCTCAGCAGGGCAACTCCTTAGCCAGTGAGCCACCGCGGCGGAACCCATACATGGTGTCCGGGAATCCTTTTCGCCCCTCGGCTGGTTCCTCCATGTGAGATGTCAGCCTGTCAAGCACCTTGTGTTCCATTAGTCTGCCCGCGCACGAAGTCCAAGGTTTGATAAGCCCAAGGGTTTGTTGGGTTTTTGAAGCATGGTCACATCTGCGTGTTTCCACATGGCCGGAAGTCTGCCGCTGTTACAAATTATGGAGAGGTCATCGACAACCTAAGCACCTCACAAATAAGCGCCATCCTCGCCTTCGACGTCAACGGGGCTTTTGACAACGTGTCGCACGCGGCCATACTTGAAACCCTGGGGATTGCCCATTGCGGAGAGAAAGCCTATAATTACATGATGGATTTCCTCTTGCATCGCACGGCAACAGTGGGACTTTTCAAATTACGGAGCGATGAATTCGACGTCACCGCAAAGGGCACTCCGCAGGGCTCCGTCATCTCGCCATTACTATTCAATTTATCCATGATGCACCTACCTGACCAGTTAAATGCCATCCCAGGTCTCAGGCATGCCATCTACGCGGACGACGTGACCTTTTGGACCACCAAAGGTCCAGCAGGCATACAACAGGACGCCCTGCAAGAAGCCGTTAACTGTACTGAAACCTATCTGAAAAGATGTGGGCTTTCTATTGCACCGGAAAAATCTGAAATTCTCATACTACAAAACACTGTCACCCAGTTAACCCATTTATTCAGCTGACTAACAAGCAAAAAAAAACACGGGTTGAAAGGAGAGGACACAATCAGAATAGTACAGACCCTGGTAATTAGCAGAATCAACTAAGGAACCCCTTACTTGGGGCCCAAAATTGCTGAAATAAAGAAGCCGACATTTTAATTCGTCAAATCTACAAATTAGCTCTGGGGCTGTCAGCCAAGACCTCCACAAAGAAACTTTTTCAGTTAGGAATCCACTACACATGGCAAGAACTCTCCGAGGCGCATAAAGCCAGCCAAATGGAGCTACTCAAGCTTACCCCTACCGGCCGAGCTCCCTTGTATCGCCTCGGTTACGAGCCAAGCGTGGGACCTCAAAACCAAAAACGACGCATCCCCCGTGCCTTGAGGGAATACATCATGGTTGAAAACGTCCCACGCAACATGCACCCGGTTTACCACAAGGGTGAAGTGAAGCCAGGGTCAATGCCTTGCGAAAAGCCTACAGCAAGGACAGCTTAACAAGATACGTCGACGCTGCGAGGTACCCGGCACGAACCAAGTGGCGGACGCGGTTACAGTGACAAACAGTAAAGGAGCTGACTTGTGCTTAGCAGCGGTCAATACAGATGACACAGACTCTGCGGAGGAGACAGCAGTCGTGCTTGCCACCACCACAGTACCAGATTGTCAAGGCCGGGTGACCGTCATCACCCACTCGCAAGCAGCCTGCCGTATTTTTAAAAAGGGCCGTATCAGCGATGGCACTTGCTGTATTACATAAGGCTTCAAAAGCACAGAAAACTCCACTGGACATTTGTATCATTTGGACACCAGGTCACGAGTCCTTAGAGGGTAATGAAGCCGCAGATACCGCAGCCCGAGTCCACTCACACTGGGCTTCAACCCTCATAGGCACTCCCCACTCTGCCGACAACCACTCGTTCATCCCCAAGCGCAGCTGAGACATATTAGAGCACGACAGGCTATCAAGAAGACGATACCCGCGGCCCCACCCGAAGCTAAGCAAAGAATAAGCCACACAATTCCGGAGACTGCAGAAAAATTCATTTCCGCACGCCACACAGCTGTCCAATATACACCCCACGCTCTTAGCTGTCCAATATACACCCCACGCGGCTAGCTTCGACTGCAACTTCTGCTCTGGGACGCCCAACACCGTGTACCACATGGTGTGGGAATGCAAAGCCGTCACCGAAGTACCTGAAGTCATCGCACCGACACAGGAGCAGTGGGAGGTCCAGGGCCATTCGAGCTGCAGTTGGCCATGCCATCACGGACTATGGACGCCACCCACCATGGATGACCGGCAACCATCCCGCGTTCCTTTGTTCCCGTTCAATGGGAGCAATAAACGTTTTTTCCTCCTCCACCACCACGGCGCGTGCGTTCGCGCGTGCGTGGGTATATGTGTGTGCGCGCGCGTGTGCGTGTGTGTGCCTGCCTGTCTGTGTCTGCGTGCATGTGTGCGTGTACGTGTGTGGCAAACTCCGAAACTAAACGATTGTCTGGCGCCACGGGAACTGTTTGGAACATCCCATCATGACCGTCCGCCCCTTCCACGGAGACCCGTCGAAGCGGTGAGTTCCGTGGCAAAGCTGCAGGGTGACTAGATGCGTGCGGAGGAGCTGGACTAAGACGTTTTGCTATGTTTGGACTTCGTCGTTTGAAACGAAGCGGCACCCGCTCGTGCGCCCAACGCTTCTTCGCCCGCAACTAGTGGGACATTGGTCGTCACGCAAGCCTCTCGAGGGGCCGTAAGCGCCATCTTTCGAGACAGCGCTGCAGCGGTCGTGGTGAACTCTGCGGTGCTACCTCTAGGTCTGCTAGCTTCCGGCACGGCAACGTAGTGGTCCAACAGGACCTATGTGTTGTTGCCTCGATAGGGGTAGCTAAAGCCCGCGCAAGGTTTATGTGACGCTGACTGTCCTGTTCCAAACGCCGTCAGGACTGAAAAGGCGTCATGTGAAATCTTAGCCCAAAACACACTGGCTTATCGACTGGTCGACGCTTACGGCGTTCAAAATTCTCGCCACAATCGTCCAGCCCCAGGGAAGCACGGATCGCTGCTCGGCGGTTCGTTGCCCTGGACCGTGCGTCAGCGAGCTGCGGCAAAGGCGAGTGCCATCGTTTTTTGCCCTCGGTTTGTTTCAGCTCGGAATCCAGCCTGGCCGGCAGTGGTCCAGTTCACGAAGTGTCCCCCTCGCTTTCTGTGCTGTCTCCTTCGGTCCTCTTCACGCAAACACTCCCTGTTGACGTTTAGCCAGGCAAGTACACGTCTGAAATCTGTTGTTTCTCTAGCTTGACGGTACTTGTAACTTGTATTTTGCCAATAAAGTTGCTTTGGGGTACTCCCCTCCAATCGCCTCCTGTGATGCATTCCCTTACAGCCTCTCCTCTCGCCTACTGTTATCCATGGGCCCTATTCTCGGTCACTGCCGCTTATCTTGCGTTCTCTTCTCGCGGAATCCTGCTTACCAGACGGGTGGTGTTCCCGGGTTACGATTTACGATCCACGACTTCCCTTCCCGCTTCAACTCGGCGCGCGTCCCAGCTCGAGTGGCGGTGTCACATTCCTTTCAGCTATTGTCTTTTTAACAGCAGAGCTGTTTAAGCTTGATCCTGGCCCGGTGGCTGACGCGTACCCGACCGACAATTGCCAGCTCTGCTGCAGGGAGACTGCAGACCAGACGCACATCTTGTGGGACTGTGTCATGAACCTTGTAGAATCGACGCCAAGAACCATCCCGCCAGGGCTTGCAGAAGCCGCAAAGAGCTACACGTAGGAGCAAGTACACTGGGCTGTCCAGCAGGACCTCCGGGCGCTCGAAAGGCATGAGACTTGCGTGTCGGCAACGGCAAGCTCACGTCTCGGCTGAGTAGTAGCAAACCACCAGGACGACGCCGAGGTCCGCGTCGCGGTGCGTAAAACGTCGTTCTACCGGCTGAAAGATTATTCCATCTAATCCAAGCGCTTAAAAATATCAAGTCCAAAACTGCCGCAGCTTCCACTAATGTTGAAAGGCTGGAGAAACAGCAAAGCTGGCGGCCCCTCTCCCTTCGTCAGAGACCCGGCTGCATCATCATCATTAGCATCATCATCACCATCCCCATCATCATGAGCGGCAGCAGCAGCAGCAGCCCACTAGGTCCACTGCAGGACGAATGCCTTTCCCCATCGACCTCCAACCGCTCCTGTCCTGCGCCGCTCCAGTCCATTCTTTGCCTCGAATTTCCTAATGTCGTCCCTCCATGGAGTAATTGGCCTTCCTCTTTTTCCAGACCCGTATCTCAGTGTCCACTCTGTCACACTTTGTGACGGCTTTAATTGTGTAACGGTTTTAAATCATGGTTTCCTTTCCCTGAATGGAAGCTTTTCAGCTCCTAAACCACAAGACCCACTAACGTTATAGGATATGTATTGTAGTATGCTCGATAAGTATTTTGTGTTTTCACTGCTGCATGAAAGACATGAAAACTCCAATGTCATGTTTTGTATTCCAAACAAACCTCAGTGAATAACACCCTTGGAAACTTTTTATGCAGGACGTACCACTAGCATCATCACCATCAGCCTATTTAAGTCCACTTCAGGACGAAGGCCTCACCCATTGACCTCCATCGCCTCTTTTCCTGAGCTACCCGGGCCTAATCTTTGCCTCAGAATTTCTTATTTCTTCCTTCTATCGATTCAATGGCCTTCCACATCTTCTAAATCCGTCTCGCTGCTTCTACTCTGATACCCCGGCGTGACACCGCCTGTCATTTCGTCTCACTACATGCCCTGCCCAAGTCCTGCTGTTTTTCCTTAATTTGGACTGTATCTTCCAGTCCACTTTGTTCTCTGTTCCAGAAAGATCGTTTCCTGTCTCTAAACGTCACTCCTAACATTATCCGCTATATGGCCCGTAGAACCGACCTAAGTTTGCTTTCAGGTTGTTTGGTAAAGCGCCAAGTTTCTGTTCCATATATCATCACCTCGCATTTATTTCTGAACTTGCCGCTCAGAATTCTCCGCGAGTTGCAGGCCCGGATCATTTCGTATGCAGACTTTCAAATGTCTCCCAAATGGGACTTCATTAACGCACGCTAACGTGCAATAACGAGGGAGACATGTGATAGTGTGCGTACCAAACGATCCGGGCCTGCAACTCGTGGAGAATTCTCAGCGGCACGAGGTCCACATCACTGCGTCCACGTTACCACGCCTCGTCCCATGATAGCCTCGACGAAGAAGAGCTTCTCTGTTTGTTACTCGTTCGTGCCGATAGAGAAATATCCTATAGTTCTGCATTAGGCCTAATTTCGTAAGGTGACGCACTTGTCGGACTCCTATTCTATATAAATACCTGTTGTAATAATAGAGCTTCTGTTGGATACAAATACAAAATGCGCTGAAGTTAATGTTGCGTGAGTGTCGTCGCACACGTAACAAAAGAAAAAAATAACCCGCGGTAATAACGCCGCACGGAGCAGCAGTATGTGGGACCATTTACACGGCGTGCCGTTTTTCACCCTAAAAGGACATCTGCCGCTTGATAATTGCTTCTTGCGGGCGAATTTCGGCCCACGGGCCACGCTCTTTCTTGTACAGCGACGACAGCGGCAAAAGGCAGTGTCGGCGCGGAAACTGTCTTCGCCCGTCAACCGAGGCGGGACGGCGTTTGTCGCCGGCGCTTCTCCCGCCGCTTGGGCTGGAAGCGACGAAAACCGCTTCGCTGAGATTTCTTCCACTGCTTGGGGGAAAGTTCCCGATATAACTCGCGGAGAAACTTTCTGGCTACAGCAGAGAACGTATATACTGGCTGTAAGTAAGGAAAGCTCAAAAAGAACTTTGAGAGGGCAAACTTTTTCCGTGATCTCCAGAAGCTATAGGACTGCCTCATGCTACATCGGAGGACATTATTTTTCCTTGGGACAATTGGACTGTGCAAAGAGAGGTGTCTCGTCTCCTGCGGGGATTCTTGCAGTCCACAGGACAAGGTGAAGTGGGGTGACATTGTGCATCTCTAATAATATTACAACGCTTAGCGAACAAATCAGCAACGTCACGCAACTGAACCAAAGAGTGTACAGGATTGCTGTGTACCCGACACTCTTCTCTCCTCGGAATTCCTTCCATAACATCGCTATGTCCGCCTATGTGATTGCTTTGCCTCGACGCAAAATAGCGCATCTCACGACACAACCATTCATCATTCATGCAACGTGGATAGATCCGCCATAATAGTCGTCATTCGGCTGTGCCACGAAATAAGCCGATCAGCATTTGGAGGCGAACACTTCTCGTACAAACCAAGAAACCGTCAGCGAACTGAGTCTTAACGAGAGATTATCGGCGCGCAGAGAGAGGCGTTCAGCGGAACGAGTTTGTCTAACAGGGCACTATGCTCTGCAAACAATCTAAGTGCAGAATCTTGTTCACTGGGATCCGCGAACACGTCTGCGAACCCACGTGAATGCAAGCCTCTGGTGTGACGAAAAAAAGGATAACGAATAAATACGCTTGCGAGGAGAACATTAAAGGATATGAATAGCACGTTTTAGTCGTGAGCGCCCATGATACTTATAAATTACAACAGAAAACGGGGGCATAAGTTTTACCCTAGAAAGTACAACACAGTAGGTATCAAATATGATCTGAAGTAATGTATGCCTATGAATATATTCGGTATTGTGCGGCGTCAGAGGAGACTTCCATTTAGTCAAGCAGAAAAAATGCTTTCAAAGTTACGGTTTTCTAATAATAAATAAGGTATAGGCAGCCTTGTCCTTGGTACTGAGCCTGCCTGTTCAAAATGGTGTTGTACCAGTAATTGTCTTTTTTTTCATTCGATTTCTTCTCTGCGCTGCCTTTTATGCATGCGTGCCTATGTGTGTGTATGTGTGTGGCGGTGTACGCGTACTTGCGTGTGCGCGTGTGTGTTTATGTACATGCGCGAGTGTCTGTTTTCTCACGTGGTTTTTCATGTGCCACTGTGGAAATTGACACGAAAACGCCTCACTATGGAAATTATTTGTTACTGTTGTTGTTGTGTTTGCGTTTATTTATTATCCTCAAGGCTGAGTAGACATTAAACGCATCCGATCTATATCCAGGAAATAGGGTAAGCCTCCCGGATAAAGTCTAACAAAGAATTGTAGGCAGGACCATGGAGCCACCGATGGTAATGGGCGTCCTGCCGCAAATTTAGGCGTGCTGTCATTAGACATTTTTTTTTTAATATCCTTAGCTCCAGAGCATGTCCAGGATAGGTGGTGAAGGTCTGCCAGAACCGTTTCAATAGAGCAGGTTGGACATTGACGTGCCTTTGGTAGCCCCCTTTCCATCCAATAGTGCGCGCAGGAGTAAGAGCCACCCCCAGCCGGATCCTTCGTAGGACAACCTCCTCCATCCTGGTATACCCTATAAGGTTGAGGGGGAGGAGAACTGAACACGGAGGTATGAGAGCACGCGTTCGGCGTCGAAGATCCTCCTTTGCAGTCATTCGTGTGGCCCATGGGTCCCTTGGAAGCTGGGCGGGGGATGATGGGGCCGGGACGTTGTGTGACAGGAAGTCAGCCCGTTCATTTACTACAATACCGGTCTGACCAGGAACCCATGACACAATCACCTTTGATGGCATTTTGCTGTGGAGCTGGTGGATTCCTTGGCAGATGATGAAGGCCTGCGCAACCTGTTTCAGATAGTGGATCAATTGCCTAGAGTCGGTACTAAGATTGATGGTTGTCAACGCTTCCTTGGAGGCGGCTGCACACATCATGGCGTCGTGTATATATCCTGCAATTCCAACAGGATTGGGAAGCATGTGCCAGAGGCGTACGGAATGCGGCCTTCGATGCTGAGATGAGTGGGGCTGGTCCACGCAGTGACTCCCCGTTTCCCTGTGCATGAAGCGTCGGTGTAGAGGAGGCATTGATCGTCTGGTCCGGGTTATTTAGGAGGGGAGAGAGCTGGAAAACATCCCCCCATTTCGAGGAGGTCGGAATCATAGCAGGATTACAAAAAAATAAAAAGTCATACTCCTCAGTTTCCCCGCTCTTTACAAAGTGCTAATCTCCTGAAGCCTGCCATGGGCCCTGTTTCTGCACAGGCGAGCGCAAAGTGTAGCGAACGTAGCTCTTCTGACTATCGTGCGGAGAAAGAAAGTTACACCGTACACTGCTCTCCCGCGCCAGGAGCGTGCTTAGTTCTTGCTCCTGGACCGCAGTGAAGACACGGCGCCTCGTAGCGAGGCGCAGCGTCGTGGAAGCGATGACGCGAAAATGCACAGTTTCGACGCAGCTCACTGCGCTTACTGCTTCTTCTGGAATTTTTGACGACGCACTCGAGATACGTCGGGGAAGCTTCAAGCCTTTTTACAGCGCACGACGGCGTCACCTGCTGCGCTTACACTTTAACGCGAGATCTGGCTCTCGGAGTTGCTTCACGGTCGAACGCATCTATCTCGCTGCCTCTGGCACCGGAGTTCTACGCTCGTAGTGACAGAAATATAAAAACCAACTCCGTGTTGTCGTTATGACATCATGAGGCGTAAGCGGTCGCCTGTCGTAGCTTCGAACTTTCTTCGCGCTTGGCTTTGGGTGGAGCGCTACCGAGCTCCTCCTTCTCCACGGGTGTACTGATGGTGGATTGTGAACGCGCAAGGGGCAATAAAAGCTCAAATGAGCCCTGATTATAATACGCACAGCCCAAAGTCAAGACCGCCAACCCGCAAGTGTGGACACGCCAACGCTCGCACGCACGCACGCACGCACGCACCCCATAGGCAAATAGGTACAGAAAAACTCGCGCACGAACACAGACCCTCGCCTAGGATCATGACACTAGCGGATCATGAACACCTTGTGAAGGGAAGATTGAGACCGAAAGAAACAGCGTGACGCCAGGAGGAGAGTGAAGGTATAGAGTCTATAAAAAAACCAACGACTGTGCAGAGCTTCGTTGAACAAGAGCTGTGAAGAGCAAAGTAAAATAAAGGAAACAAATTTGAAAACCAGTGGTTGTTGCTATTCCTTTCTTCGTAGCACATGGCGAATTGGGTGACTTACCCGCAATTGAGAGCTTTGAGGAGCATCAGCTCCGTTTTGAAAATTCACAAAACTGTGAATTGGAAAATAAAAGTTGTAGAATAATGCGTGACACGTGAATGTGATGGCACATGAGAAAGACAGGTGCACACAAGCCGCGCAGAAACACGATTATAGGGAGGCAGGGCTGTGTGCCAGTCTTCTTGCTGGCGAGTTTAACTACGAAACCAAAGAGAAGACACTGACGCAAACATGGTATAGCAGCAAAGAAGCCGGTCGAAGCAATGCCAAAATTCATGCAGAAAGACAAAGAAATAAAAGCGAGGAAAAATACGCAAATGCAATATATCAGTTAAGAATTACCGCAAGTACAATGCTCAGTTGTTAATAAGTACCGCAAGTACAATGCACGAGTTGTTATTAAGTATCCCCAAAACTTTCGCGTTCAAATCACGTAAGCAGACGGAAGTGCTTCTAGAAAATTTCGTATTTGAAAGCGGACAGAGGGTTTCGATAACACCGAGCAGCAATTACTTTAAATTTGGCGCGTTTCCATCACCCGCTTTCTTTTTTTTTCAGTCAGCCTTAATCACGTGATTGCATTGTCCGCCACCGATGGCAGAATGGGCAGAAACTTGTGCTTTGGAAGGCGAATTTCAAACAAAAAGCTCATAAGAACGCTTAAAATAAAGAAATAATGAACTTGCAGTGAAATGCAGATTAATAAAATAAAATCGCGATTAAGTAATGTAGTTGAATTTGCTTGCCCCTGCACTAGCCACCAGTGCAGCAGTGGAACGAGAGAGAGCAGTGGGAAACGCGCCACGCCCTAGTAACGCCTCCTTGGAACGCGGTGCCCTGGACTGGTTACGGCACCCCAATAATCAGCAAATAGCCTGAATCACATTTTTAAAGCGCATGAACTCGGCCTAGAAATATTATCATTACGTTATGTGGGCGTCGCTAGAGCTCGTGTTTTCCGAGTTTCGCTCAATCTCGGGCCTTCTGGAAGAGCACCCTGGGAATGGGGATGACCAGCGGAGGTGTTTGTGGGTCTGTTGGTTGGCCACAACCTCCCGCTCAAACCGCGTTGCCACACCGAGGGAGCTTTGAAAGAAGTTGTTAGTAGGCTTCATAATGCAGCCAAAAATGTGAGAAAGCCATCTTGCAAAGACCAATGTTTCACCGATTTTCTCAAGGTCGCCTTCATGTTTAGACACAAAAGCATTGTCGGGAAGACACATCTTTCTACGGGCAAAAAATTATACATCATCTTATATCAATATGTGAAGCGGTGGATGCGAACAGGACGCTGAAGGGTGAGGGTGTGTTCAAGCGGGGAGTACAGAGTAGGTAGGCTTTCATTGTGCAACACGCAGTGTGGGAAAGCCAGCTTGCCAAAACCTAGCTTACAGCGATCTCCTCGACATCAGCTTCACTTATAAACCCAAATGCATTGCCGAGAACATATTCTCTTAGGGGCAACACGCGCGATTTTATGTCAAGAAAGGCAGTCTGTAGTGGAGTGCTTCGGCTCAATTTTGACCACCTGGAAATGTTTAACTCCTACTAAAATCTGTACACCCGCGCGTTCTTGTTTTTTAGCTCCATAATAAGACGCCGTAGCGGTCGGGACACAGCCTGCATCTTTTAGCTTAGCAGAAACCACTTACAGTTCATCCGTCTAGCTTGGGTAGAGAGCTGCAGGATTGATACAGAGCAGCTCTATAACATCTTGGCCACTGAGCCACAGCGCGGTTACTCTCAAAATTTGCCAAAGTTAAAAATCGAAAAAGCGAAACGTTAAATACAACGACAGTAATCGCAAAACCCAGTCCCGGTAGCCCAAACAAGTTACAGAAAGCTGCCTACGCTTCATTATGCGCTTTATAAAAGAGTTGCATGATGTAAAACTGTTTTATTTAAAAAACACCTATTCAAACGAAAACTAATAACAGGCAAGCTGCAGCAAAACGTAACTGCAAGAAAAACAAATAGCAGGCAAAGGATCAACGCTGGATTGTCCCTAAAAATCAATTTTTACGACCGTGCTTTCCGTGGCAGTGCTGGATCCTGCAATTTGACGTGAGATTGCCATTCAGATACCTTGAAGATTCTGTTTTCCTTTTACAGATGCCAGCAGCAGTGGTTCCTTTGTAATTAAATATTCCGATAGCGAGCACTTTAAAAGATTAGTTTGTTCCGCTTTTGTTGAGCCAAATTTAATTATTCAAGAATTTGTTCTCATCCGCCTGCAAACTTCGATAACCGATTCGGAAGAAGTGGTGGTGCATTGTTTGCTCCCTCATTCAAAGGAAGCGTAACTTTAAAATAAAAAAAAGATAAATCCCAGGCAGTCAGAGATGCAAGTTTACTCTTCGCGAGACGTGTTGACTTTTTTTTAACTCTGTCGCGTACATGTACCGTCTGCGAGGATCAAAGGACTTCGGTAGCCCAGTGGCTCATTCTGCTTATGAAAAAGCTTGGCTCCCGCCGAGTTTGTAAAAGAGAGGGCCTTTAAATTTTTATTATGTTGCGAAGGGTGTGTCTGATCTTTTCTTTCCGTCGCGTGCAGCCTTCAAGCATGCATTCCACTTCAACAGCATCGCTTACTCGAGATAAAATGACGACAGGTAGTGGTGACAGCTGTAATTAGTACATGCTTTCTGCTTTCATGGGGGTGGTACGATGAGCGTGAGATCATCGTCGCCAGTACCAAGGCGCATGTGCAGTTATTTCCCCTACACTTCCCCCTGACGCTTCCACGCAGTAGGCCATGCCTGTGGAGGTGCAGCCTTTATAAGTGGGTATTCGCTTACAACGAAGCTGTATATGTCTAATCCCTTACAACTAGGGTGATTATATTGCCATTTACCTTCTCCTCACCACCACCGACGTCTCTTTACAAGCTTTATATCCCTCACCACAACAGAAGCTTCTTTCACAAGTTGCGGGATTGGCTGATAACGCGGCTAGCGCCGTTAGCAGCAGTTTTACTGCTAATCCTTTAAGGGACGGATGCGTGCCTTTCGTTCGGATTAAGAAGAGCGGGAGCTGAAGAAGCATCGGCGCACAACGAAAAGCCTCTGCCGCAAAACGTGCAGCCGCCACCATTGCCGCCTCCAGTTCAACCTCGTCGAGAAGCTGCGAATCCCTCCAGTATGAATAGCAGCATGAACGCTTGGAACGCCAACGTGAGCCAATAACGATAATATATAAATTCACTACAGCAAAACCCCACTATAGCACAACTCACCATAGCTATACCTTCTTCTGTGTTTACTTCTTCAAAGAAGCCGGAAGTGACGTTTTGGCCGGTGTTTTTCCCGCCCAGCTTCAAGGGCTCTCGGAACGAAGTTTCAGCCGGCGTCTCTCAGGTCAAGCACCCGCGCATCACTGTTTGCAGTTTATGCGTCCACAGTAAGGGTGGAGGGTGAGGGGGTGGGGGCGTGCACGCACAGCCAGGCTTCACGTGCTTACCGATGACATGCCTGTTGTGATGGTGGGAGATTTTAACCTGGACGCCTCGCGGCCCGATAAGACCTGACTGCTGTCTTCCGTGGGCGAGCGTTTGTGTTTGTGCTACACAACAAGGAAGAAGCCTCCGATGCGGTAGGGAAACGGAAAGCCCCATGTTGTCCGCTAGAATAAAGCTCGAGTCCTCCCAAATTTTAATTCAATTAATTAGCCAGGATAGTGTTCTCGGTCGTATATTACAAACAGCGTGTTTTGTTTCGGGTCATATGCGACCATTCTTAAAAGCCGGGAGGTCAATTTTCTGCCTTTGAAAATGATTTTGTATACTACAAAGTGCATGTTTCAGCAGCGGCTGTTCATTGTGAGTCCGTGATGATGGGAGCCTCCAAAGAGGCTCCCATCATCACGGACTCACAATGATGGGAGCCTCCAAAGATGATGGGAGCCTCCAAAGAGGCTCCCATCATCACTGACTCACAATGATGGGAGCCTCCAAAGATGATGGGAGCCTCCAAAGAGGCTCCCATCATCGCTGGGAATATACGCCTCGAGCGCGGCCTGTAGGGGCGCCACTGAAATCCCCCTAGCGGCCCGTTTCAAAAGCAGGCGCGGGAGTCCCCGGCCCGCTCCCCCCTGTCGCCGTTGCTTTCGGGGCTCTTTCAAGACAGCGATTTACCGTTTGTCCGCGTTCGAAATACCGAATAACGTGGAGCGGGCAGTCTGTTTGCAAGCGCGATGTGTTCACGAGAGTATAAACGTTTATGCCGCGATCTTGGTGAGATCTATATGAGCGCCGGGCGTGTGTCACAGGCTGGCGTCCCGAAGCCAGCATTTGCATGCAGCTGATTGCAATTCCGCTGCCCTGAAATTTAGTAGCAGTGTCTCCGTAAGCAGTGTTTCCTCCGATGGTCATGTTGCGGCCATACACACTATGATGTAAATCGACTTATGATGTAAATTACAAAATCCAGCGGAGCACTCATACCTGACAGCACGCAAGTTACGCCTGCCAATATCACATATCAGATAGTGATCAGTACCATGAACAATCCAATGCGGCATAAATTTCAGAAACGGTACCAAAGAAGTATGATGGATAATGCAAAATTACACTCCGGAGTCAGCACACGACGACAAATTTAATGCTGTGTCGTCTTGTACCGAGGTGAGCGCTCGCAAAGATTCATCTGTTACATTTATCCTCCACGAGAAGCGCGAAGATGGGCTTATAGAGTAATCCGCGTCAGTGACCAAACTCTTCTTCGAAACATCGTTATATGACACAGGGAGACTGCAGAATCTAGCATAAACCGAAATCAGAGACCCTTATCAGATACGACACTCTTCCAACAAGCCCGTGTGTACGAGACTTCGGCGCACGTTAAGGATCTCCAGGTGGTCAAAATTAATCCGGAGCCCTCCACTACGGCGTGCCTCGTCGTCTCCGTTGCGTCGGCGCGTTAAAACCTGCAATCAATCAATCAACTCTTCCAACGACACGTCGTATCGCTTCTGAGCTGCTTACCCTGTATTCTTCAAAAAATGCGTCCGCCGAGTGATCAGCCGTTCGTTGAAGGTGAAAAACAAATGAAAAGTGAACACACAGCTTGTGTGTGTGATTACTAAAACGTTCATTCGTTGATTTCGCCACGAATTTGTAAGCAACGATAGTTGAGCGTCCTCCTCCTCCTCCTCCCCCCCCCCCCCCCCCGCCCCCCATGTCTAGCGAAATAGTGCATTTCGCATCTAGTTGGTCTGGTAAATACTACCTTGCTCAAACAAACGTCTTTAGCATTTCAGAGGCTGCACTCGGTTTTTTTGTTCATTCCTGTACGACTATTCTATTTATTCCTGACTTGCAGACCATTCATTTTCCCGTGGTTTCATTAACATATACCTTGGTTCTTACTATAAGGCATGAGTGGGCACAAATCGAACAATGCACAGCCTTTGAGTGTACTTAACATTTCCGCGTGGCTTATATTCCCATAAAAGGCACACGTTTTTGTCAGCGATTGGATTATCCCATCCCCGAAACATATTTTTCTACGACGTACATATTCGAAGCAAAGCAGCATTGGTTGTCTGCGCTGCAAAACGAACCAACCACTTACAGTGCCAATATCACGTCTAAACGAGGCGACAATAATAGAATTCACTTGTGCTGACGTGTTCTAAGTTGGCCTCGGTGATATGCTGCTGCCGTCGCCGACGCCCGCAAGAGCGGCCAAGAAGAGCGCAGAACCGCCTCCCCGGGTAGCTCTTGTTGGCGTTAGGGCGCTCGGGTGCTCTACCAAGAGACGCAGCTGTTTTTTTTTTTTTTTTAAGTGCCCTAAACGTGCAGTTAGCTTACAGACGTCACCATAACAAGTTGTTTAGTGCGCGGAAAGGCAAAGAGAAGCGAAAGAGAACCAAAACACTGCATGACCGCCTATCAGCCACGCAACGCTAATCCCGCAAACGCCGCGGAGAAGCGGCGGCAGGCGGCGCAGCGATCGCGAATCTCGAGGCGTATACATCTATGCTTTCCGGTAGATGTGTTAATATAGAAAATTTTCCATTTGCCTCGCTATGCAGACTTATTGCTGCGGATACGTTATATAGATATATCTTTTCCGCATTCACTATTCGCTGTTTAAAAATCAAAAACAGTTCTTAAGTGTGCGTTGGACAGGGAAGCTTCTCACTTGCCCGAATTGCTTCCTTTGTTGTTCTGTTATTTTATGCCCGTTTTGGGAGCTGGTGTTTGAGCACACCAATGCACAGTAAGTAAGAGGGCTAAGTGCGCTTTCCAGCAGAACAATTTGATTCGATTTGATTTGATTTGATTTGATTTGATTTGATTTGATTTGATTTGATTTGATTTGATTTGATTTGATTTGATTTGATTTCTTGGCTAAACCAAGGGGACTCAGATTAAAAACGCATGCGGCCTGACAGAGGCCTCAGACACCAGATTCACACTGTCAGCAACAAAATTGATGTTAACAAATTTAAACAAATTCAATCATAATAGCACATCATAATACCACAATAGCTCAAAAGCACAGTCATTATTACATTTCCTAGTTATTATACAAAGCATAGGTCTACAAATGCACAGAACAATCAAACTGTACACATAAACAGTAATTCGCACGCATTAAGTTTAAACAACACAAGTGCATCACAATTAGTTAATAATTTATTTTAGTTTGTAAATGTTCTTAAGTTGTTCTTTGAGGGGAGCATATCCACATTTACTTCAAACATTTAATTACACATCAATACTTCATTATATATTTCCGGTCAATGAAGAATGTTCTGAAAAAGCAATTGCAAGAGTTTTTACATATTTCACATTAATTTTATGCAGGGCTGAAACCATGCAACACGCTGAAGAATTTCAATTACTGTCCTTAGCATCGTACGTAAACCCCCATAAAACTGCGCGATGCCTACTAATTGATTTTTCATATGCCAAATTGGAATCCCTTTGTTAAGAGAGCACCAGCATTATACAGCGCCCACCCTTGGCAAAGTAATTTGGGCGCTCTTCTGAGAGAAAACAGTAATTGAAGCAAAGATGGATTGCTCAATGTAGAGATAAAACCTTGCAGAACAACTTTCGCGAAACAATTCGATTTCCAGATTGAAAGATGACAAAGAAGCCAGGTTCTAAGAGAATGCGCTTTTGGCGGAACATTTGTGCACGAAGAATTAAAGCATAATATAAATTACACCGTTCGCAAGAGCTTGTGAGGAAACAAAAGAACTGGGTAAATTGAGCTACGTCGAGCACAAGTTTCTGGAACAGAGCGCATTTTGCGCAATTTACGATAGAACGAATGGCGTTAGGAGGCCTGCACTTGTGCGAGCAAGATAGCGACGGCGCAGTGTGGAAGAAAATGAAGCACAAACCCCGTTTTGTTGTGTACTTGTTACCAGGTCCTAGGTATCTTTATTCTGCCAGCACATAATTTAATTTTTACTCATTCTTTAATTTCAACATTTACTTAATTGCTTTGTTTCTCTTTTTATTCGATCTTTTTTAACGGGATCCAATTAAGCCGTGAGATTTTGCTTCAATTTCTCGCCATTTCATTAGGACAACTTTGTTATCATTTGATTTAACAAATAAAAAAAACTAAACCGTTTTGTTTGGTACAATATTTTAATATCGTCGGCTTGCTCTTATTCCTGGCTAATATCGGAAATGGACCACTAAGAGCTACGCACTAATATTTTTTTCTGGGATTTTCACTTGCGTTCACATATTTGCAATTAGATTAGCCAGAGGGCTGCGACTTATTTTTTTATTATTTCAAAAACTAATGGAGCCAAATTTACGAGCCGACAAGGGTGCATCACACAACATAATAGAGAGCGCACCCCTTGTTTTAAGAGAGAATAATGTTGTGGTTTTTATTAACACAATATTCGTAATCACCAGTATAAGCAGATTTTTGGACTACTTAAACGCACAAATTTTGGTCTGTCTGTCTGTCTGTCTGTCTGTCTGTCTGTCTGTCTGTCTGTCTGTCTGTCTGAGACTCAATTCAGTCAACCAGCCAAAATGAAACAGAATCTGCGCAATAGTCCTATATACCCACAGCGAAATCTAAATGTTTAAGCCGGGTTTATATGTTCATACTTGTCAACATTGTAGAACAAGAACAAGAAATTACGCAAATATAAGGCAGCAAATCAATACACAAGGGATATTTACAGTGTTCCTTATTCATAAAAAATTCATGGATGCTTGATTTTTGCGAAATGAAATGCTACATCTACTGCAGAAATCGCCTGCTGTAGCCCGCGCGGCCACAGCTTCTGGCGGCATTTTAAGCATTCAAGCGGAAACAGTTACGAAAGGTTCCACTAGATAGGTTCCACGTTGTTCTTGGAAGGCACGTGGACTAGGGCAACGCGGTTCTATAAACGTTGAAGTAGGGCGCCTTGATTAACGCGCGTCTCCGCGATACGACAGCACTGGCATCGAGGCCCCCGGCCTGGAGCATGTGAAACGCGGTAAATTTAAATTGACTTGAGCAAACCTTTAGCGTGTTTACCTTTGAAGGAGCGCGACGCAAGAGGAACAACATGAGAGGTGAGCGGGAAAGCGAAGGGAGGCATTTACTTGGCAACTGTCGACAAAGGCTATTGTCTTTCGTAGACATATGCGGAGAAAGGAACAGATACGAGGCCAATTTTTTCATCTCTCTCCCTCCGTCCAGCTTGAAGCCTTTGCAGCAATTCAGTACCTGCTGTTGTCGCCATCCGTCCTGGAAACGTTCGTTATCCTTCGTTATCGAAGGGGTCCAACGCGAATCAGGCAGTTTAGAGAGAGAGGGAGAAAAACATTTATTATACTGGTGAGCAGGAGGATGTTCGTAGGGCCTCCACCCAGTGAGAGGCATCCTTATTCCAAGATGCCTTGGAGCTGGGTGGCCGTCCGGGCCCGTTCCACCAGTCAGCGCTGATCCGAGAGCTCGGAGCTGGTCAGCTGCTCCACCCACTGCTCATAGGTAGGGTTGGGATTTGGGGTTAGAATGGGGGTCCGTTGGCCCTCCCATACCATGTGGTATAGGGTACCAGCAGCAGGGCAGAAGTTACAGGTGGCAGGGTATTGGGTGGGGTACATAGCGTCTTGTAGGGTGTTATGGGGATACGAATTGGTTTGTAGGCGCCGGAAAGTGGTTTCTTCGTCGCGCGTTAATTGTGAATGAGGTGGCGGGAAGCGACGGCGATCGTTTTTGTAGTGACCTAAGATCTCGGTGTACGTGTGGAGTGGTGCTGGCTTTGAAGCAGTTCGGTCGTTGGTTTCTCCCTCTGAGGTAACGGACCGGTGTGTATGAGCACGGGCAGCGGCGTGTGCCTTCTCGTTCCCTTGGAGGGACTGGTGGCCGGGTGACCAGATGATATTAATTTCTGGTAGTCTTCTTACTTGACGAAGAAGGTACAGTGCGGGTTGAGATATGCGGCCAATTAGAAAGTTTCTGCAGGCGATGGCACACTCCTCAACAGTCTCGATGTAAGTGGTGAGAACGGTCGCTGCTGCCAGTTCTGTGCCTTACGTGTTAACGACACAGGCTGCATGGGCTTTCTGATGATGGTAGGGCGATGCATCTGTGTATCGAGTGCATTATAGCGTGACTGTCCTTATGAATTAATCGAGCTCGTGCCGTGCGCCGTTGTTTGTTGAAAACCGGGTGCATGTTTCGGGGTAGGGGAGCTACGCGGATGTGTTGCCGAACGTCTGCTGAGATTCGAATCTTCTGATCTTGTCGTGGTGGGACGTTGTAGTGTAGACGGAGAAGTGTTTCTCTTCCCGTGGACGTGATCTGTAGTCGGCGTATCTGAGATTCGTGGTGGGCCTCTGGTATTTCTTCCCAGGTGTTGTGGACCCCTAGCCGCAAAAGTTTCTTGTTTGCCGTGCTGATTGGGAGCCCTACAGCGGTCTTATAGGCCTGGCGAATGGTGGCGTCGAGTTTCAGTATTTCTTGTGGCCTCAGGGCCAGGTATGGCGGGAACTTTATAACAGTTAACCGTTGCGTCCCTGTGAGCTTATCGCAGTTAGGGCAATGTCATCCAGCTCTTCGTACGCCGCGCTCTATAGTATACGTGACGCGGCAAAACTTGAGTTTCATTTGATAACGCCTAGTACTTTAAAGACAGTAGAAAACACGAAATGTATCCATTAAAAAGCCCTCGGAGATATACCAGGAGTATTTCTCACATGAATCAAACAACTAATGAGCTAGGAACTAACTAATCAAGTGAATAACTAAGAAAATACTGGAAGAAAGAAGAGATTCGGCAAACTCGCGATAGAAGTGGCTGGGAGTCTTTGGGGAAGGCCTTCATCCTTTAGTGGACATACATAGGATAATGGTAATGATAATGACGATGGTGATGCTTTGATATATGAAGATGAGTGTGTCTTTAAAAAAGAAATAAATACGAATAAAGCCCGGTGACCGAGCTCGAACGCCTGAAACCAAACCCGCAGAAATTTGACATGTTGGGACTGCCTCGAATACCTTACACGAGCTCCCCTGATGCACGTTTGGCCCGTGAGTTACCGTGAAATATCTGCTACGCTAGGGCAAGGCTTAGGCGACAGTTGATGTTTATAGCAAACCGGCTGTCTCCTATAGCTCAGCCGGCTTGTACTTTGAGTAGCAACAACAAGCTATTCTCTAGGTATTTTCCCTTCCGAAGCACTGCGTACACTCTTAATCTGGTTCCACGTAAGATCCACTTAGTAACTGGAACTTTTTTGCAAAAAAGTTCCAGTTATATAATTGGAACCGTGTTCCACATATCCTGAAAATTAAGTGGAACAGTGCACCACATATTTTTGCAACTAAATTATGTGGATCGGTGTTCCAAAAAGAAGTATGCGGATCACTGTTCCAAATAAAAGGATAGTTTAAGTTACTGGAACATTGATCCATGTAAAATAATTATGGAATTTATCCGGCGCGCCGTTCCAGGTACCTTCAGACCAGCTGTTTATATAAAACGGTGTTCCTATAGGCATTGGGAAGCTGTCTATGGGACTCCACTTCTCCAATATTTCTGCTTTCCTGTCGGTATACACCGAGGTCATATGCCAGGCTGGCGGATGCATTGGTATCAGCAGGAAACCGCAAGCACCATTTTAACACAGCCTTGATATATGACCCGCAGTGATACCAACAATTGGAAAGCAGAAACCACCGCAGCAGTGTGGTCCATGACAGTTCCCAACAGTTGCCTATCGGAGCACAGTTCTATATAAAAGTTGGTCTGAGGCACCTAGAGCGGCACACCCTCTTTGGCTTCACCCGCAGAATCCTGTGCTGGGTTTCAGCTGCATATAAAAGAAACAATATACTTGCATTAAAATACGCACGAAACAAACTACTATGACTCACACACTGCTTTTCAACATACTATACAACTTTATTGGGTGTTAGTATTCATACATTCCAGATTTGAATAGCTGTCTATTTTAAATTGCACAGAAAATGACCAACGTACAAGGAATAAATACCATAACGATAACACTAGGCTCCAAGTGGCATTTTCACATATTCACTTTTACTCAAAAACATGGTTAATAAAGACGGTATTAGGGCCGACCGCTTCATAAATAAATAGACGTGTGCGTCTACCGCGGCACTGACACAGACATTATACAACAGTGAGCATCAAATATGCTGTCTTATCAGAAAAACCAAGGTAATTCAAAGGCGGCATTACTCATTGCGCTTGCCACACTGTGTTTACGCATAACTGTTTGGGAAAATGCAGTTTGCTATTAAATTGTAGGGAAAGGCCTAAAAACAAGCCATACACAGTTGTATTATCAGAAACCTACAACAGTGCATTGCAAGAGTTTAGGAAAACAACGCTCGAGCCAAGATTAACGATAAAACATTTTGACACGAGAGGTCACATGCGGCAGTATGCCACAATTAAAACATGATTATTAAAGATAGTAGTTTCCTGACACCAGACGTAAGTGTAATATCAAGCTATTTGTAGGCAAAATAGACTTTGTGAGCGTCCTGAAAAGGCCTTTGACTTAAGGCACGTTACTTGACCAAACAATTTGTAGTTGTTTAAAATAATTTATCCCAGGAAATCTCACAAAAGCTAGCGTGAATCTTATATAATTTTGCAAACCAGGTAGCTGGAAGCATGTTACACATAATAAAATTTAACAAGCAGACTAATTATATACGTCATCAATTCAAGCGGGAACAAGTCAGACATCCTTAAGAAGCAAACAAGCCAGCGTTGAATCATACAGGGGACCGGTTTTACAAAGCAGACTTGAAGCATTTTTTCCAGCCTCAACGTTTTACCTTAGGTAAAATTTACAGTTGCGTGCTATAAAAACCCTCCTGTCTTGCTGTCAGTGTAATTGTGACCAAATCCCTGCATCTGCCAAGCAAGAAATGCAACTTTGTTCAAAGGAGAGGACTTGTTCAAGCCAAATAAGCACATTTTAAATTCTTCTACGGCATGGGTGTCAGCTCACTTACATACTAAAATTTATCAATGAAGGCACGAGCCATCTGCGTAAATAAGCACAGTCACTTTTGCATCAGCAGCAGCACTGCCACGAAAAAAAATCTCATGAGCTACACTTGAACAATAGGACGTTACAATGCGGTGCCATGAACTACATTAACTCCCACTATAAATTCAAAGACAGCCTGCGCATTGTGCCAATGATGAAAAATAAGGCACGACTTCAGTGTTCAGTTCACATGAAACTTGCATGTGCCCGTAACTTAAACCTCTTCATCTGTTTTCCCACCCTTCATGCCTTTCATCTGACCTCCTTCATGCCTTTCAAGAGATACTTTAACCTCTACCAATAATTTAAAATCCCAAGTAGAACTGAACACTTCAAGTATTTCAACAAAGACTCCAACCTAAATGACACCAGGCCACTGTCAAATTTATCATGCTTTCCAAGAACTCCCTGCAAAAGTCCCAAGAACTCATAAGAACTCATGGCTCTTCAAAGGCACACAACCATAAGAACATGATGACACGATGAAAAAGATGACATATGCGGCGAAGAGGATGACCACATCCTGAAGTGACAATGCAGGCGGCAAATCCGTGATGTGTTTCTTGCGGGCAATATTGATGGCGCCAGTCCCTTCTCTCAGAATAACCGGGCCTCGAGAAGACTTACTGCTCACCTCATGTACCTTCAAGGAAACAAGAATATTTTGTTACATGGTTGCTTTAAATGAGTGGGTTGCTAAGGCCCTTTCATAACACAGCTATTGGTTTAAAAGGTGAAAGTGCGCTAAACAATATCACAACAGACAATCAATGAAATTGCCCTGATTATGGAAAGTATCCCACCTTGCTGCCTCAGTATCCTGAATATAAGGTTTCCTATCCTTGAGAGGTTTTGTTTATTAATCAAATAATAATTACTATAATCACCTTTCGGAATTATAGTTTACACACCTTCTCTATGCAAAAAATGTTCTATGTAATGTATAATGTGCTCCCTAGAATGCTATAGTGAGGCTGGCTTAATATAACTTACAGCTAAACGATGTTTCTACCGCAAAGAAATAAATGGCCACTCATAGGAAATCATAAATATCGCACTGTGGCAGAAATTTTGGGGGGAATTAGTTCCACCTAAAATATTTCCCTCTCGATATGTATTACCTCCATGGTTCGTAGTGGTATGAGGCAGAAGTTGAGCTGACTAATGCTGAACTAGGCTGTTGCACAATTTTCTTATAAATCACAACTATAGCACATTTTTTGCAGACGACACTTTCTGTGCTCTAAACAATTCCCTTAAAAAATTACCCCTTATTTAACCACCTGTCAAATTCCAATGCAAGCATTACTCATGCTACGGCTGTATTTGGGAGTATTATTGGTGCTACGGGCGTATTAAAAGCGGGAAATTTAAATCGTCATTTGCCACCGTATTGTTGTAGCAGCAACCACGTTGGGCGTGTCCGTGGTGCTGGCAAATCACAGCAACAACTCTCAAGGTGTAAAAGCTAAATATTTACCAAAACCTAAATACAAAATAGTGTTTTTTTTTTTGCCACTGTTGGAGCATCCGTTATAGGCGGAATGTGAACACAATGGCCAATATTGGCGTTCACGATAACTTGTTAACAGTGAGATTTTATTAGGATGAACAGCCCCAGAAATTGAGTCCCGCAAAAACAAAATGCCAGCTTACCCAACCAAAATTAAGACCCGGGTGTTTCTGCCAGGGACGTCTCAAAGTGCACTTCCAGGAAAGTTTCGCTAACGTGTTCCGAAAAGCTCCTACTGTCACCTTGAGCCACAGGCCAAGCAGTCACTGAAAAGAAGTTCAAGTTTCAAACCATTAGTTACAAAGAAACTACCTAAAAACGCGCCATGAAAGACCCAAAAATGGCAGTGCGTAGTTACTTGTAGAATGCAATGATTTGATCCCATGCAAGAGCTTTAATGTGTTGCCTTCTGATGATACACTTCCAAGAAGGGGTCCAAATACAATTAAAATGGCCATATGCATTCCTTGTACAGCTGTTTTAGGTCTATCTTCGCCCTATTGCCTAGAAAATAAACAGTACAAAAATATCAGAGAATAAATTTATGCCTTGCTTTACCCAGGGAGCACGAGAAAATATTGAACAATGTCTGATTCGTTCCACGAAAGTGGAATGTCTTTTTTACAGCGGAAGCCCTGGTAATCTTTTCTTGCTAAACAATTTGAGATATAAAAATATTTGAACATACTTTAAGCTCACCTGTCCTTGGTCTATGCGAACTGGTGAACATGTGCACAATATGCACGACTCAAAAGGTACTCTTTTGTGGCTTATGAGCTCCACAGGGCATTCATATTCCGCCGCACTCTCCCCGACGACCCTTAAGCATGCCGAAGATGTCTTCAGCCAGTAATGCCACAGCCATGACTTCGCAGGAGCATGTAAAGAATGGAAATAATTTTTTTCATTTTTTTTTTGCAGAGAAACAAAAACATTTGTCACAACCTATCAGTGGAGGGCCAAATGTCTCCACAGTCAGTCACAGACTCTTTCTGAACAGGTCATAGAGTATGAATACAGAATGTAGCAATCTGCTTTTGCAGTATAATTTCTACGTTCAAAGGAGAACAAAAATGCATTAATGTTTGGTGCACCTCATGATTCAACAACTTTGCACCTGAGCGTTTCGAAAATTATTCCAACTCTCTAGCTGCCACTGACATTGATAGCATAAAATGGCAGGAATGAATTATTTTTAAACTTACTTTGTGACGTTAAAACTTCTAATAGTCCACACGTGAGCTTTATGGGTAATTATTCTGAGGTCTCAGGTTACCACTGACATTGACAGCATAGAAACGGCTCCACACTTCCTCCGTGTTTCCACCTGACTTCCCCTCCACAAAAGGAACGTTTTGTTACTACGCTGCTGCTCAGACAACCACTTTCCCTTGCATTTAACTACACGTCAGGGAGCCAACTAAAGTTGACTAGTGTAAATAGACCATCTGAATTCATCGAAGGCATTGTAAGAAACGGGGAACAACTACACACAGAGCACAGATAAACGTAAGCAGTGCTGCCGCCAACGTCTTGAACGCACATCAACATTAGGCGGAATAGCGTGATTATCACAGTAAATGTATGGCTCTCAGAAGACAACACAACGCAATTAACACGGAAGTTTGAAAATACCGATAAGGCTAAAGACAGACGCTCTGACAAACAAGCCGTGCAGTGTGTGCGCGCGAGACAATAGCGTGCGACTAACCCGAGAAGATTCAGTGCCGCTGACAGGTACAGCAACCGTCAATATACAACTAAGCAACACCACACCATAAGGGGACATGCAGACTCGAGAAATGCGCGCACCAGCAACTTTCTAAATAGCACTAGCTAACGTATGCAGTCAGAAATGTCAAGCCGACTCCGACCCACAAATACACAAGCTATAGTGAATAACGGCCGCAAACGTTTCTCGCATCGAACAGGCAGCGGAGCGGCACGTTTATCGGACGCAGTGATGAACAAGTCAATGAACAACAACCGTTACCAGAACATAAATAAGCAGCACTGACCTTTTTTGCGCCTCCCGGCAAAACTTCACTTCGTCGAACAGTAAATACAGCCCGAGGACATGAAGAAATCTGCAGTTTCACCACAGAACAGGGAGGATTGTAACCAAACTGGTAACCGTTCCCGCCAGTCTGACCGACAGTTCATTTAGTACATCAGGCGCATAAGGCGAGCAATCAAGAAAATCGGTATAGAAGGCCACTGGTGGCGCTGCATGCGGACGAACAAAAACTAGCTTGCAAAAACGTTGAGACGTAGGGGCGCTGCTGTCGTTAAACGTGTTCACGCAGTCCCGTTTTTCCCTCATCGTCGTTGTACCCGTTGCCGTCCCACTATACCATGCATCAACGCAAGCGACGCTGCCTTGCGGCTGTCAACGCATGCGCACGGCATGCCGCACTGAAGTGGCGGTCGTTTCGTAATGGTTTCGGCCAACTTTTTCTTCCTCCGTGCCTTGGGCGATGCACGCCGTGGCCAGTGACCAGTCCGCGGAAGAGATCACAAGCTCGACACCCTTGATCGCTTATATTTGCTTCGGAAAATGGGAGTAGGCCTCTAAGCGGACGTGTACGCGGCTCTGAGGCTGGAACAAAGAGCTCAGATATTAGCCAATTTAACACGTTAGTTGGGCTAAAGTTGTTTCTCGCCGCGGGCCGTGAGCGCGTGCGGTATGTGTGCATAAACTTCGATGACAGCTTTATTTCGTTCTTTGCAGTGAAAACAAAACGACACTTCTTTATTGACTGCGTTGTCTTGACAACAAGTCTTTCCAATAACAATAATATATACTGCGACGCTCTTTGATATCCACGTTATAGAAAACTACTTCCGTATAGTGAATCCAGTGTGATTACTCGCTAATAAGCAAGTAATAATACACCTTCCCGTTTTCCAGCAGTTTGTCTTCATGAACACCAATAGTGCAGGAAAAGAGCAACGGGGGGACCGGGAGGAGAAGACAGGTCATTCGGTGAACTTGAATTACTATGGCAAGTAACAACATTAGGGTAACACTGCGAATTTTCGCAATACTGCAATGCATAATTTGAAATAAGAATGACATTTCAGTATATATATATATAGAATGTAAGGCAGATGCCGCGGGGTAGATTTAGTTCTCCGGGTTCTTTGTCGTTCTCCTCCTGCAAAGAGGCTTTCGTTTTTGCTTGTAAAAATTAATAGCCGGGGCGAGACAAAATACAAAAACGAACTTCTTAGCATATAACTGCAGGCGTAGCATGATGTGTGTGGTGTAAAATGTGACGCAGTCGGTTACCATGCCCCATCACAACATAAGTAACGTGGACTAAGTACCATTGAGCGCGTACTACACCCCAGTGAGATGATGACTGAGTGTTGAACAAAAACTGCCGTTTCTGCGAAACTTTGTAAACCAAATGCATAAAATGTAATTGCCTCAATAAGTATTTCGTAATGAATATGTTCACAAAAGCACCACGAATTCTTCAGCGCTATAGCAGCTATGGCTTTGCCCGAACGGCAGACGGGGAAAGGGAAGACGTTTAGTCCTTCTCAAATTGAAGTCACTGGTGATTTTGTATACTTGACGCCTCAAATTAGAAAAATACGATGTTCACAAAAGCGGTTTGGGTGCCGCAGAACACCTGGAAATGGGTTCCTGCAATTTCTTCTTTTGCCTAACATATCCTCCTCTCGACATTTTTAATGCTTTGTACGGCGTTGACAAAAATGTGGGATTTCGTTTTCTGTCAAAGGACATCACTAAAACTACAGCTCAGCCGTATTATGAAAGTTAACTGCTGCAAGGCAGTTTCATAGATGTCGGCGAAGTTCATTAAATTTTATGCGCGGTGTGCGCGTGTATATTAAACGCGCACGTGCATCTTAGGTCAAGAAGCACCTAATATATATGCGGTTCATTGTTCCAGTTGATGCATGAAAGAGAGCATACTTCACTGCCATGCACGAGTTATGTGGAACAAGACACGAGCAAAAAATATACAAACGCACTCTCCCCAACCGTTTACTGGGACTTAAGTGGAACAGTAACCGGAACCACCGACATCGCATGACCCCATTTCTTCGGTTCCAGATAAAAACCACGAACATAAAGAAAACAAGCTGACGGTTCCAGATAAGATCCACCTATATGCTTCGTTCCAGTTATTCTTTCATTTGGATCCACATAAAATATATGGATCACCCTTTTTAACTGGAACTTATATGGAACCAGATTAAGAGTGTAGATAAGTAACAGCGTTGGGAAAGGACTCAGCGAGGGTAGGAGCCCCGCGAGCTGCTTTAGCCTGAGTGCCGGGGACGTTACGCATGCGCCGGCAAATCCCGTCCAATTAAAATTAATGACTCGAAATTCCGTCGCTAGCTCTCTGATCAAACCTACCCGGGAGGGGAACTCAAGTTCGCTTTCTTTGTCCGTTACGTTGCGAGCTTTGTTGAGGCAAGAAGATAAAGTGCCCCCACTTATAATTACCCCGGGATAAGCTTACGGGCCACGAGGCTGGAACCTGCGGAATCGGCTTACTTGTGCACGACGAAGGAATCTGTGTCCATGAGCCGTGCATAATGGCGCCTTCCCAGTTCGCTCCTGCAGAACAGAGAGAAAGATCTGAGTGGAACGCGCTCCGCGAACTTGGAATCACTTGCCTGTCTTGCTGAACAGAACAAGAAAAAAAAATAAACGAACTACTTGCTTGTTTTGACGAAAGAATCTTGGAGCCCTGGTATGCAAATCGTTGAGAGCAGTTGTCACTCGTGGTGCAACCTACATCCTGCCACGTAAACTCTGCTTATCAGCCATTGCATGCGCGATTTCCGCATGTTAAAATTTGGGCTTGCACTCTTTCGCCAAAATCTATTCTACAAGCCGCCTTTTGTTTCCGCACAGTTCTGCTCTACTCTGTAGACTTGTATGCTGCTTCTCAATATGGGAATGGCAAAACCCCATCCCAGGCCACCTATATTCATGAGCTTCTCCGGAGGTAAGAGCCTTTGAGATCATCCAGCAAGCTGAAGAAAGCCGGAAACCCAGCTCACAACTGGATGCTGAGCATGTCTTCTTCCAGATCCCTTCCGGCCGTTCCTCGCTGCGCGTACAACTGTCATCCCCCCACCCCCCACCCCACCTTATTTTGTGCGGTGTATGCTTCCCAATGAAGCTTTTCATGCTTGTATTTCGTGCGGTTTTCTTCTGCGCGAGAAAAAGCGCCTCGATGCAAAGCCAATTTTATCGCGAGTGCTCAACACGAAATGGACTCGTGTTTTAACAAACCTTTCAAAACAGTTATACAAGTGACCGCAGAGACGACCCCATCATTGCTACCAGATTAATTATGAGCGCGTCTACCTTGGCATTTATAATTATAGCGCTTTCAATCCGCATTCATCACTGAATGAATTTGATTGTAAAAAAGAAATCTTACTAGAGGAACCTCTGCCTCAGGCCTTGTTCGCAGTCCATTAGCTAATTTTAAAGCCAAGATGTGTAGAATAGTAGAATAAACATATTTTGCGAGGAATATCGTTGTTAATAAGGATTTTTACCACCCCAAATTCTTTACCGACAATGTCTTTGAAAACAGACCTCCATCCCTTCCTTATCAGCGGACGACTTGTCTACATGGTACATGCCGCCGCGAAAATATCTTCACTTCACACACAAACCGGGCGCGTGCCATTAGATCGTTTCGTGAGCAAAGTGCGGGGATTTAATAACCACGACTGCCCCGCGTCGGCGACCGCTCATCAAGGAGCAGAGCGGCTTGCCTGAGGACGCCCAAGCGTGTGGGGCACGTATACGCTTCAAAGGAATGCTTCGTGCGACTCTGCTGCCGACAGCGATGAGCCTGTTGCCCGGGCAAGTGAGCTGATTGGGTGTGCTCCATTATCCGTGATTCGGCCCGATGAACGTTTCTGAGCCGTTGGGGCGCGTCACTGGAGAGAACGTCCGTCGTTACGCACTTTTTTTAGCGATTTTGAGAGAGAAGTTGCGGAAACTCCGATTGGAGATGCGAGTTGTCGCATCTCCAATAATTTATTGTAGGGGTTAGTTCCAACAGAAAAAAACGACATTGAAAAGACACTTTCCAGTTTTAACAATAGAGCTGTATAAGCTTTCCGTTCCGCTATATATAGTGACAAGGAAAAAATTGGAGTGTCCGGCATCGGCAAGCTCGACCTTCGGAACACTCTGCCCAGGGTTCGTGGCGAGATATCTGGCGTGCTCTTCTACTCGCTTAAGGCTCAATAAAGTGATCTTTCTCACCCTCAGTCGCTCTCATTTCTCTCTCTCTCTCCCTCTCTCTCTCTCTCCCTCTACTCACCAGTTCACGCGCGTTCGCGAACTGAAGCGGGGAGCACAAGCGCCGGGTTCGCGAAGCTGGCTGCCGCGGGTTTTAGCGCGTGCTTACGCTGTCTGTTTTGGGAGAGATTTGAAAGCCTGCGGACAAAACGATCCGGGCCTGCCGGTCATAGAGAGCTTTCGGCGGCATGTTCTAAATCCAAGTGAGGTGCACAAGCCGGGTCTCTGACGAAGATGGAGGGGGCGTCAGTTTTGCGGTTTCTTCAGCCTTGTATCACTGCTGCAGGCTGCGTCAATTTTTTTAGCGACATTGAAAATGCACTTTCTAGTACTTTCTCTTGTTGCTATACTCTGCAGTTTCTTCAGCGTAACATAGCGGCGATATTAAAATGTAACTGCCGAGAGAATAGGGGAACCAGTTAGGCGCAGAAGATACACAATTGCAGCCCATTTGGAGGATTTCGTATTTCAATGGAAAGAGCACGGATACATGCACAGCACGCATTACGACGGATGGTACAAAAATTAACCACAAGGTTGTCTCCTGAAGACTATTGTATACTCCATGGCAGGAGGGCGTTGACGACAATTCTTGTTTGGCGCAAAAGCAACTACATGGACCTGAATATTTCAAAGACCTCAGCAGTTACGTACACCCGCTACAAAACAACTCGCTTGATTCTAAGAAGGTTACCGTGAAGCCTAAGTGTAGCTTCGGACATGTACCTTTCTTAGTTTCCGCTCTAACGCTCAAACTGCCTTTCCGATTCTTCTCATCTGCTTGGGGCCATTTCACGAGGTACTGCAGAGTTCAGACGCAGTTCTTGTTTTGTCACACTGCACTGAGCCCTGATTCTTGCAAGATCGTCTTCACGTCAGCGAAATGCAACTGTTTTAGTACCGCAGTGCATCGTTCTTTGGGGGTCGTTGGAAGGAATTCTCCATATAGCGTCTACAGAGACGAGATTTTTTACTGACAACAAAAGGAAACAAAGGTCCACCAGCAGGCGTAGTTTGGCACACCAAGGGTTGGACACCGGAATGCCTGATGGTGTGTAGAGGTGGGGGGGGGGGGGATGTCATAACGATGCATAGGAGAGCCAAAGGAGAGCTATACTACAAGGTAATAATGATAACACACACACGCCCACCCACCCGCCTGCCTGTTCGCACACACGCACACGCGCACGAACTATTTCACTCTTTCACTCACTATCACACGCAGACCACGAGTTAAAAAGGAAAGTGACTGGGGCGCTGCCCACACTCCTTGGTGCCTAGTCACTGGAAGCCCATCAAGTGTGACTCCCTTTTCCTGCGTAATGCGTACATTCCACACTTTCTTGCGGGACTGGGTTAAATCTGTTAGCTCCGGGTCCAATAAAGACCGGTAGGTCTTCAATTTTGTTTATGTCGAAGCTGCACAAAATATATCTCCCTTCTGCAGATGTCAACTCTCATGCAGCGCATCATTCTTGCCTTCTCTACCGCATTGATAACTTTTCAGAATTCAGACGCTCTGGTAATAAGTTTTCTTGGGTTTTACTTACCGTCAGTTCGATCGCACGCCGAGGAACGAAGTTCCGCTGAATATGGTAATTGGTCCCAGAGTTTAATCGTCGAATCCACCCCAACCCCTCTGGCCCCCGCCGTGTTAAACACGCGAGTCCAGAGGGACGCCTCAGCATAAATAACAAATACATCCGGGTGATGAGATGTACGCTTTTCGTTTTGCAAGAGCAAGATCCTCTAGGAGTGTGCTCACATGCATTTGCTGAATGCCATGGGGATGAATTCTTTAGGCCCCGCTTGCCACCACTCGCTACCACTTTTCCTCCATAAACAGTGGAATGTGGGAGTTCACTGCGTTGCCTGAAGTCGTATTTGCGGCTCCCGTTCTAAAGGTGGAGAATTCGTGCACCCCCCTTTTTTTTCTCCATTGGTAGTTGCCAGAGACAGGGGCAATCGGCAGCACCAGCGGTCAGCCATTCAGCTAGCGTGGCGTCGAAAGCTCAATCCTCACATAATCCAGTCGTGGTAACAACGTGAACCTCGTTGGGAAGACAACCGAGAAAAGTCCGGCTGGGGCACCTAGCAATCCTCACATAATCCAGTCGCGGTAACAACGTGCAGAGTTACTCATTGTATACAGTTGCGAAACTCCACTTCAGAATCTGGGTGGCGCTAGCCTCCCTGCTCCGTAGAAGCTCAGGGGCAAGTCGACACGCGCGGCACCTAGAAGGCAAAAACTGAACTTCGCTAAACTATTAATATTCAATTTTTTTTTGTAAAATAAAGATTGCTTTCTAAATTAGAATACATAATTAGGTGAAATTTGCTTGTTTTTTGCAGCTTTTTTATGACTTACAGCAGCATCCGCAAGCACTTGAGTACTACTTCAATGTTGTGTCAACAGACGACAGGCTAGTCAACTTGCCCCGTGCTTCCCCCGGCGTAGGCGGGCAACCGAAGACCGGCTTTCGATACATGGGGCCTATGGGGAGTTTCGCAACTGGTACATATCCAGTAACTCTGAACAACGTGTACCTCGTTGGGAAGACAACGGAGGAAAGTCCGGCTGGGGCAGCTAGCAGCCTTAGTTCGCCAAAGCGAGACCGCTTTCGGGAGCAAAACGGAGGCGTTTTAGACCAGCACGAAATATTGTCGGTGCTGTTTGAGAGCAGCGTTCAGCTCTTCCGTTTGAGCTTCTTGCAAAACTAAAATGAACTTCAGATGGCTCTGTAGAGTAAATCACAATGCCGATTTCAAGGGAGAGCCTTGTTTGATAAAGAAGAGAATACTTTTCGAGCTGGTCGGGGATCACAAGGCCAAAAATATTTTTACCACCACTGCCGCACCTGATAAGCCTCCGCCACCGCAAAGCCGTCTCCACATCATAATCATCTCCTTCTTCATCATCAGCCTATCTACACCCACTGCAGGGCAAAGGCATCTCCCGTTATTCTCCAATTATCCCGGCCCTATATCTACATCACTTTGCCCTCAAATCATCCCTCCCAGATAGACTCCATCGGACTTATGATCCAGCCCCAGTTATTGGCGTTGAAAAATTTCTGGTACACCCACTTTAACATACTAATCTAAGTTAATTCATTACTACCAATTACTTGTTCTTTTTTATTTTTTATTATTACTAGACCCTGCATCCTTGTTCTGCATCATCATGGCTTTAACATGGGCCGCTAGCCTGTGACATACATGCTTATCGGATAAACTAGTGAGTGAGAAAGCATATTCAGGTTAGCTTCATCGGAAGCTGTATTTGTAGTTTTAACCTTGCGTAATGGGTGGGCGCCCGTCCTGTTCATAACGGGAGAGAGAGATAGAACGAGTATAATGAGTCTGCGCGGTGTTGGGCGGGCTAAATATAAGTGCTCTACTTATGAAGAATGGATCAGCAGAAAAACTCAGTACGCACCAGCTTAGTTTATTCTGTTCGGAGGTGTTTGTTAAGAAATAGACCTTTTAAATGAATGGTTCAGAAATGCAGCCGCATATGCCGTGTCCTGACGCGAGCGCAGGATAAAAGTGCAAAAAAGTCTTTGCGGACATGTATTCAGAGACCTAGGAGACAGCAGGACGCCGGACAGAACTCAGGCTGCAGCCAATCATTGCATGCCAAATACAGGCCGGCCAAACACTCCGCTACTCCTGAAGAATATTCGCTCCGGGTCCATCCCTTACTTGGACTCTCTGTTGTGAGCGCGAGAAAAATTAGCAGTGGCTTAGCTCGGCTATGCCAGGATCTACGTAGCGTGAGCTAAGGTTCAGCTTGTTAGTTGAGAAATGAGGTTAGAAATGAGAGGCGCTATCAAGCGGGTCCGGCGCAGCGTCAGACTTGTCTGCTGCGCAACGGAGGCGCACAGCTGGGCACGCGCCGGTGCCAGTGCGTCTGTCCCGTCTAACGTCACTCCACTGGAATGCGCAGACCGGCGAGGCGCACGCGACGGCGGCGGCTCCGGCGCTCCAGCTGTGCGCCGTGTGACGTCACTTCTCGTCGCGCATGCACAGCACGGCTCTCCAGGAGCCACGCGAAACTGCTCAACCTCGGCCAGTGTAGCTGACGCTGCAAAAAAAAAAAAAAAAACTGAATACACACCCACATTCATTTTACTTTCATCGCATCACCTAAACGCGTTGAGGAAACGAGCAAAATTTCAAAACGAAGCGCTATGAGCTACTTTAGAAATACGACCATTTCGACAACTTTGACTGTGAAGCTCAACTTCGGCGTCGATGGTGAAAGCACACGGGCTTCGATAAATACCCGATGTATTTTCTGGCATTCGTAGGGAGGATACATCCCGATATCAGTGGCGTTCTGAAAACGGCCATCATATTACTCGCGACGACATGTTGTCCCGATTGAGTGTTAATTCGCGTCACTCGGCGTGTGAAAACGTGACTTCGTTCGACGGTGTCCGACAACCATCTGTCTAGACTAGGCATGCTTCAGCTACATCGCGAAAATAATGCGACAGCAAAAGAGCTTTGACAGAGATAACCCCTTTGTGACGCGCGCTTGTAAGCGCATTGTGCTCATATTTATGTATTAGTGACTGTAAGGGTAAGTTTTTGTACCAGTTTTTCGCTATGCTGCCTCACATAATTTATCTTACATGGTTATCTGATTGATGAAGACAATTTCTTTAAACCAGTGCTTCCATCGTTCTGTTTAGTAAAATGTTACTTTAAATAAGGCAATGGTTTCATGTTGTGATGTTCGAGCTTTCATAAACATTTTGAAACTTCATTCTTAAAATTCTGAAGTAATAATAACACAAACAAGCTTTATTCGTTATACTATGCCTTTGTTGAAGTTGAATGTTTCGTACTTTCCACTTCCTTTTCATATGGCTGTGCGACGAGTGTGCCCCGTTCAAGACAAAATCCTCCCGACGCCCATTACTGCAGCTGTGTCTTTTCTGGGTGCATTTTTTTTAATTTTTTTGTGGTTCGTGAACTCCATGGCTATATGTAAGCGAAAATTTGGGGCCCTTGTAACCAAAAACCTCTTTTTAAGTCAAAGGGAAACAACAAAGCCTGAGCACAATTTCTGAGTTAAAAATGCATGTAGAGAGTACAAAGGCAATTAACGTCCTAACGATGCTGGAAAGGCATGTGTGGGCAGTGTTGGGCAGCATTTTTTACAGCAAAGCTGTATACCTCTACCCCACAACGGTTTCATCGCCGTGGTCAAAAAGAATCTCCGTGGGCAAAAACTCCAAGGCGCCGAGGGCTAGGACGCCTAGCGCATACGTCAGGCTAATCAGGCATGCAGCATAGAGCTCAGAATTCGTTTAAGGAACCCCCAAAACAAACATCGAAACCGCGATATGGATGATACGGCGCCTGTGAAAATGTAGAAACACGGTATAGTTTAAAGTAGGCGTGGATGTTACAAATCCTCAGTAGGGCCCCACATTTAGAGCAGCTCCCGTGTACCACGTCGACAGGAGGGAAGCCAGAGCAAAAGCCATATACAAGATCTATGGCAATCAACCAACAACAGCGTATACGGACGCGGCGTCTTATCCGGGTAGGTCCGCGGCGGTTTCCACCGTAGTCGTCGAAAACAAGCCCCGTAGCAGCCTCTCGCTTGCCGGCGACAATACTATACAAGCAGAGGAAGTAGCAATCGCCCTCGCCGTCGTACAAACTAATGCAGCGGTCATTGTCACCGACTCGCAGCAGGCTTGTCGGAATTTCGCTAGGGGACGCCTTCACACAACAACTCTACGCATCATTCAGCAGCAGCCCCTGAAGAGGCTAATCAGGATTGTATGGGCTCCCGCACATCACGGCATCCCTGGAAACGAGGCGGCGGACGCCATCGCTCGAGAATTGACCCACCGAGCGGGCGCCGAGAGCAGCGTTGCCGAACCCGAGCGCATGCAGCCCTTGACATCTTACGCAGAGATCACGCAGCACTACAGGCTGTCGCGTCAGACACTCGCTCTCCCACATAAATCTCTACCCCGAGAGCACGAACGTCATTTACGTGCTCTCCAGACTAATACATTCCCCCATCCTATCCGGCTTCACCTTTTCGACCGACAGAAGTCCCCGCTTTGCCGATTTTGCGGAGAACCCGGAACGCTACGCCATATGGTCGGAGGATGTGACCAATCTCCACTGATTCCTCCCAACCTGCAACTTTCCACTGTCGAGCTTTGGGAGAGCGCCTTGGCGAGCACCAGCCTGTACGACCAGCTTCGGCTGGCTCAAAGGGCTGTCGATGCTGCCCGCGCTCAAGGCATCCTGGACTGAGGACGCCTCCTTCAAGCTTCAGTACAATCCCCCCCTGTTTATTTAAATAAACGTTTATTCTCTCTCTCTCTCTACCGTCTACCACTCCGCGTACTTCATGGTACTTCACCACCTGACGGGGTAGGGTGACTAAACCCGTAAAACGATTTACACCATTAAAGGTGTAAATCACTAAATATAACTAACACCCTTTCACCCGAGCATAAAGAAAACGCATTTCAGAGTGTTTTTCGTTTATAGCACCATTACACCACAGCGAAAGCACAAGAATACACACCTATAAAGGGTGTTGTATCATTATTTACACCTCTTCAAAGGTGTTTTCTTTGTTTTTGTTAACGTTTAATGTGTTAGTTGTGGACAAAAAGGGTGTAAATCATTTTAGAGTGTACCCTTGCCACCAAAAACGCGTCTTGAGTAGTTTCAGAGCGCGACGATAATGTCAAGGTGGACGACTATCTATCTAGTACTAATAACCCGGCTATAGAAGAAGGGGGATGACTTCCGGCATGGCTGTTTCTGATTAATGTTGCTCCCAAAAAAGGTGCTGCTTGCAGGAGGCAGCATGTTGAAATCCTAAGTGCCATTTTCACTTAAATGCCCGTACTTGGAATGACAGCCACTCGTCGGTTGTGTGCAAGCCTTACAGTACTTTGATATTGTCCTACCCGGTTATTTTAAGCTCCCACTCATCGATCCAGGTAAGTGGTGTATTAATACGTTGTCGCACACCTTCGCCCGTGGATTACGCCAATGGGCTATTCATGCTTAACCCCCGTAATATAGGTTCTCGTAAAGGCCAAATAGAGGAAAACAATCTCCCTCTGAATCACAGCGGCTTAAGTGAACGCTTGGAGTAAAAAAAAAAACAGTTATGGATAAGTTCTTCGTGAAGCTGTTCCTGAATCTTGCATTAGTTTGATTCATCGGATTGCCAGGTTAGCGCTTACACGTCAACAAAATCCTCTCAATTAAAATTGATGACCTTACCTACCGCGGGTAACTTTCCCAACAAACCAGAATGAGCTTCCCTCAGGTTTGCTTGTTCTGCACCTGCAAGTTTCACAAGGAAAAGATTAAAACCATAAAAAAAGATCGACCGGTTCATGTGTAAGCACTGAAGGATCTGCCTCCGCGAGATCCCGAGTTTAAGCGAGGGGGGCGAGGAAATCGGCTTAACTCTTGGGAAACTTGGCTTCCCCGCGCCTTTAAAGTGCGGATAATGGCGGGGTTCCGATCCATTCGCTGTCAAGCATCCCGGATAACGGGAAAAGCGGCGGAAACGTTCACGAACGGGGGACAACTTGTTTGCTTTCGCTCGGAGACAGCGAAAACAACACGTTTACCGTGTAGGCAGTATGGCGCTCACGTGAATGTGTCTTGCGGAAAAATTTTGAAGCGATGGCGAGAAAGCCACCTCTTCGCCGTTGCAAACAAGACTGAGGGTCACTGGTAGGTAAACAACTTGGTAGTACAAAGGCGCTGAAAAACTCATTGACTTCCAAGAGTTATTAACGCGTAGCGCTTAGGGTGCCGTGTCGCAGCAAAGCAAGTGTCGCCAGTGGCCATGACCGTGAGCGAAAATTCCCCTAGCGCCACCTTTCGGCGCTTACTGGAACGCCAGGATAGTGAAGCCCTACCACCGAGGGTGGCCTGCGAGCAAGAGCGAAAAGTTTTCACCAGTCTCTGGCGCCGCTAGAGGGCATGATAACTTAAGCGCTAGTCTGTAATGTGGGGTAGCGAATGATGATGCCATGAGAATGGGGCCTGATAACGATTTTGCATTCTGCGCCAAAAAGCGAAGCGAAGCTTAAGTGTCGCCCGAATTAAAAAAAAAAGCATCACCATTATAATTCTACCAAGTGGTCGCGTGTGGCCCCTCCCTCTGATCATTCGCATAACTCGTGGCATTAAGATGTGTGCTTGGGGGAACGCATGTGAGCAAGTAGGTGTATACGCGTGAGTTTTAAACCTTAGTATCTGGAGTGAGAAAACTACTTTCGCGTTTACGATCATGAGGGTGGTAAAACCTCATCCCTACACCTACACTACGGCTCGCCTTTACTACGGAGGCGTACCTACGGAGCGTTAAACCCCGAAATGTCGAATTTTTTTAGGATGGGACCTCCCTTGACAATAAAAATGAGAGCGCTCAAAGCATTGCAGTTTAAAGCCGCCCGTAGAGGGACACAGACGAAGCTAAATATGACATATATAAATATAAATATGCGCTCGTCACACATGCACGCTCACAAGCGCTCAGCATTTTCTTGGTATTTTTTTCTCGCATTTGCGGCGCAACCAAGAGCGTAAACAGCTCCTGTTAAAATATTCTGTTTTTTTTTTGGGAAGACAACTTTGTCGATAGAATAGAAGTAACGACGGAGGAATTAAAGGAGAGACAGAACTTGTACATTATGCGAGCAAAGCCGCGCCCTGTAGAAACAGACGCCACGTTACTTGAAAAGCAGGCACACATCAAGAAAGCTAGGATGAGTAAATAAAAATAATCAGACAAGTGAGCCTGCTACAAGAATGACAGCATGCAAACGAACAAACTACAAACGAGCTAACAAACAAGCAAACAACTGTAGCAAGCAAGCCAGGGGTCGGCCACCGGATTGGCGGTAGGCTGAGCCCGCTATTCCGTGTAGCAACACTTTTATCTATAGTTCTTTCCCGTCTCTTTGTAAATACGAGCAACCGCAACGCGCTCGCGACTGCACTTTGAAGATGGGATCCACGGAAATGGTGTTATGCTCGCAACATCGGGGCTTCAAAATCGTAGCTTTCCTTGCATTGTCTCTGGCTCGATGTTTCTTTGGCTTGAACGCTTTTAACATATCAATGTGGGGTATAATGTACGGAAGAAAATCTTCACGCGTAAAGCTTAAATTACCTTTTAAAACAATTGCCACTGAAATCCTGGCTGTAAAGTTTCTTCAAACGGCCGCAGCCCATCTGTTACCCTCGTATACCGGACTCACTTTTGCAAAGAAATCTTCGGTGCAAAATCTTTCTTCTTGGTGCATCGCGAGCGGGGACGATAGTCTAAAAAGATTTTCCGGCAGTTTCGAGGAAAGAACAATTCATAAAAGAGATTGCACTCAAAAGCGCAGGAATGTTTTGGTAATAACCTCGTTTCCATCGTTTTAAAGGCGCGTCTTTAGACCGTCCTGTCCTGTTTCTATGTATTCAAG
>NW_027526460.1:39017548-39025048 GCF_048455015.1 Haemaphysalis longicornis
TATTCAAGACAACGTACGGACCAACTCTTCAGGAGCGAAATTCTTAGAAATGGCGTTCAAGGCTTCGTGGATGTTTTGCTAGTTTAATTTAGGGTAACGGGTTACACAGGAAGGAGATACTGGTACCGTTCCTTGCTGTTCGAATGAGCCTCAGGTGTGGTTCTGCTGTTGGATGAGCCTCTGAATAGGGCTTGGAGCGTGCGCATTCCCGGGTTTTTCTTTCTTTCTTTTTTTTTTAGTGTTCAAGTTAGAAAACTGGGAAACTAAAGGCGAGAGGAATGGAACGAATAATGAAACCAGGAGGGGAAATTATGAGGGAAGGAACAGAAGTTGTGGTACAGCCTTGGCTCGGAGCAGCGCTCACAACATTTTTGTGAATGTACACAGGAGGGTTGATAGAAGGACCTTAGGCTAAAACCGAAAACGTAGATTAAAGAAAGCAAAACTGCAAACTATGCGCCCTATGTACTTCATCGTATATGCATATCTGCGCCTTCTGACATTTAGTTCGTTATCGCATTCTCCAAACGATGCTGTTGAACAACAAAGAATTGTCTAGAAAGGGCTTTTTTTTTTTTTGAAAAACTTGATGAAAAATAAGACATTTTGACGGTTGATTCTATACTGTCAAGATTAAGACTCGTTTCTTGCGGTAGTCTCCTGATTAGACCTCCAGATACTGGCACATGTAACGTATATACTACCCCCTAAACATTGGCTTTTTACTCCGTCGCTAAAATAGGGTGGCTACTGTAATCTTACAAGTAATAGTCTCTCATTCTGCAAAACCTGTCCAGGCGAAACCGCGCACACATGCATGAATCGGCATGCGGTTCGTATTCGGAACAACGCCGTTCGATTGCGTCTGATAATTTACCACATGGCTGCCTCCGAAAATGTGACAGCTCTCTTTTGCAAGCCACCTAACCTATCTTTTGGTAGCCTAAGTGTCCTGTGGAGGCTGTATCAGAGACGATGTACAAAGCAGCAGAAAGGTACAGGCCAGGCTACACGTGAGAGGGATGCCTGGTGACCGTAAAAGCCTGTGCTCCTTCCCAAGCCATTTCGGGAGTGCCGGTAGCCTGCGCTTCAACGCCCTCCCGCCTGGAGCACGGCGCCGATCCTAACGATCTCTGCTAGCCTGATAAATTGGCTTCCACGAGGGGCCCTAAAGTGTCGCTCCTGTCGACTTTTGTTTCTCCTTGACAGCCTGGCTGTCGCCGTCTATAACGTGTCGCCGAACAGGTGCCGTTCCTCGTGCCAGGCTGCACAGAGGAATAGAATGAAAGCGAATGGTACCGCTCGGACACTACGATGGCCCACGCCTACATGTGTGAAGTTACCCGCAACATAGTAATGTTTCTAGGAGGGTCACTGAATGGGAAATGAACATCCCCATTCACTCTGCTCATGCGATGATTTGATGTGTGCACTTTCTTCAAATCGAGTTGACGAAAATGTTCCTTGTCGTGTTACAGCTAATTCTCGGCACCTGAACGCAAGGCGACAGGCAAGCTCATAGCTTCTTTCCATCAACTGTTGCGTTACGCCCGTTTTGGGTCGTAATGTGTGATTAGCGTCAAAATGCGCTTTAAATTTTCGCTACTAGAACGCCGTGCATCGGGATATCTGCGCACGTTGTAAATCGATCTTATAGCCTAAATTAATTCGGAGCTTTCCAACACGGCGCGCCTAGCAGCGCATGTGCAGCTTCAGGGTGTAAAACTCCCAGAATTTGGTTTTGAAACATTTTCCTTGCCTTTTGCCACCTTGTTTTCTGAGCTTCATTTGCTTAGACCACCTTTGGCTTCTCGTGATACTACGCAACAGCCAACAAACTAGATTTCTCTCCTACCATGTCTTAGCTGGAATTAATTCTAGTCAGGCGATTATGCTCTCTTTGTTTTGTCCTATAAAACACGCCGAGCATTTCATTTCTGACAAATCCAATGTACAAGTCGGCCAGAACAGGATACACCTATTGCGCCGGGCCCCAATCGCAAGTTCTTATTGCCCTGAAGACGAGAGAGAGAGAGAGAGAGAGAGAGAGAGAGAGAGAGAGAGAGAGAGAGAGAGAGAGAGAGAGAGAGAGAGAGAGAGAGAGAGAGAGAGAGAGAAAGAGAGAGAATAAACTTCTTTATTAGCAAAAACAAAATGTGGAGCGGTGTCCTCATTTCAGGACCCCATTCGTGGTGCCAGCTGCGACAGCCCTTTCAACCAACCGAAGCTGGTCTTCCGGACTGGAACTGGACAACACGCTCTCCCACTGCTCATAAGACGGACGAGGAATTCTGCCCAATTTGGGGTTTTTCCGACAACCCCACACCATATGGTAGAGCGTGCCAGGTTCGCCATAAAACTGGCACAGAGAGAAGTACTGGGTCGGGTACATTAGGCGCAATTTCGCTGGATGGATGTTGCGCGGTATTGGCGCTACTGCGATCTTCTCTCGAGCTCAATCGGCATATCCCGATACTGTACCTCTTCAGGGGACGTCATTACTAGTCTGCCTAGGAGGCTTCTCCCAGTAATACTTGACCCCAATCTTTGTCGCTGGTTTGATAGATGAGCCTCGATGATTTCAGCCACTGTGTTGTGAATGCCCAGTTTTAAAAGTTTTTTTTCGAGGTGCTTACTGGGAGCCCCAGAGCCTGCTTATATGCCTTTCTGATTAGTGCGTCCAATTTAGCTGTTTCAGTCTTATTGAGTATGGCATATGGAAGGGTGTAAGCCAGTCGGGAAAAGATCTCTCCGTACGCCTTAGTAATTTCAGCACAGCGATTGTACTCAATCTAAATCAACTAAAGGGGAACCGCGTCACGAGATTACAGATTGATTTCTTTTTTCTAATACGCAAGCTGCCACCCTATAGGGTGGCAGCTTCCGTATGAGGGCGTGGAGCCCGGCGTTTACGGCAGTACTCGACGACAGTACGTACAGTCTACAGTTCCATGTGTTTTGAGAATTCCAGCCATATGGAACGGCGTGACACCAGTGTTGTCAGTAACGGCTCGCAAGTAACTTTGCAAGTAACTGGTTCCTCTTTGTTATAACTTACTAACGTACTCGTTGCCATTTTAACGTAATGTCGTGCAACGTATTCACGTTATTTGCCTTTTGATTAACGTGTATGCTGACATACATACATACATACATACATACATACATACATACATACATACATACATACATACATACATACATACATACATACATACATACTTACATACATACATACATACATACATACATACATACATACATACATACATACATACATACATACATACACATGCACACACACACACACACGCGCACGGGAACAGTAACAGCGACGACGACCTCCTTGCCATATCAACTCTTCCAACCACCACACAGCCACACACGCCAGGCTCACGAATCCTTTTTTTTATTCTGTTATCGCAAAAAACAATAGGAACAGACACTTAAGATTGTTTACGTGCAGTATACGAAAACAGAGGAAGTGCCCCAGAGCAGCAGCGCGCCCTTCCCCGGCGCCACCTGTGGACAGTGGGATAAGTTGTCTAGGACTCTAGTCCGCCTTCTGCGCGAGGGTGCCCTTGTCGGAATGTGCACGACACCGTGGCCCTTAACAACTGCATGGAATGTCACCTTTGAGCAGAAACCCGGTAACTTTTGCTACGACATTTCGATTGTCTTTAGCCTGTTCGCCCTCAATACTTTAAGTATCGGCGCAAAACAAACTACACTATCGCTGGCCATTAAACCGCCCTCTCAGTGCGCACTGGCCTTGAGCTTAGTTCCCGACTAGCGTTTATCCGGAAAGTCGCGAACTGAACACGTGCGCACCGTATGCGTGGCGGGATTACTGTACCGCAAAAGGGAAGGCAGAACTCAGAAAGGAGCTACGCCTTGCCCGGAAATTTTGTGTAAAAAATGCGATATTTCTTTCCCACAAGCCAATCCACCCTTGAAAAAGCCGCTTCTCTCCCGACAGGGAGCCAAAGCTCACGGTTTAGGCGTCACGGAACGTTTGAGTCTCGGTGGATCGCGGACGGATTTCGGGAGAATTCGCCCGAACCCAAGTAGCGGTATTTCGACCGTGGACAGGGGAAAACTCGGCTCGAGAATCGCTGGGACGGACGCGGTCTTTTTCCGTTGACTTCAGAGGCATATGCGCTGGAGGGTCGAATTGAATTGTTCGCAATGCACCCATTCGGTCAGCCAATACCCCTTCACTCCTTTCCCCCTTCTCTTGTCCATTGTCAGATGGCGCCCCGGCCGTTTGGCTGCCTGTGCGTACGTCTGCGCCTCTCTTTTGAGCTCTCTGTGCCTTTGTGTCTGGGTGCGTGCATTCACTTGTGCGCGCCTGCTATTATTCAGCCACAATGGCTTTCATAGAAATAGAAGGAAAGGGTCGTGGCAGCTCGAGAGTTAAAATGCAAATAAATGGTTTTATTTTTTTTATTGCATGGTGCAAGGATATTCCTTTCAATCGGAACAGGGGGAAATGGACGTTCGGGGGGTTGCACCCATGCATGGCGCGAAGGCTCAACAAGGCCTATTTTCTAGCTCCCCTTCCCTACCTTCCCACGTTTTTTTTTGTTTGTTTGTTTTTAAGTGATCTTTTAGTACCCTATCGGTCTTTTGCGGGACTTCCCTTTGATTATTTACCTTTGGTTCTTCAAATTGGTCTTTACATTTCATTTATTTTATTTATTACATCGACGCACTGCCAAACCCCAAGAAAGATTTCCGCAAGAAGGGCATGTAGCTTTAGTTTTTTAGAGTAAACGTATGCAAATAAACATTACGAGGAGACCAAAGCACTGCTTCTAAGATTGCTAAACCATGAGTGTTCGATTGCCAAATGTGTGCTTTCATCAGTATCACCAGCCTTTTACCCTTTGCGTATTTTCCCCCTTTCCTCGGTGGTTCGAAGCCACAGCCAAGTAGGTGTTTGCCTCCTTGTGGGACTTTGCTCTCGCCACTGGCGTCAATTTGCGAATGTACACTTGCCCCGACCTATTAGACACCACCCTCCCCGCCCGGCCCCTCTTAGGCAGAGTCATGCTTACGTTAATAAAGTTTCATTCATTCATTCATTCATTCATTCATTCATTCATTCATTCATTCATTCATTCATTCATTCTCGGTGGCTATGGTTTGTAACCAACCGGCGTTCGCATACCCAAGCCAAGAGTACATTTAGTGTGGACGTGCTTTACTATTCCTCTAATTGCTGCTCAAATTGTTCATGCAGGCCTCAGTATATCTCTTTGTGAGTGAGTGAACAAGAAGGGAGGTGGGAGGTAATTTGAGTGAGTACACGTCCATAATTTTTTCTATTCGGCCAGTTGTATTGAGGAGCAAGAGGAATGACTTTACTGATAAAGAGAAGTCAGCCTGGCAGCGAGCTTGGCTTGCTACTCCATATGAACATGAGAGCGGCGAAAATGACCGAAGGATGCGAACACATGAAAACGCGCACGAACAAAAAAGAGTTAAGGCAAACGTTCACGGGGTTTCCTTCAGGCCGGAGTCACGGAGAAATGACACTTGGCGGAGAAATGGCGGAGAAATGGACCTTGTATACCGTGTTGCCGCGGCAGTTGAGTGCAATGGACCAACGACATCGCAAAGTTTCAGTGGTGCGTCAGAAAGCAGTCACAAAGGTGTCTGCAAGGTTAGCCGTGGGGTGTCATAACCGGGACACACACACAGTACGTGTTCAATGTCCTCATGAACACTGCAAGCGTGACAGTGAGGGGAAGCAACGCGGCGCGTGGCGGGTAATCAGCCACGCGGCGCGTGGCTGGTAAAGGCGACGTTCAGGCGAATGCGGTGAACAACTGCTTCGTCTGGCTTTCGAAGCCCGCACGGCACTCGGAAAGTGCAAGCGGTGTAAACTCTATAGAATGGCTGATAATATTTTGATCCGACCATCCAGATTTATTCAAAGTGTCAGATTGGTGTGCGCAATGGGAGATCAATTTAGGCATAGCTAAATGCTACCATGTAACATTTACTAATAAGGAAAAAAACACATTGCAATGTAACTATCTTTTAAACAATGATGTATTACAAAGTGTACAAGAAGTAAACTATCCTGGTGCGACATTGAACTCTAAATTAGATTGGATAGACGATATTCACGTAACAGCTGCAAAACCTTCTCGGTTCGTACTTTTTTCAGAGAAATTTCAAACTTTCTCCTAAATCACAAAATGAAACACTTTATTCCACCAACATTAGGCCTATTTCGGAATGCGCATGCGCAGTGTGACCCGTATACGAAAGTGCTGAACGAAAAGTTAGAAAGGGCACAGAAGCATGGCGCAAGATTTATTACAGGTAACTTCATTTTTGCTATAAGAAGCTCTGTCATCCAAGATAACTTAGGTTGGCAAACATTACGCTCACGAAGAAAAATTTGTAGACTCAAGCTTCTCTATAACATAAAGGTAGGATAACGTGGAATTGACAAAAATACTTACCAAAAAACACCGAATAGCGTGTCAGAACGAAGACACAATTTAGCAAAAAATTGGCCGCGTATCTGCTCCTTTCATTGCAAATGTCAACCCAAGACGATCGTCGACTGGCGCTTTTGGCAAGTAAATGAATCTCTTCTTTTTCCTGCTCACCTCTCCATTCTCCCGTCTCGCTCCTCCCAAGATAACACGCTAGAGATTGCTCAAATTTACCGCGTTCCACTGCTCCAAGACGGGTGCCTCGATGCCAGCGCTGCCATTCGGCGGGGACGCGCGTGAATCGAGGCACCCTACTACAGCGTTTATACAACCATGTTGCCCTAATTCACGAGCGTTCCAAGCGGAACGCGGAACGCACCTAATGGAACCTTTCGATGCTGTTGCCGTTTGATTTTTTAGGATTCCGCCAGGTAGCGCGGGCAACAGCAGGCGACCGTTTTCTGCAGTTGATGTAGCAGTTTATTTGCTATCGCAAAAGGCAAGCATGCGTAATTTTTTAAATAAAGGAACACTGTAAATATCACTCATGTATTGATTTTCGGGCTTATATTTGCCTAAGGTCTTGTTATTGTTCAACAATGTTGACAAGTATCAAGATTAACAACGAACTTAGTCGTTTAGATTTGGCTGTTATTACACAAGACTAGTGCGCAAATAATGTTTCACTGCGCCCGCCTGGCTGAATCGAGTGACCGTCGGGACGGACGGACGGACGGACAGACAGACAGACAGACAGACAGACAGACAGACAGACTGACTGACAGACAGACAGACAGACAGACAGACAGACAGACAGACAGACAGACAGACAGACAGACAGACCAAAAATTTCCCGTTCAAGTAGCCCAAGAAAGACTATTGTGTTTAAAAGTTAGACCGTACCACCGCCGCTTCAATTCGCCCCCGCCACCGGAGCAAATGGCCGAATGTGGTCTTAGGGTCGATGACTGCTCGGTCGGTGAATCCACGAGCAGCATCGTGCACTGGCGTTGTTGTCTGATGTTTAAGAAGGAAAGGCGACGCT
>NW_027526460.1:39030048-39126928 GCF_048455015.1 Haemaphysalis longicornis
CATAGGGAAAGAAAACCGACGCGTTTAAGGAAACAAGTATTTCCTGAACAAATGTGAATTGGTTTCTGGAATGGAACGAAGCATCCCCGGCCAAAGTACAGCAGTATTTCCCATCCTTCCTAAATCTAGAATCTAATGTGAACATTCACGTCCGTCGCATCAAAAAAAAAAAAAAAAAAACCGCATTGGAGCGGTTTACAAAGTATTTAACATAGTGTAGTATATTCTCTGTCATCAAGCACAGCCACCTCGGCTGTCGCTTCCGTATGTTATCAAGCATCCCGGCGTGGCATTATTCTGCTTAGGAATACGGCATGATAACGTATGCCTCGTTTGGCGTTCGTGCATACTTTTTGAACACGAAAATTGTACAAATGAGTGCTATCAACCACAACAACAAGTATCATTCACAAGGAAACGCGGCGAAAAGAGCATGGCCGAGGCGGCCGATCCGGCCGGAAGTCCAGGTATGACGTTTTTCAGCCGGTTTTCTCCCGCGCTCTTCGGTCTTCCGGCATCGCTCGGCGAGATGGGGGCGGGGCATCGGGCCACTTTCGTTCGCTCATTGCGCCGTTTCTATTGCATGTATTGCGAAAATATTTCGTACACATGAACTATTCAATGTGTACTTGCTGCTAGTCAACTTTTCTTTTGATTCTAAAACCGCTTCACCTTCCCTTTAATTTGTATTACTCACGAATAATCAACTTATCTGCACTGTTAGCTAGGTCGTATCTCGAATGAAAGACTAAATAGAAAAAAATAAAATGTTTAATTGATTTGAAAAACAGGATCGGGCTCAGGGGAGCTCGGGGCTTGTCGGTGCGGCCGTGGCCGTAAACTGCTGTTTTCTGCGTGTCTTCGGGTGGCAGCTTTTGTCGTCCGTTTTCGTTTCCAGGCGCGCTGATACTCTCCTAATCGTGCTCCAAATCAGAAATGTGCCTTCCCCCAGGCACAATGAAGCGTTTCTGTAGATTAACGTCCGTTCGTATCGAGATCACTGTCCGCTTATTCACAGATGCTCGATGCTGGCGTTTGTTTTTTGTTGTTCCGGATACTAGAAACTTCATTAGGAGGGTGTTCGTCTCATTGAGCTTCGGTGAATTTCAAATCTGCTTTCTTTTATTGTGTGTGTGCCGTGGGATTCACTTCGTCAAAGCTGAACTTGACAGTGTTTACGGCGTTGCGTTAGTCGCGCCGCTTCCGTCGGCGATTGTGTTCGTGTAACTCGTCGCGTGCTTGATGCATGTGGAGGCGTAGACGTCCGGTGGCGAGCTGCGCTGTGTAGGGATGGCATAGTTCGGCGTATTGAGGACGTTGCTTGAATTGACGTGTGCGTTGCGTATGATGCGGGAGCCGATTGGCTTTTCGTTTAGTGTGCGGTAGCGTGGCGTTTTCGTAGGGTGGCATGGCTGATCGGTCAAAGTCTTTGCGGCTCCGTGCTCGCATGCATGCAGTTGCCGTGGTTGTTTCGGAAGTGAAACCGTTGTGGTGGGGAAGCGGGGGTAGTTCGTGCCATCCGTTCGGTCCCACATTCCTTGGCGTCGCAAGCGTGACTTCATTGTTAGGGCATTCGATGCCTTCGTCTGGATCGGGTTCATTCGTTGTCGTTTTTGTTGTGTCCGTGTCGTCGCTCAAGCCCTCGTCTTTTGCCCGTTGTTTCGAGAATGCTATAATCGCTATCTCTCCCATACAAGCAGGCTCCGTTCGTCCCGAGTCCGCTTGCTCGCGGTTGCGTCCTCTTGTACGAAATAGTGTTTATCGTGTGAGTCTCGGTCGGAGCGCGGATGCCGGGGATCTTGTTCGTTCTGGCTCGGACATGCCGCATGCGCTGGCCGTGTCGTTGCTCGTCGACGGACCTACCTGCACGAGTGTGATGTCGTTCGTCCGCTGGACTCGGGCTGAAGCAGCGGCTGTCGGAGAGCTCGTACGTTCCGGTAGGGTTGAACCGCGTGAGCTGGGTCTTTTGTTGCTTGTGGCCATGTGATTTCTGAGGTTGTAACATTCGCTGGCCAAGTCGGGATAGCAGCAGCACGAGCGGAGGATGTCGCGAATAGCAGTTTCTTCTGTGTGTGCTGGCTTGGCGGCGTTCCATGCGCTGTGCATTTCGTTCGCCGTGGTCAGCTCGACTGGTTCAAGTTGGATGTCGTTCGTCACCTCTGGTGCGTTTCGTGCGCTGTGCGCCTCGTTTTATCTAGGACACTCCACTATAATTGGTGTGCGGTCGTTCGGCACGTATGGTGCATTTCGGGCGCCGTGCGTCTTGCTCGCTTGTCGGGGCCATATCTAAAAATCCGGATGCGATGTCGTTGATTGCGTGGACCGGCGCCGGGACAGCACGAAAGAGGAACGGGCGAAAGAGGAACGGACGACACTGCAATACCTCGCGAAACTTGCAACTTCGCGCTGCGTATACGCAGCGCGAAGTTGCAAGTTTCACGGCGCAACCGCCACAAGTACTCCCTCCCTGATGTATTTACCTCTTGGCTAAGGCTTGCGTGTTCGCCGATCCACACGGCGGACCAAAACGATTATTTGGACCGCGGTCCGCGCATCCCGTGATAAGACGTCACCAGTTCACGCGCCGCCGTTGGACCGCGCAGGACCGCGGCCTTCGCGGTCCAAATATTCGCCGAGGCTTTTCGGCCCGCAGTCTCGACGGCGGACCACGACATCATAACAGCGGCCGCGTCGCGTGGGCGGAGCCGCATCCAGTTGCGCCAATAGAGAATAGCGCGGACAGCGCGGCTGTTTCGAAGCGCTCGAAGGAGCCTGTCAATCACCCGCGGTTGGATAAGCGACGGGCTAGGCTTGCAATCGCGACGCATACTTCATTCGCGCTTTTTCTTGCGAGTCCTGACTCTTACTAGTGCGATGTTAGCTATGATTATCACTTTGTTTCACGCATGTGGACCTCAATTTAGGGAAGAGTTCGGTTCCAGCGAGCGGTGACGAGCCGTATGCAGCCCGGATCGCCCCGCCGTCGCCGCTCGTCGTGTCGCCTTCATGCGAACGACGGCGGCGGCTGCGTGAGCACGCCCGCCCGGCTTGCATGCGGGTGGCCGTTATTGTGGGGATGAAAGGTTTCGTGCAGGCTCGTGCTTTACAACATGTCGCGGCCAAACGGCGCCTGTGTTCACCCTTCTGGCTTGTGAGTTCAGACGGTCGGCCATTCGCAGTCCGCTCAGCCGGCCCGTCGTGTGGATGCGCTCTGCTTAGGATCGGACCGCGGCGGACCGTGACGTCTCATCACGTGACCGATTGGACGGCGGACTCGGTCCGTTGTGTGTTCGGGACGCAGGGAAAGGCGTCAGGGTGGCGCGTCGCTTCTTTATTTCTCTCCAGGGATGCTATCACGGTGCCAGGAAAGGAGCTGAGGGCAACAGGCAATGGGATGCCTCTCATTGGTCGATGGCGGGGGTTAACCGAGGTCAGCAAAACAAACAAACAAAAAAGCGGATTTTTCGCCGCCTTGTGCCACCGGCTGCACACTCTTTCTTTGTACTTTCACGCTCGCGCTCCCGGTGCCGGCGCGCCAACGAGGCGGCTCAGCGAAGAGGGGAAAAAAAATCGCCCTTCAGATGCATTTCTGACTCCGTGCTCTGGTGTTTATTTTTTTTTTTTCTTAGTTTCATGACGTACAGTTCCCGTAATAACTCGAAAGCGCGGCAACGTTTAGTCGTTGTGTGCTCCATTGTACATATAAATAATGCACTGTCGACGCCCGTAGCGTCAGAAAGCGCACGGCTGTTAGCCAAGCTTGTATGGCTACGGTTCCGTGTATAATTCATGTCTGTAAATAAGAACTCCCGAGACTCCATGTGTCTTCGAAGCGCGCGGGGTTGTAGCCTGAGACTTTCACTTTCATATCACTTTCGTATTTATGTCTGGGTTCAAATATCCCTGTTTTATTTTTGTTGAACAAAGCCGATAAATAGGAAGCATGGTACCAGCTTTAGTAGCGAGGGAATATTTTGCCAATATGAAGCCGTCGATTAAGGATTCTTTTAACTTTTGGCCGAGCGGCTGAATGGCGGGGCAGTTGGCCAGTTGTAGAGAGGGCACATTATGTACATAAAGCTATTTAACGGTGACCCCAGTAGCTCCCATGTATACAGCGGGGCGTGATATTAAGTTGCAATAATAAATTATCTTTATGACAGACACAGACAGACAGACTGACAGGCCAACATTGTCCCGCTCAAGTGGCCAAAGAAAGGCTATCGTCTTTAAAACCAGCTGGAAAGAGACGCTGCCGCCACTGTTCCGCATTCAGCGAACATTGCGCAACCGTACCCCTCGCAAGCGCCGCCAGCCCGCAATGTAACAGATAAACAGAAAGACGAAAACCGGCTACCGCGCGAAAAGCCAAAGAGGGAAGTCCCGCCGCGAGAAAGGGACAGGACAGGGGCGCTACGCGTCGTTGTGTCTATTTCCGTTAAGAGCACGGTCAAAACCCCCACGGGTCTGACCTTAATCAATAATTTTTGTGTGCGTGTGTGTGCGGTTAACCAGAGCGCCCGACACAAATTTGCTGCACCTGGCGACACGCCGACGGTGGGCCAGATTCGCGCCTCGGTCAAACAGCTCGCGGCAGACGTGCCGCGACTTGGCGGCACACAGCGCCGCCGAGTCTACTCTCCTTTTCCCATCGAGACGGCCGCACCAAATCATGCCTGGGACGACCGGCCCGAAAAAGACATGCAGCAAGTAGACCCTGGAGACGGCGCCGCTGAGTAGCCTTCCCTTTCTTGTCGTGGCTCGGCTGACGCAATTCCTTCGCTTTCAAACTGCGGCCAGTGATAGTCCTGATTGGAAAGATTCGAACTGCACGCGGCTGCGGCGGCACCCAGGGGGATAAAACCAGCCCTGAAGCAGCGGCTGTGCAGCGGCATTTCATTGGAGGCACGGAGTTGAGAAGTGCTATCGCCTTTGTGCGAGCCATGTAACACTCTTGCTACCTTTGTATATAGTGTATATAAATGCAGCTTAAAATCGCTGTCGGCTCGACAAAATCGCTGTCGGCTCGCTCTGCTCTGCGCCGCGTCGATGACGGACTGAGCAGGGCAACGTCGCAACAGTGGTGACTGAGTAGGAATGGCCCAGTCCAAACAGTGTGCGTGTGTGTTCGGGGGGGGGGGGGGGGGGGGGGGCGTGGAGGGGGTATCGCTCGCAGTCGAGGGCCGCAGGGCACCCAGTTGCTGCCGGTGCTTGGCAGCCGTTCCAGCAGTGTCGAACTGCGCTGCCGTGCTTCGTGCACTCGAGAACAAAGTTTGCAGACGCGTTTTTCGGAGGCGTGATAGCTTGCACTGACGTCACTGTATTGCCGTGTTGGTTGGTTGATTGCACCGTGGAAATCTGCAGCTCTTATCTCGAGCAGTGCGGATGAAGCTGACAGCGATCGATCAAAAAAAGCGGTGGCGTCGTTATGTGCAATCCACATGTTTTACGAGATGTTCCAAGACGTGAGCTTAAGCGACAATCCCAGCGTCTGGCGTTGGCGTTCATCACTTCAAAACGATTCCTTCACGAGGCCTCCCACAGTGCGAGCTTAAAGGGACAGACAACCGATTTTTGTCGCGTATATGTTCTCTAGCTCATATGAAAGCCAGCGTTTTATATAGCCCGGTAACCATAAGCAATTTCTAAACAAACTGGCGGAAATAATTTTAATTTCGCAGCAAACTTCCTGAAAACGGAAGGGTGGCGGTTCGTAGTGTCGAAACTTGACACTACAATATGTGTCCCTGTCACGTGACCTGCAAACCTAGCAGCTACTGTAACTGCCTAAATGTTTATTTACGTATTGGAAACCTTTTAACACGTGTATTTGTACAAGCTTAAATTGTATATGTATTTTTTAGAATTATTTTGAAATTTTTTGAGACACGCCGCCCGCCGCCACTGGGTTGCTCTCAGTGTGGCTAACTGAGCCTCCATGCCCAGAATCAACGGCAGCGTTCAGTAAACAGACCCAGTGAAGGAGCTTTGACGATTCTGCTTGAGGCAGAGGCGTTTGTTCTGCCAAAATATTTGATTTCAGTTTCCGAATACGCCAACGGCAGCTTTTAAAAAAAAAAAAGAAAACGTCGCGCCCGGGGAGAATCGAACTTCCCGCCTCCACAACGTGAAGCCAGATTCTACCTATCGTCTATCCCAACAGATGGCGCATTCGGGCAAAATAGACCGTTGCATTAAAAAAACTCATAAAGGAACAGGAAAGCCTGCGATTCAAACTTTTTTAGCTTGGAACAAGTTTTTCAATATTGTTTTTTATTTCGCATACAGACAAAAGTATGTTGCCGAGCTACTTTATGTCATGGTTGCCAGCATTAGTTTTGGGAAGGACACATACCAAGGCACATACGGCTCGCAGATCAAAAAATTCGATTTAAAAAGTTCTAGGGCGTTAAGCAAAACCGTTTCTCGTCAAGGTGCTTTAAGTGATGCCCTTTCATTTGGGATAGAGAATATATACTCGACAAAAATCGGTTGCCTGTCCCTTTAAACTCGACAGTAGCTGCTAGCGAGGGGTGTGCGCCCGCCTGTAAACAGTAGTGAAGGGTAGGGGAATAACAACCACCGAAATTCATCATCATCGTCAGCGTCGTCATTACACGGTGGCATAAACGAGAAGCGGCGAATGGGGTTGCCACTCGAAAGTAAAGCCATTCGAAAGCAAAACGCTCCTCTAGCGGCAAGATGCCAGAGCTCTGCGACAAAATATGTGAGGCTAAACAAGGCGTCTCACGCGTTCAACTGGATATTATGATGTCCGATTCACAACTCACAAATGTACTTACGTGTACCCGGATATTTTATTTCCATTGCTGGGGCAAATTCCACCGCCGCGGTTGCACGGTGGGGCTGTATGCTCACGTGTAAATGGCACTACACGAGACCATATTACTAGCGAACCTGAGCAAAACGTTTCAAAACGGGAACCTAATAAAACCATATGAGCGCACGTACATCAGCCAAATTGTCGCTTCAATACACACAGCGAAATGGTGCGGACAATTTCGGTGAGACAAACGTTACAAACCACGTAGTCGGTTTGACGCGAGTTACGTAAACTAACTGCGACTGTTGAAATGAGCGGTTCGGTTCACAAAACGACTACACAGCGCGACATGCGTCTACGGAAACTTCTGAAAACCGAAAAAGAGGGGTTTCAGTACGCCTAATGCGTCCATTGTTAGCAGCCTCCATCACCTCTCCCCTAAAACAACTGGAAGGGAGCACGCGCAATGAAGCCGCCATGCGTTCACAGGCCGCGTCAACAAAAATAACTGCGGCAGTCAACAAGTGCCGTAGAAGAGCAACTGCGGCCGCGTTTCCCGCCGGGCCCTCACCCCCTCGTTTTTCCCTCTTCACCGTGACCCCTTTGCAAGCGACCGCCGCGAAACGCTTACAGCGCCAAACATGGACCGGGAAAGGGGGGAGGTGCAGTTTTCGTTGTCTAATTTTGACATCCTTGACAGTTAAGCTGCACAGCGGCACTGCTAATGTTTGCGACTCGTACACGCGCGTCCAAACTTGAGCTCATGATAAAACTTGTTTGCAGTACTGTACTCACGAGTGCACATAATCAAGAGTGCAAGCGCTCGCAAAACCGGTATTCATGAGTATTGTACTCATGAGTACTGTGTACTCATGAGAACTATGTACTCATGAGTACTGTGTACTCATGAGTACTCATACTCATTAGTACTCAAACTCGTGAGTACTCGTACTCATGAATGCTGTACTCATGAGTACTCATACTCATGAGTAGTGTACTCATGAGTACTGTACTCACGAGTAGTTGACTTACCCCTGTACTCACTCGTCATCATACTCACTTTTTTTTTCTGGGTGTGTACTCACTCATCATCGTACTCACTCGTGAGTTTGAGTACAAATGAGTACAAATGAGTGTACTCACGAGTGAGTACGCCGACCTATGACGCACACACACACACGCACGCACATGCGCTCACGCACACGCGCGCACGCACACACACGCACACGCGTGCACACACACACACACTCACACGCGTGCACACACACACACACACACGCACGCACACGCACACGCACATGCACACGCGCATGCGCACGCGCACACGCACACGCGCGCACACGCGCGAACACACACGCACGACAACGCACACAAAAACACGCGCACGCATACGCGCACACACGCACACACACGCGCACGCACACACAGACTCTGGCACTGGCTACCACCCCCAAGCCCAGGAAACAAAATTAGTACCTTAACAATTAACATCAATACCCGAGAAAGTCGAGGGGAAACAGCCCCACCGGTAGCGTAGTGGTCATCGCACCAGGCGCGTAATCTGGAGGTCGTGGGTTCGGATCCCACCCGGCGGGCATTTTTTCTCTGCTTTCTTTCTGTCTGTCAAAATTCTTCATGTGTTTCAATGACCTACCTCATTCTCCCCTTTGCTTTTCGAGGCATTGTTGACTTCCAACCCTTATTTCTTTCTTAATTCAACGGGCTCTCTCTCTCTCTCTCTCTCTCTATATATATATATATATATATATATATATATATATATATATATATATATATATATATATATATATAGTAAGGAAATGAGGGGCTCGTTGAGGAAATACAGAAAGATAGGTCAGCAGTCTACAACGCCAAAGGAGGCATAGGGGTGTGGTTAGGCTCTTTTCTTTTTCACTACGGTTAATAAAGTACACATTTTTTAAAAATATACTGAAGAAAGAAAGAAAGAAAAACACGCGCCCAGAGCGTGGGTTTGGTCCCCACTCTGGGCGCGTGTTTTTCTTTCTTTCTTTCTTCAGTATATTTTAAAAAAATGTGTACTTTATTAACCGTAGTGAAAAAGAAAAGAGCCTAACCACACCCCTATGCCTCCTTTGGCGTTGTAGACTGCTGACCTATCTTTCTGTATATATATATATATATACACAGAAAGATAGGTCAGCACTCTAACCATTCTAATATTCTAACCATTCCCCTATGCCTTCTTTGGTGTTGTAGACTGCCGGCATTTCTTCCTGTATTTCTAACGAGCCCCTCATTTACAAACCCTATTATCATGCGAAAGCTTAGCGAGGGCCTCGGTTCTGGCAGCCTTGATGCCAAGGTAGCATAAGAGGGTTTCCCGCCAGTTACCCGCTTATGACAGGCTGTAGACGTTCGCGTCACGCCCCGGGGGTTGAAAAGAAGGTCCCCTTCTCCCCGTGTAGTCTGAGTGGCGCTGGCTACCACCCTCAAGCGTCAGATACAGTTGTAGTATATATAAATACCCCAGAAAGTGAAGCGGAACACAGTCGCCCAGATAGCCGAATTGGTAAGGCATTCGAGATCTAATCGAAAGGCGTGGGTTCGGTCCCCACTCTGGGCGCGTGTTTTTCTTTCTTTCTTTCTCACGTAATTAGTAATAATAAATAATAATGTAACGTCACTAACGGTAAAAAATATTCTAACCATTCCCCTATGCCTTCTTTGGTGTTGTAGACTGCCGGCATTTCTTCCTGTATTTCTAACGAGCCCCTCATTTACAAACCCTATTATCATGCGAAAGCTTAGCGAGGGCCTCGGTACTGGCAGCCTTGATGCCAAGGTAGCATAAGAGGGTTTCTCGCCAGTTACCCGCTTATGACAGGCTGTAGACGTTCGCGTCACGCCCCGGGGGTTGAAAAGAAGGTCCCCTTCTCCCCGTGTAGTCTGAGTGGCGCTGGCTACCACCCTCAAGCGTCAGATACAGTTGTAGTATATATAAATACCCCAGAAAGTGAAGCGGAACACAGTCGCCCAGATAGCCGAATTGGTAAGGCATTCGAGATCTAATCGAAAGGCGTGGGTTCGGTCCCCACTCTGGGCGCGTGTTTTTCTTTCTTTCTTTCTCACGTAATTGGTAATAATAAATAATAATGTAACGTCACTAACGGTAAAAAATATTCTAACCATTCCCCTATGCCTTTTTTGGTGTTGTAGACTGCCGGCATTTCTTCCTGTAAATATATATATATATATATATATATATATATATATATATATATATATATATATATATATATATATAATTTATGTTTTATTTACATAGACTGTGATTGATAGAGGCAACGCGATAGAAAGACGGAAGCAATGCGATGTCCTCCGTATTCCACGCAGAAAGACCTGAAAATCAATGAGCTGAAGAACGAGAAAGACAGGCAACTGACTAAACTCCGCTTTCCTCCCAAGACCGCACTGGATGCAGAGATAGCAGCCCTTACGGGTTCAGGTTTTTCCCTATTGTTAAGCGCATTTTTCGCCCGCTCTGTTCCTTCTGGGACCTTCTTGAGCGTCCCGCGTCGCTTGTGTTTTCTTCGAAGTTGCTTTTCTTCTTGCTTTGCTGCTCTCAAAGCCGCATCTTCGAGACGCACGTGTCAGTCCAGCCTTCTCACCCCTTTCGGTCCCAAACCGTCCGTATCCTCCTCCCCGCGTTTTTCTCGCTTTCTGCAGTTAGACGCGCGTATTCCCGGTCCCTTTTCCCCAGTCTCCCTTTCATTGTTGCTGCTTTCTTCCGCCCTCCTTAACAAGCGTGCGATGTTGGTTAGGCTTGGTGGCTTTCTTTACTGTCCTTCCCACGCCGGTCAAGTCTCTCGAGTGCCGCAATTCGTCGTCTCTGCGCGGAAGTGTTCAGCAGCAGGACCCCGGAGGCCAGCTTCTAATCCACTGCCCCTCGTTTGCGAACTCTTGTTGTGTTCCCGCACTCTGTTTCGTTGCACTGACTTATTTCATTGCCTTCCACTCGGGCGGGTGTGGTCAGTGTATATGGGGTTTCGCTATTTGTTTTTCTTCTTTTGCCTACGCTGCGTTTATGCTCGCACGCTTGTTCGACGTTCCTCCCTATTTTTTGCCTCGTTCCTTCGCCCCATCGCAGACTTTGTTAACAAGAGTGTCTTCCTTGCGCTTTTTCTTCTGTCGCTAGTGGAGATTGGAAGCATGTAAGCTGGAATGTGGACGCGTTGTTTGCGGGGAAATTTCAGATTACCGTTTCCTTAGCGCCGCTCGTACCTTGAACGGGCGGGTGGATGGTTTGCGCTGTGCCATTCCCGGATGGCTTTTGTTGCTCTAAGGTGTTCATGCCGAATAAACTTGCTACGCGCAGCTCGAAGTTTTGTGACTGCGGTTCCGCACTATTGTTTATCAGGTCTGCACTACGTTCGTGCGTGCTCGTGTGGGTGCTTTATAGTAAAGGGTCGTAAAAATTAACGCTTCTGGCAGCAGCGGCGTAGCGAATGCAGCAGTGATCAAACACCACCGCAACTGGACGTTGCGAAATGCGTGCGTTATACTCACTTGCTGTCTCTACCAAGCGAGTCAGAAGTTAATGCGCCAGGCTTTCACGCTTTCATTTGCCGAAAAGGCCTGTTTGTACTCAGCTCTATCCTACGTAATGAGGTAGCGGGCTGGTAACTACGTGAGACACAGCTATAGTGGCGGCAAGCAGTGATTTATGAATCCGCATAATTTGCTTAGATGGTCCTCAAAGAAAATCATGGCCTCCTCCTTTCGTGGCCTCCTCGCTTCGATCATCTAATTTCATTTCGTGCCCCGATAACCTATAGAAGAACCTGCGACACGCTCTGGAGGCTCGTGGCGTTTGTGAACCACTCGGGCAAACCCCCGTTTAAAGTATACGCGCGCGCGTGTACTCTTCTCAGGGCAATACGTACGATGTGTTGTATAGAGTGGAAGCACGGTCCAGAAGTGCTGGTTGAAGCCTAGTTTCCCGCCTGCAGCCGTTGAGAGACATCGTGTAACTGCCTCGTTGCTTGTGCCTGTAACCCGGATGATAGCCGTGTAATTATCCGTCGTGCGTGAACGTATAGTTAGAGTTAGCCGTCGGCACCGTCGAGTCGTCTTTGAAAAGAGTACTCTGGCCAATGGAGCAGTTTCCCTCTTCAGAAGGAGGCTTTTAGTCTTCATACAGTGTATAACATGTTCTTTTTTCTGTGTTCAGTAGAAGTCGAAGTGAACACGATGTTTACGAATGGCTTCCGGGGAAGAACGGAAGTACTTCTCAGCTGAATATGCCCACAGAAGTTTGAAGATGGAGGGCTTGTGTTGGCTTTTGCTTTCGATTTCCGTCTTGGTTTTCTTCGAAAGTACAGCGTTACTGAAATGATCATCTACAGTGGAAAATTCTTTGTTAATTCCGACGCAACTGTCACTCTGCACTGCAGCTCCCTGACCCAGAGACTCGATTTATGTCTGACCTGAGCAAACTTTTCTGGGCGTCAGGAGGCCAAAGTTAGTGAATTAAAAAAATTTTGAAAGCGCGTTGATGTCTGTGCAGTTAAATTAGGGGCCATGAAAACAAAATACATTGTTGTTTTATTCGAAATATTAGGTGCTTTATGTTGCCCTCTGCGCTTTCCCAGTAGCAAACGATGCTTTATTCACGGAGAGATTACACAAATTAAACCAAAATTTCAATTTATCACGATGTTTGGATGTTAATGGAACAAGGCCAACTAGGGCAAAAAGTACACAGAAAGTGTTACATAACTGAGATAAATAGGTGACTACTAAAATTGATGACTACTAAAATAGTGAGTTAGGGAAGTAGTCACTACCACACGGGTTCGTGTCCACGTTCCGATTGAAAGATTGGAATGGAACTGCAGAGCCAATCGCTACATAGAGGTATGAGCAAGTATTCTGTCCTCTATTGTAATATGTGGGCTGCTTCTTAATAAAAAAAACAAACTCGAGAGGGTGTAAAGACGTTTTCAACGAGGTGAGCTCGGGAATTCGTACGGAAAGAACTCCGAAGAGGATAATGTGCATTTAGGTCGACTATAAGTACGTTCAGGTCAAGGCAACTGATTTATCAGCACCTCAGAATCAGAAATGGATAGCTGGAAATCAGGAGGGATGTAGAGGGAGAAAAGTGTTAATAACTTGTTAAATAATATTGTTCTGACTGCCACAGCTTTGATGACAGTGTTGAAATTGAGCGTATTGAATGCTATGGATTTCCAGACAGCAATGGCCGCACCGTCCGAGGAGTCCGCACAGCCACCTCTATCCTTTCTAAATACCAGTTAATTATTCAGGAAGTTTGTGTGTCTGCGGTTTGAATGCGTTTCCTGTAGACACATTACACTCGGTTAATTGGTATGCAGCACTATGTTTTATCGTCCCATTATTTACAGTTTGGAGGGACTGGAAATGTGCGTGCCTGTGCGTGTGCGTGTGCGCGTGCGTAAGCGCGTGCTTGAGAGGGCGCGTGTGTGTGTCACTTTTTTCTTCCTTGGCTTTACTGGAGGTTTGCACAACGGAGCCAGTTCCTTCCACTGAGATGCAAACAAGAAGGCTCCGCCGTTCATGTCCTCGTCGGACGTCCTCAGAGTGCCCGACGGATCGGACTCTTTGGACCGCACACCCCTGTGATGTATACGTTGCTGCAACCGCCAACACCAAGGGAGTCAGGAGCGCCACGTGTGGCACGGGCGGTGCAGAAAGGATGGGAGCTGCGGCGGGTTCCCCAGTGTCCACCTTTTCCGTGCCCCCAAGTGTACTGGGGGCCGGAACGGAAGCAGCTGGAGCAGCCTCTGTCCCGACGGAGACGGAGATGACAGGCAGTGTGGTGACGTGTTGAATTGCCGCAGGCAACGCTGAGTAGGGAGAGGCGGTTCAAAGTCAGTCTCGCTGACTTGAGTCCCCGCCGAAACCAGGCGCCGCTCCGCCCCCGGACACCTGCGTCGGCGTATTTTCCCAGAGGGAAAGAAGCAAACCTCTTCCGCACCCCCTGGGAAAGATATGTTTTGAGTTACCTTGATGTTAATCATTTTATTTTCTAACTGAAACCTTTCACAGGTCCATAAGCATGTCCCTGGCAATTGATACAGATGAGTTTATGCGAGTTATAGTTTTCACACGGGTGGTCATGCTGGGCCCACTTTGCGCAGATAGGTCAGCCATGGCAGGAGTCGGTTGCGTGCCCGAACAGCTGGCACTTAATAAAGCAGCGGCACGGATTTGTAATGCAGGGCCGGACATTGCAACAGATAAACCTGCATTTATGTACTCTGTAAGTTTCTACCGGTCCAACGTAAGAATAATGGGCTTGGTCAGGACACCGTTGTCATGTCTTCGCATAGTTTTGCGCCTCACAGCTGTCACGCTATGATTTCTCAGGCCTTCCAGCAGGTCGGCATCTGCCTCATTCTTAAGGTCTGTTTGAGAGATGACAATTTAACAGCTGTTTAGGCTCCGGTGGGGTGTGACCCTGATCTCCAGATTCGCCATGCGAGTTTGGGCCAGCAGGGTCGCGGCTTGCTGTTGGTTGTGCACTTCAACAAGGATTTCTGTAGATCTTTGTTTTTGGCCTTATACGGCTCACCAATAATGCCCTCCAGAAATGTTGATATCAGGAACACAAACTGTTAGGAAAGAGGCTTTTTTTAGTTGACTCCATTAGCAAGAAACCGGGGTTGTTATCGGGCTTTGGAAAACCGAGGGCTGGAGTGCCTGTAATGAACTTAGGGTGCGGCCTCTTTTCAGGGGCCGATCATGTTTGAGGGGGGTTTTACGATTTACCATATGGCATGTAAAAGAAGCAGAGAACGGCAATACTCTCTTCTCTGATTTGATTGATTAATTGTAGGGTTTAACGCGCCGACGCAACGCAGGCGATGAAGCGCGCCGTAGTGGAGGGCTCCGGATTAATTTTGACCACCTGGGGATCTTTAACGTGCGCCGAAATCACGTACACACGGGCGTTTTTGCTTTTCGCCTCCATCAGAAAAGCGGCCGCCGCGGCCGGGAATCGAACCCGCGTCTTCGTGCTCAGCAGCGCAACGCCTTAGCCTTTGAGCCACTGCGGCGGGTACTCTCTTCTTTCGGTTTACACTTATGCCGAGAGAGTTCTAGGAGCTCCCTGCCTGGTAAGCAGACAGGGAGCCCGTCAGCCGCACCTTGACCAGGGCTTCGACCGCCACGGTTAGAGGCTTCTGCCCTTCACGTTACAACTCCTTACCACAATATACAGCGGGATTATGGGGGCTCGGGGTGCGCGGCGACGCCAATACGATCACCTTAAATACACAAGGTGCCCCGTGCGAAGCCAAAATTCCAATTTTCCCGTTATATCGCGTGTTTCGGGATATCAGCGATAACGTATATAGGGCAGGTATTTGAAACGAATGCAAGTACGTTGACTAAGGCAACAGCGGACGACAAAATGTCTCGTTGCTTCGCTTACCATCCACCCTTTAGGTGGCGCCGCAATACCGCTCAAGCCCGCTGTCCGAACTCGTTTTCTTTTTGACCGGATCGACACTACGGTAACTTCAAAAGAGGAACTCAGCCACAAGACGTCGTCCACCTTCCCTGAAGTAACTGCTATAAGGGTGGAACGCCATTACAGCACCAATAGTCCCACTCAGCAATGGGTGATCTTTGTCGACTCACGACTTGCCTTACAAGCACTGCTGAAGCCATCCCACCACCGGAGCCAACTGTGCGCGAGTTAATTGCATTCCACAGAATTGGACTACGAGGCGCGCACCGAATCTCGCTTCAGTGGCTGCCAGGTCATTCCGGCATCTTGGGAACGTCGTCTCTGACGCAGCAGCGAAAGAGGCGCACAATGTGCTTGTGTCTGTTGGAATCCCGTATTCCAGATAAGACGAAAGTATGGCCGTCTCTGCACTGGGATGGAAACTGCAGCTTTCAGCTTAGCAGGACCCTCTGCATGCGATTTACCCTCAGTGCAATTTCCAGTTTCCACGAGGCCTGCCAAAGCAAACTGAGTATGTCCTTTACCGACTACGCCTGAAGGTTGCCTTCACTCGCAGTTGTCTGTTTAAGATAGGCTGAGCAGACCTGCCATTGTGCTCGCGTAAATAAAGCAGAAATGAATCCAGAATGCTAGACATCAGTGAAGGGGAACTTGCCCTTCAAGCATCAATTTCACAAAGAAAAATGGCGTGAGTTGCGCCTGCTGCTTTCGCACGAGCTTAGGCTCTACACGGCGCTCTAAAGAAGCAAGGTCACTTGCCCCCGTATTCACAAACGTAACTTAAGTGTCACTTTTGCCTTTTGACACATTTTGGCTCCAAATACGTTTCGAGAATCAAACTCAGGCTGAAATGGTGGCTTTTCGCGAACTTGATGCTGTTCACCGCACGAAAAATTGTTGAGAAGGTGCTAGCTGAGATACTGTACTGGGTGGCGTCGGCATTTAAAACTGCGAGTTTGTCTTCAAACGAGAAAACGTTTTGCTTTCTGCAGCGGAACTCACGACTGACAAACCGACACCACAGACAGCAGGGAAGACTTGCGACTATCCGCCGACAGGCAAGGCCTAGCACCTTAAAACTTAACTCTCGAACTTCCACCGCACTCACACATGGAAATGTAGTTTGAGGTGCGGGCGAAACGAAAGTGGAATGTAGTTACTCTTTATTGCTGGTGTCGCGCTACACAAGCAAAGCATAAAGTGGCTGCTACATAAACCATTGGATGGCGTTAGCCGCTCCGTTCCTCCTCATCTTCAAGACGAATTGTATTTTTGGTGATCCTAGGCGTTTTCGTAGCTGCTGGCTGAAAAACTTAGTTCAAGAATTTGGTCAATCACTGTATTTCCTCGGCCGACTCTTCAGTAAAAGTGCAAAAAACAATGGCTGAACATCTTAGTGAGTTCGTTACATCACGGTTAACCGCCGCACGCCTTCGTTACAAGAGGTCGCAAACACATTAGCTTCATTCAATGGTGGTGACAATGGGGAAATGAAACACTTCGTTAAACCAGAAATTCATTACGTACAGTTTCGTTAAATCCAGGTTTAACTGTATCCCAGAATTTGTTGGCTGCTGCTCTGGGTTATTGATTTCCTTTGTGTACTTCTGCGTCTTGTATATGAAAACGTCGCCGTCGCTAGCTGTTGCGGGTTTATAAATATTGAAATAGCCGCGTTTACTAAATATACTAACTCTCTTTGGTTTTTCAGGCATTTTGTCCTTTATTTCGCTTACACAAACATATGCAAGCATTTTTATATGCAGTTGATAGTGCAGTACAAGGTCAGACCTAACTGCAAGAAGCAGAATGTGGAAAAGAATTCAAGAGAAATAATAAAGGGTAAAACAGATCAACAACAAGTAAAAACAAGTCATACTTGGCAAAAAAAGAACATCTTAGAAGCCACTACTAAAGCATAAGCAAATGAGCAACCTAAATCGTCTTCCAAGCACAAAGCTGTGCCTAATGTTTCCCTTGCTAACACATGTTCCTTGCTGACAACAGTTTTCGCTGCCGCTTTTGTGGCGCTCGGTTTATTCGTGTCGTTATCTTGGACGGTGGCGAAAAAGGACGACAAAGGTCTGGGTCGACAGAAGCCGTCTTTGTGCGCCGGTTTTAGCGAGATGGCTTTCGTCACCAATGCAAGCGCCGCCACTGCTCGCCGCCTCGTCGATTCCTCTGGGCGTCCTCGAGTCGAAATTAAGCGCCTGATTTAACTCCAAGGAAGCGGCTTTCGCGAGCGTTATGGGAAGGAATGCCGACACCGCAAGAGATGAAGCGAAGCGACAGGATATACAACAGAGACTGAAAAGATCACCACTCTTTGCGTTGCCGCTTGCGCGAGATATTATGGCGTAACTCCATGGGGGCCCGTAACATACGAAACTAATAAAAACGCCTTGCGTCATCGGGAAAGTTTGTTTGCTTCTGTGCAGCACACAGAATTAAAGGCAGTAGTTTTGTCCTTCATATAAAGGTGATAAACAATGGTTTCCTGTCTTTAACACACATGTGTCACAGGTTCAAATTGTGCAATGTTAACACAAGATCGGGAGCGTTAGATCGGAACCTTGTAGCTACAGCTACGAGCGTTAGCAAAGGAAAGGCCAGCTAGCAAACGGGACGAAACAAGTTCGTACGCGCGAGTATGTAAGAATACGCGCGAGTACGGTCACAAAACTAAATGAGCCACAACAACAAAAACAAAAAACGGTGAAATAAATCCAGCACTGATTGTCCTAAACACCTTCTATTACCGAGTTTTCTGGGGATACGCAACGCGTGGTCAAAACAAATGCTTCTATGAACTCATGCTCGCACTGTGCAAACGATGACACTACGGCGTCGAGAACGGAACCGGCCCCCGACCCCGTTATTTCCTCATCCCAAATGCTGCCCTAGGGATGAGAACACAGATAGCGAAGAGCCCGTCGCCGACGAACTGTTCACTGGAATAAGTCCCATGTGGAAAACCGTGCCGTTTCCACATATCGAACTCCTTCCTTTCTTTACATCGTATACGTTTAGTGCGTACGTTCATAGAAAGGGCGGTTGAGGCGGCGTAGAATAGCGCACGCCGTTTCTGCCGCTTCGTCTCGTTCAAGTGGCTCCCCTCGACCTTTCGACGTTTCGCACCGTTTACTTTGTAACACGAAACACTCCTGCAGCAGCTCTGTTTCCCTGCATTGCTCTCTCACGCATTGCGTCCCTTTAAGCACGCCGTTTCCTCCGCCCGCACAAAAGCGGCACAAAAGCCCACGCGCCGCTTAGTACGTGATTTGTTGCGGTGAAGCGAAGCATAGGCGCCAAGTGCATACAGGTGCGCAGGTGGGGAGGCTAAAGTGGAAGGGCTTTGCATTCGAAATGGCCCTCCTAACTCAAGTGCCCGCGCTTTGCTTCCGTCCGGTCGCGTTTTTTTCCGAAAAGGCACGCGCCCTTTTCCTCCGACGCCTGTCTCCTCCGGGACGCGCTTCGCTCCGGCAACAAGGCACTCCGACTGGCACGTTTTGCTCCGATCACGCGCTTTCTTCGATCCCTTCAGGCTAGCGTTTTTTGTTTGTTTGTTTGTTTGTTTCTCTTTACAGTATCTTCAACCTTTCTTCGGTGGAACTGTTAGTGTGTCACGGCTTTCAAAGGGTAGATCGACGTTTTGTTCGTGTGTATTCTTTGGCTTCCCTGTTTCACCCGTTGTCGATCTTACTCTTGGATAGGCTGTTCAGGTTTGCGTATTCAGGACCAGCCGACGGAGCAGTGCACCGTAAGCGACATTTTGAAGGGAGGAATCGTTGGCTCACTTTACGGATACTCGACTCGCTGTTTGTATTGGCCCAAAAAGAGGGAGCGTGGCGAGAGAAGAAAAAAAAAGTATCCTGGCTAACCTTAAGGAGACGACTCGAGAAGCAGAAGAGTTTAAATGAAAACCAAGTGGGACTAGTAAAGCATGCCACGCTGCCTGTCTGCCCCCCAGCAATTTTAAAGCGATGGCACTAAATGGCTGACTGAGCGTTTCCACCGTCGGTGGCGTCGGGCTGGTTGCTGTTAGTGAACTACCACTGACTACAACGCGTTCCATAGCACGTGCTGCGGAATAAAACGCTAAGAAAGCATGCGTTGAGCCACACAGAAAAGCGGAGATAGCGTTGGGCTATATCGGTTTGATTTCAGCATGTGGTGCGCTGAGCTTTGCGCGGAGCAGAGTGCCCTGCCACGTTCAATTGCACACTGAGCGGTGTTGGATTGGACTATAATGGATTCACATTCGCATGCCTAAGAATTGCTTGTACCCACTCGGAGTTCTCTTGCGCATACGTTTCCTCTGTACGTCTCCCATCTCATAAACCACGCATCGGTATACCTGTAGATCGTTCGTAGATGCGTTTACTTAGTGCGCTAAAAATCGTCACATGGATTAGTTCTTCGTTTGTGATCTGGGTCTTTGAAGGTTTCACTATCGATTGGACGCACTTTGAGCGATGCTTGGCTCTAACTTCTAGCTTTCGCGCTTCCTTCAACTGTTTCTGGGAAGGGAGGGTAAATTTTTTTAACAGCGACGCTGTTTAGCAAATCGTAATTGTTCGTGTCCGCACTTCAAAACATCATGAAATTGCCAAGCGCACGTGTGTGCGTGCCTCGCGACGACCGCCAGCGTCCTTGTGCCCGTCTGTCACGCCAAGTGTACCCACTTACGTAATTTACAAAGATCGCGGTTACCGCCCGGCAGTTTAAAAAAACCAAGAAAATGCCCAGCGCTCGTGTGTGCGTGCCTCGCCATGACAGCCCAGCGTACCCTGCGCACGTTTGTCAAGCCAAGCATACCCACTTCGGGGAATTGGCCAAGATTGCGGCGACCGCCCGGCAGAATTACTAACAAAGCACTCATCAATCTCGACGACCGTTCGCTGCTAGAACTTACCGCCCACCTCAGAAAAATTTGGAAGGCTGGCGTCCTATCCGAGGATTGGAAAACTGCGGAGGTCCGCCTCTTACGAAAATCCGGCAAACCACCAGCCTTCGAAAACTTGAGTCCCATCTCTGTTACTTTGTGGGTGGGAAAAGTCCTACAGCACGTGGTTCTTAACAAATTGCAGCCGTATCTGGAAGACTCTGGTATAATCCCGACAACGATGGTGGGATTTTGTCCGCGGCTGTCAACGCAGGATATCTTACTTCGACTTAAAGAGGAAGTGATGGCCACTGCGACTCGTGGCTCCGCAACTGCCATCCTCGCATTGGACCCCAAAGGGATGTTTGATAACGTCAACAGCACAGCAATTTCATTTCATTTCATTTTATTTCCTTAAAGACCAATTGCGGAGCATTACATAAGGAGTGGGTACATAAAAAGCTGAGCAGAAAACAATCGCTTGTCCTGTGGGGAAAGGTGATTGTGATACTGTTTGTAAAGGTGGAAGTACAAGTAATGGCAGAAATGTCGCCTGAAAGGCCATTCCAGGCAGCTGCTGTGCGAGGAAAAATGATGTAGAAAAAGTAACCGTGCGCGCACGTGGGCGGCTGCCTTGAAGGGCATGACCAGTGCGTTGAGAGATGTGTGCTGGAAGAAAAAATAAGCTAGCATGCATATCGAGCTGTGAAAAACTTGTGAAATAAAGAAAGACTGGCGATACCGCGGCGAAAGGAAAGGAGGAGTAATTCAGTCTGCAGAGGTTGAACACACTAAGATGTGGAGCCAGGATACACTACATCAGAGATTTTCTCTCTAGAAGGAAAGCTGTCTCAAAACTAGGGGTAAAATGTACGGACCCCTCGTATTGGGTGGGCTTGGAACACCACAAGGTGCTGTACGGTCTCCTAGTCTTTTCAATATTGCCCTGCTAGACCTGCCGCCACTCCTCTACAACCTCCCGGGGATCTGCCACGGCCTATACACTGGTGACATAACAATCCGGTCGTACACAGGGTCAATCGGAAAGTTAGAGAGCCGCCTACAAGAGGCAGCGGATGCGGTGACTACCTACGCCAAGTCATGTCGTCTGAGCTGCGCCCCACAGAAGACTGAGCTACTCCTTGTTTCACCGCGCAAACCCACCCTCCAGGTTCACCCACGTTCACTCTACGCCTAGAGGGTCATATCATTGCGCCATCTCCAAGCGTAAAGATCCTGGGCATGAAATTCCAGGAGGTCCACTCCAACACCCTTCTGATCAACATGCTTATAACCACAACAGACCAGGTTGCACATATGATACGACGAGTCCCGACCAAAACCAGGGGTATGGGGGAAGCTGACACGCTTCGCCTTGTCCAGGCCTTCGTCTGGTCTAGGATTATGTACGCTATATCTTACGCCCTGCGCAAAGTCACGTAGCTCGAGAAAATAAACATCCTGATTAGGAAGGCTTACAAGTCAGCCGTGGGTCTCCCGGCAAGCACCTACAGCGAATGGCTACTCCGACTTGGCATCCACAACTCGGCCGAGAAGTTAATAGAAGCGCACCTGTCTATCCAAAGATTAAGGCTAGCAGCAACCGAAACGGGGAGGTCCATCCTGTCACGCCTGGCGCTGTCGGCCCTACTGAGCCACCCAGCTGTCCTTACTGGAAACGTACCCCACTCCATTAGAATACACTATATTCTGCCCGTATTACCCTGCAATATGCACCCTGTGAATCACGAAGATCGCACTGAAGACCAAGCTCGGGCAATGTTTAGGTTGTACGGAGATGCATCATCTGCCGCCTACATGGACGCAGCCTGTTACCCCAGAAGAGCAGCCATGGAAGCCACCGCCATTTGAAATAACCAACACAGTTGCAGCATCTCAATCCCCGGACACAGCCCTCTAGAAGCCGAGGAAGCGGCGATAGCACTTGCGCTTAGCCAAAGCGACGTCAAAGTTATAATTACCGACTCCCAGCAGACGTACCGCAACTTTGCCAATGGTCGATGGCACGTCACAACACTTCGACTAATCCGTCAGAGGCCACCAAAGAGGCCATCCAGGATCGCCAATCTTGTGGCTCGAGATTTGACTTGCCGAGCTAGCGCTGTTGAAGCCGAGCCTGAGTGCGTGCATCCTGTTGTTACATACCAGGAAATTACGCAGCACTATAGGCTCTCCCGTAAAACCTACTCTTCCCCGTACAAATGGCCACAGAGGGACAAGTAAAGATTATTGCGCGCCCTGCAGGTGAATACCTTCCGACATCCCACCAGACTTCACCTCTTTGGAGAGCCTGGGACCCTCAGACATGTAGTGGGCGGCTGCAACACATCTCCCGTAGACCCCCCCAACATCCACCTTTCCACGGAGCTTTGGTAGAGAGCCTTGGCCAGCTCCAGCCTCGAAGATCAGCTGCACTTGATCGAAAGGGCTTTCGAAGCGGCCCGAGCACAAGGCATCCTGGAATGAGGACGCCTCTCTGAAGCATTACCTTGATTTATTTGAAGATTATTCACTCTCTCTTAAACAAACCATGAAAATGCCGAGCGCTCATGTGTGCCCGCCTCGTGACAACTGCCTAGCGTCCCCTGCTCACGTTTGTCAATCCAAACATACGTACTTATAGAGATTGGCCAAGATTGCGGCGATCGCCCGGCACTTAAAAAAATTGGCCGCGTGTCTGCTCCTTTCGTTGCAAATGCCGTCAAAAGACAATAGTCTTTATCGGCTTTTGCGAAGTAAATGCCTCCCTTCGCTTTCCCGCTCACCTCTCATGTTGTTCCTCTTGCGTCGCGCTCCTCCCAAGGTAAAGACGCCAAAGGTTTGCATAAATCATTTTAAATTTCCCTCGTTCCACTGCTCCAAACCGGGTGTCTCGATGCGAACGCTGCCGTGCGGCGAAGACGCGCGTTAATCGAGGCGCCCTACTTCAACGTTTATAGAACCGCGTTTCCCTACGCCACGTGCGTTGCAAGCAGAACGTGGAACCTATCTAGTGGAACCTTGCGTAACTGTTGCCGGTTGATTTCTTAAAATGGCGCCAGAAGCTATAGTGGCGCGGGCGACAGCAGGCGACGGCGGAGTGAATTCTTTTTCGGCAGTTGATGAAGTATTTAATTTCGCAAAAGTCAGGCATGTTTGATTTTTTTTTTATAAAGGAACACTGCAGATATCACTTCTGTATTGATTTGTTGTCTCATATTTGCGTAATGTCTTGTTCTTCTTCAACAATGTTGACAAATATGTACATTACACCGGACATAGACGGGTAGATTTAGCTGTGACTATATAAGACTATTGCGCAGGCATTGTTTTGCTTTGGCCGGGTGGCTGAATCGAGTCAAAGACAGACGGACAGACAGACAGACATACAGACATACAGACAGACCAAAATTTCTGGGTTTAAGTAGCCCAAGAAAGACTATCGTCTTTAAAAAAGAAATTGGGCCCATCTCCCCGCGAGGGGGACTCGAGTAAATGCGTCGCATAGGGGGTGGGTGTATTGCGTTAACGTTTAGTGTTTGGGGAGTTGGTGGTAGTGAATGCGTTGTATCAGCAGCTTCTTGACGTAGTTTGAATGAGTCAAGGATATAAGGCGCGTTCGTAGCCTCCCATTCTGTGTCGGCTTTGTGGCGCAGTGGTTAGAGCACCATGTACATTGCGTTCCGCCCGCAGGGTCGGGGGATCGAAACCAGGCGCCGGATAGTATTTTTTTTTATATAGTGTAGGGGGAGGGGTGCGGACTACGACTACGGACGTCAACGCGGGTGACATCGTGAGTTACTGAAATGCTCTGCATTTAAAAAATGCCGAGCACTCGTGTGTGCGTGCCTCGCGACGACCGCCCAGCGTCTCCCCGCACGTTTGTCAAGCCAAGCATACCCACTTAAGAATACTAACCAAGATTGGCAAAAAAAAAAAAAAAAAACTCTCGCGTTCGCTGTTATCGTGACAACACTTGCTCGGAACGAGAAAGACACGTCATAGCCTACGCCCCTCCAAGATAGTGTCCAATAATTATCACTTCCCAATACATGAAAGAAGCTCACACCTAAAGCAACAATGATGGAGTAAAGTTCCTTACGGCAGCAAAAAAGAAGCAAATCGGCTGCAATCATGGACTTAAACCTTCGTGATGGCAGTGAAGGTTGTGTACAGCTTCGCTACCTCCAAGTCTCACGCGTTAGTGTGAGCTTCGTTCATTTTTTGTTACGCTTGCGCAAGCGTTAATGTAGAGAAACACCTGCATTGCTTTCTAAGCACAATCATTATTCATGTGAATGTGCCAGTAGCCCCGAGTAACAGAAAAACTAGGAATAATAGGACTTTTTTGGCCTTGATTAACGCTTACTACCGAAAGGGCCGACCGCGAGCTTTCTCGGGTCGGTCTCCTTCGGCACCGTGAGCTGCTTCCGGGGTGCCGGCGCCGACGTCCCTCGGTTTCCTCGCGGAAGGGAAGAGGGCGGATGACGCGTGTTTGCTCTTCGGCGGGCCTTGACAGGGCTTTGTCGGTTGGAGGGCCTGCGCTTTGTTGAAACCACCCGGTTATCCCATCATCCTCCTCTTGGCCATGGGATCTGGGCAGTCTGGGCTTTTTTCAACTGTGTAAACACCCCCAATCACTAAGGTTGCGCTGTGTGTGCCGCGAATGTTCTGGTGGCAAACAAGAAGAGCACAGACAAAGTCAAGAGATAGGCGGTGTTAGTAAATGTGTGCTTTCAAATGGAGGCAGTTCTGTTCGTATTTCTTGTCGGATTGAGTTCTCGCGGCTAAAGGGAAGAAAGCGGCAGCCTTTGTAGGTTGAAGGTTTAGGGATACCGAATACTTTCATTCTTGAGCTCAGATAAGATATTGGCCTTGCCTTCACAGTTTTCATTTCCAAATCGTTGTACCGAATTCGGTGGCGCAAGAGGGCATTGAAGCTGTCGTTGTTCTTTAGCTCTTGTTATTTTTTTCTGGCCCGATAACTAAACAAGGAATTCATTTTGATTTTTGGGTCCGTGGAAACATGCTCGAAGAGTACTAGCAAGTCGTGCAGTGGGAGCCGGCCATTCAGTGAATGCAGTTTGAAACTACATGAAGCAGTGACACAGTTATGCTGCCTAGTCCTATAGGGTTTTGCCAGGCATTGAAATGTACTAAAAATACACGCCGTGTGTGATCGTCTGTCTCGTTGGATAGAGGCTGTATGAGACGACTTGCAGCTCCTTAGTTCCACAAGTCTAGACTTGAGTCAAGGTATTGGGGGCAACGGGAATGAAGGTTCACGGGCAGGTAGAAAAACTTTCAATGGAGCTCAAGCAAACACCGGTTAACGACTTTCTCGACGTGACCTCCGTTCAGTACGCTCAGCATGCTGTGATTCCTAGTTAAGACTGCAGCCACGACAAGACGACAGCGTTGGTTTTCACCGGAGACTTTAATAGCGAAATTCTAAAATAGACAAACTGGTGGTTAGCGGCTTTCATGGAAGGTGCCACTGCGTGCGTCTTCTTGGCTTCCAACCTTCCCACTGACCACTACCCATGTCAAGAAGTGATGGTGCGTGCGATTGGTCACGTCTTCGCCAGGGGGATTTAGGCGTTGAACGTTTCTCGTTACGAAGGAGGAGTAAGTGGAGGAATAAACGTGTCTCTAAAGCAGTCGGCCCTAGGTAAGAGTCCTCATTGCAGGGCCGTCCGGCTTCTTGGGCTTTCTGTACCAGCCAAAGCTGGTCGTCAGGGTCTGAGCTGGACAGCGCTTTCTCCCAGTGCTCAGGGGACAAATACGGTTCGGATTTGTCGACGCCCCCGACACTGCGTCGTTTTGCGTTGATTTTCACCAATGAATGGGATCTGTCATTGCTTTTTAAAATTTTTTCCTGGGTAGTTAATAACGAAGTCGCTCTGTTCGTAGTCTTTGTAGTTCACAATGCAGTACATTGAAAAAGAAGCATCTACGCTGTTAAGGAAACACAGCATATTATAAAGCCCGTTTTTTAACACCAAGGCTTCGTTAGAATGGTGGTTTAGTGTGCGTAGTATCAAAAGTTGTGCGCCTATATATATATATGTATGTACTGCGAACCTTCCTCATAACGAAATCTCTTTATCCAAATTCTCAATTTACTCGAAGTTTTTCTACATTCAGAAAGCAAGGCCATCGGACTAAAGATAAATATGAACAAATCTAAAGTGATGACGAAACACTAGAACGAAACACTAGAAAAACTAGAGGAGTATATCTTGGACAAGCTGTCACAGCTGACCCTAATCACTAGAGCTGACCGTATTCTCGCAGAACCGCTATGAGCTGGAGGGCTTTCGGCAAGCACTCCCAAATGATGAAAAGTAAGCTACCTCTACGAGTATATAATATACTATAACATAAGAGTATAAGAATATACGATCAATGCTTAGCGGAAAGTTGCTGTTTTACTAAACAAGAAAACGCACGTAGGTCTGTTCAATGGGCCATGGAACGCATAATGTCAGGAGTAACAGTTAGGCACAGGAAACAAGCTTCCTGGATCAGGGAACGAACACGAGTAGATGATATGATAGTTCAAGTAAAGAAAGAGAAGCGGTCTTGGGCTGGCCATGTAGTGAAAAGAAATGACAATCGATGGGCCACCAAGGTAACAGAGTTGATGCCAAGAGATGACACTAGAAGAAGGGTGAGGCAATAACTCGATGTAGGAACCCAATAAGGAAATTTGGGGCAAAGCATGGACTCGAGCAGCACAGTACAGGAGCGGTTGGAGGTCATTGGGAGAGGCCTTCGTCCTGCAGTGGACATGTGTGGGCTGTTGCTGCTACTGATGACGATGACGATGATTTTCTAGGACACCACCACGGTTCTTGCGCGCGAAATAAACCATAATTTGAACGAAATACCACCTACAACGGAGTCAGCTAGTCTTAGATCCCGAGGACTTCGGTATAACAAGGCATTACTGTATTTCATTTCAATGCACTCTGATGCAACAGAACGGGGTTTTTGTTGCAGCCATTTGGGTTTTGTAAGATGAAATAGAATTACAAAAGGCGATGCCAAAATGTGGAAGCCAGAAAAGCTGCCTGAAAGACCCGTTCGTACAAATTCCCCATACAGTATGCATGCTTCAGGTGTCCAGCCTGGTCTTTCTCCGCTCGGGAGCCTGCCCTTCGTCCTTCGTCTCTCTGACTGACGTCGTGCATTATTGCGTCGGAGATGTTTTCGATCGGGCATGCCTAATCGAATCGGATGGTCGCGTGCTCGGTGGACAAGCGGACGGACGGAAGAGGCGAAGAAGGAAGGGGAATGAGGGTACGCGACCCAGGGGAAATGGCGTAAAGAACCAAGCCCCGTCTTCAGAATGTTTCTCAGCGCAGTTCCATGCAGCAAAGTCTTTGCCAGAGCTGCCAGTAGCGCGTCGACGGGAACTCAGGCGCATACGATCGCAATGCCCACCTGATGATGACTGCTATTGTACGTGATACTATGGGCAGAAGTACTATACACGGAACCAAACACAGACTCCCCTTAATCATCTGTATAAGGGTTTTTTAGTTACGAGCACTTTGGAGGTGCTCTTGTTAGTGTAGGCTTGCAAGGATTTGACTGCAGTTCAAGATATCAGTGTCTGTATCTTAGTACCTTTCAGGTGAGAAAATGTCGAAATTACCGCTGCCATTACAAGGGATGCAGTCGCCATGAAGCAAATGCATATTGCCTGCGTGATTAGTATCCACTCTTTCTGCAGTATTCTTTCGAATGTCGCGCCACTGGGCCGTGTGTCTCACCAATAAAAAGAATATTAATGCTATCACGGTTGAAGCAGAAGCCACGAAAAATACGACATTTTTTTTTATTACAGCCATATCTTGAGACCATTACGAGCTGCTATATTGACAAGGCCCCGTACAACACCTTGTGCCGACTGGCGTTCAGAATACATAGTGAAGTGCACGTAATTCTTGCGAGGAAGAGTTTGGCAGCGTTCACTGATATCGGAGATATCTGTAACAGGAGTGAGTCCTTGTAGAGTCTGTCGATATTATCGACTGGGGCCGTCCCAACCGAAGCTTTTGTGAGCCTCATTTTTTTTCGTTGATTCGCTTAGGTTCACATTCGACCCCACCCACTTTGCTCGCTTTCTGAACGGTCCTTCGCGTCTGGCCACGCTCCACTGCCTTTTCAACCACAACAAAAACAGCAAAAATCATAATCTCGTTCACGTTTTCTGTTATCGCTAAATTTATTTCTGGTTTTTTTTTTCTTCCTTACATGTCAAACTGGGCCATCGTTTCCACAGCTGAAGAGTAAAAAAATAGGGACACACTTGCGCAAGTGAAAAGCTTATTGGTCGCGAAAGCTGAAGTTCTTGTAGACGCAAAGACACGTACGTCAGGAAACACGTGCTCTGACAAATGGCGCCACGGTCCCATTTGTGGGATGAATTCAGGTACAGATTTCTAATTTTCTCACAAATCACTGAGAGGTTTTTGAATGTTCAGCTTTATTTTTTTGCACGCTTAGCAATAAGGGTAAAAGCTTTCTCCGTGCGCATTATCCAGTATGAAAGGCAGCCCTACCAACTTAGAGAGCAAGAGATAGAGACACTGAAGTCATGAGGGTAACCAATGCGAACAGCTAGTGGTGATGTTAAAATTGCATAAAGCGTTCGCAAGTGCTCTTAAAAGCGGTCTTGCGAAGTTACTGTGGTCACGGTAAATTATTGTAACTCTAAACTGGCAATTTAGAAAAATAGGATCTGATGTTTCTAAAACGTGCACCCTCTGTCCAAAATTGTTGAGTTAGCACGAGTGGCATTTGCACTTGGACCTTGACTGTTCAAAATTCCAACGAACTTCAACTTCGGCGAACGGAAGAAAACGAAGTTAACGCACAGAATTGTCTGCCGCCCCGAAGTAAAAGCCCCCGAGGTTCAATTCGCCGTATGATGCGACAGTATGCTCGGGGGCTCAGCTAGATTGACTGTTATTAGCGACTTGTGTTCCACCACTTTGTAGCTTTGGCTACAAGTTCATCCTCTCAGACAATTGGAACGTAATCAGCCTTACTTATAATAGGTGAGGGCACCCTTGCGCTGATGTTTGCAATGACCCGGTGTCCCGGCTGAAGAAGTTGTGTAATTGGCTATATAGCTTCCAAAGCTTTACGTTGGAACGAAATATCACGTGCGAAGTAATAAAAAAACATTCTCATGCCAGATTTCATAGCTGCTTCGAATACTTTCTAGCATGGAATCGTTTTCGTTTCCTATGCGCAGGCATACTTGATTTGGGTGGATTGGAAAACGTTTATTGAGCATAAGAGCGGGTGGCTTTCTTAGTACAGATAGCCGCGATCTAGCGCAGTGGGCTGGACGCCAGTGATGAGGTTTTCCTCGGCCTCGCACCGTGAGATGGCCAGGTCGCACTCCCACCTCTCAGGGTATGGGGAAGAGGTGGGGTATGTCGCATAGGGGCATTCCCATATCAGGTGGTAGGTGGTGTTCAGGACAGAGCAAGAGGGGCAGTTGTAGGGGTAAGTGGGGGGAGAGATATAGTGGAGTATCGAGGTGTTGTAGTATGGGTTGCGGACGCCAAATGCGAGCCGCCTGTGTGCTGAGGGATGGGTGAGGATGCGAGTATTGAAGCAGTAGTTGATGATAATGATATACGATTTCAGTGTATCGGGAAGGGACCGGGGGATAAGTGGAGGGTTCGGAAGGGTCCTCTGCCGTCGACGAAAACGACCGGAATGTAAGAGTGCGTGAAGCGGCGTGTGCCGCCTCATTTCCCTCGAGCGAAGAATAGCCTGGTGTCCGCATAGTCTGGATGTGGGTGGGGGGATCCTTGATTAAGGGTAGAATCTTGAGCGCTGAGGAAGAGATGTGGCCTGTAGAGTAGTTGCGGCAAGCCTGTTGCGAGAATGTGAGGATTGCTACATAGCTGGAGGAAGCTGTGGTTGCTGTGCTGCCAGGTGATGGCTGTCTCTTCAGCCGTCGTGGTGCTCGCCTGGAGCAGGCTGAGGGAGGTAATAAAATTGGCCGATTTAGAGCCCAAAACAACCAGTGTGTGAGCGGGGCGGGATGTGGTGGAGCGACGTCCGTGTATTGGCGGTGAGATGTTTGAGTGGCGCCCCCTGGCTCTGACGTCGGCTTAGGGACTCGCGCCGCTGTCGTCTGCTACACTCCGCTTGTGAGAGCAGCAGTGTCTGTGCCAGAAATCGCCCGCTTTGTTGCTGTAGTGCGTTAAAAAGCGTATTTCTAGTGATTCAGTTATTTTTCCAGCTTCTGACGCATCTGAATAATTTGAAGCTGTATCTTCCACAAGTTCGCAACACACGAGCAGATGGAGAACAACTTTCTTCAGGGCATCGGTCTTTTCTAGCTTATAACTCGTCTTTTCTAGCTTATTCGCGAGGATCAGCGATCAGAGCTTCTCGATAAGTATTCAAAATGCGTAGGCTTCCCTGCAGTATTTTTGAGATGCTCTTATGAAGACTCAACAGTCTAATGCTACGTACCAAGCACACGCGCATCGCACAGCAGGAAATAAAACGGCTGTCTTCTATTTATTTCGTTGTTGTTATGTATCAGATAAATGTTTCTTGCTGTTTTTTCTGCCCGACGCATTAATTTTTATGCACCGTCACAAATGTCTTATTAGGAGGTTTGGAGATGTTTGGGAGGCTCACAAAGATCGTGTGAATATTTCCTTCATGTTGTATGGCATATATTCCCTTCTTCACTAATTGACTTTCATTACGGCTGCGTGCAAGAAGGTGCATATCCGCAGCGTGCTTTGTTTATTCACATGCAAATACAATGAGAAGGTTTGTGCTACGACACCGCGATCGCGCCCTAAACAACGTTGTCTACAGTACTCGAAGGCAGCTTTTGTGCTCCGAATTTCTATTGTAACCATCGTTATCATAACGAACTGACTCTCAACCCGAACAATGATGACATGATTACGGTGTTGAAAGCAAGATATACTCGCTAACTAACGCAATAAATAGTATACCTGCATATATTACAAGAATCGAAACCGATGAATATATCCAAGCCGCTTTTTATTGCTTTCCAACCCTTCCAGGCGCAAAGAACAAATCCTATTCTACTCGGGATGGCGTTCTGTGAATTGAAGAAAATTACTTTTACTCTCTTGTCCTGGACTGAGGACCCGGTCCACAAACCAGCTCGATTTAATTTTAAATAAAGTTTTCTCCTCCTCCCCCTACTCCTCCTCCTCCTCATCTAGAGTGCAGTTTTCCAATAACGCATATCCGAATATCGGGAAGATATGGCTGTGGAAAATGTACCGAAATATCCCTCCAGGTCTGAACAAACAGTGTTACTGTATCTTTAACGTATACGAGACTCGTTTTGCTCAATAAACTTCCATACTGGTTAGATGCCCGGTATAAAATCAGCACGCGCCTATATACTCAGTGGGTTATTTGGAACTCAACCTACAGTTCTTGCGGCCCATAGTGCATGTCGGCAAACCTTCATGCCTTGACACCGTAAAGTGATGTGGCACAATACGTTCGAGCGTTCGGCAAGGTTGCAAAAACTGTTTTACCTCACATATGATTACCGGGAATCGTAATGCCTTCTGCCAAAGCCAACAGCCCTGCAGTAGGCCTAGAATTTTTTTTGGTCTTCCATTTTTGCTGTTGTCGGTAATTAGCAGCGGACTGTTCCATTTGTTCGAAAGATTGCTTAATAGAGAAGCTGACCCCTAGCTCCGACTCTTCGCGCTCCGCGCAGGACCGGCTTCGCAAGGAATGGGGCGACGCCGACAATGTATCTTCCATAGCGGTATCCAAAACCATACTTTAACTGACACTATGAGCTAGTGTATGCGATTTTAAGCCTATTATTGTGATAAAAAGTTACCCACACGCCAATCCTGGTGCAGACAAGCATCAGATGTTGACCGAGCGCGAAGAAACAGCAGGGAGAGCGAGCCTGGGTGAAGCAGACGACAAATGCGAGAATCCCTAAGCTGACGTCACGGAGGCGCGCTTCGCAGCGCCGCCCGTGTTCGCGCTCACCGCCAATAGGGCGTCCGGTTTGTTGTGGTGTTCGTCTCGGAGACGGCAGACGCGGACCTGTCATCTGCCTCGATTGAACGAAGGGTGCATGTGCTGGGGAATGAGAGACACGAAGATGTGAGTGCGGAGTCAGGAAGGGATACGCTGGGGGGCGTCGAAAGTCGAAGGAGTAGTAACATACCTTACCTTACACACTTACCTTTTTTTACACCCTTTTTGGCCGAAAAAAGTGTAAAACTCTTGTCCCATGACGCACACCTTTAAAAGGTGTTCTGGCTAAAAAAGGGTGTAAGGATGAAAAATGCGCGTCAATCCATTCTGTGAAGGTGGTTGGAAAGCGAAGCCGTAAACGACATGCACAGCGATTACCCATGCGACGTCACTTCAATTCACACACGTGGCTCTAAACGAGGGAAACCAGATACAAGTGTAATGCACTTAACCACACCATTTATTACTTCAAAGAGATATTCTTTGCTAAGGTTAAATCAATGCATGATTCATGAATGGTGATTGGTTGACTTGTATTTGGGGATCACACGAGTACAAACTTTTTTTATAAAATTAAAGGAAGCTCAAGCCCGGTGTTAGACTACTTTACTTCTCCTGTGTCTCTGCCGCCGCCGACGGAGGCGACGAGGTCGGCGGCAGAGGCCGAGGAAATGTGAGATACCATGCGTTCTTGTGAGCTTCCTTTAATTTTTATAACTCCTAGTGCATGTGCAAAGCACGCACACGGCCGCTACATGAGCCGTGGGCGGAGCGCACAGCAGCGCTAGAGGTAGCGTAAGGCTATCACGTGGCATTCAGCGAGATCGTAGGGGGTAAACCTGCAGATGTGCTCGGTGAGTGCGCGGTCTGTCTGCCCTGTCTCCGCGTGGGCTCGTAGCTAAATCGGTAAGAGAATGGGCTCTCACTCCGTTTCTCTATTCGTTCCAGGTTCTATTACTGGTGCTGCCGGTAACTTCTATGTATTCGCCGGAGTTTTCTCTTGACACCAAGGGTCGCGACAGAACCTTTGGGGGGTAGAAATAAAAAGCTTCGCTCTAAAACAAGGGTGTGGGTGGTTTGATAATGTGGATAGGCTAAGCGCGCAGCATGACATGCAGATACATTCAATACGCGCAAGTCCCACTTGAACAACAAATGAATTGAGCAAGAAAACCAACGGGATGCATGGGGAGAGAGAGTACATACTTACTTCGAAATACATCGGCTGCATATGTTGTAGCGTTAATTTTGGAATTACGCATTTTAGTATGAACATATACAAGTCAGCATGCGGATTTGCAAAAACCTTTTTAATCTTGGGGTATGTATTATATTCAATAACTCGAAAGTTTTATTAAATACCAAACACCTATTCCACGCCATTTCAACACACACCAAGAAGGGTGTTCGTTATTTTAACACCCATTTTCCTACAAGGGCGTAAACCTGCAAAATAGGGTGTTGAATGCTAAGAAAAAGGGTGTGAAAGATATCCAACTTTGTAGGTATTTTATATCCATTTAAACGGGTGGACTGAACATTTTCTACCAGCGGAGGGATGTTTTGTACGTCACGGTGTTTGCAACAATTTGAGTAGGCATAATTTTCGGGGACGTAAGCAAAATATTCCAAGGAAAAGACCTGCGCAGCCTCTATAGGACGCACCACCACAGATATGGTATTATAACATTGAAGCCGTCCTTCAAGCCTGTTCGAGTGGGAGCAAAAGGGGCAAATGCGTATGCGCACCTCTTACTATACGATTTTAAAGGTATTTTTTGGGATACTAAAACGGAAAAAAAAAAAAATTGGCGCAGCTTCCACAAATGGTGCAAGGCTGGATAAACTGCAGATTCGGAGGTTGACCTGGCTTGTTTCTCTTTTGGATCCGCTGTCAGGGGGGGTGGGGGGGGGGGGGGGGCACACTGGAAAAGCCTGTTGGGGTGAGGGCAAGGCGAGTGAACTGCTGCACCCGCTGTGCCCCTAGGAGCTCAGAAAGGGAATAGTGGATACCTAACTGCAGAAGGCGGGAAGTAGGCGTGAATGCGGGGAGGTCGGGGACGATTTTGTAGGATTTTCTGATAAGGGCGCTTAATTTAGATGCTCGTTAAAATGAGTTTTATGACTACATCTTTTCAAATTAAAAAAAGAAAAATCGCTGTCTCTCTAAGGCGTCTGAAAGAAATCAGCTGTTCTTTTGGAGAACATTAATAAGGCTAAAAAATACAACGAATGTTTCTTACGTTAAGCAGCGAGCTATTAGTGAGGGAGCTATACTTCAGGTAAAATTTCGTTTTTCTTCGCTCGAAGTTACTATAATGTGATCGAGGTCCCCTTACGGCGAAATTTGTCTACCCATCACAAAACCTTAACCACATACGCGTCAGCATTTGCGCGCAGCCAATTATGAGATGAGCCGCTATGCGGAAACCGATAATTGTCTTTAAATAATTTTATGCGCGACCCATAAAAAAATCAGCGGTCAAGATTCAGAGAAACGTGAATTTAAATGTGGTGCCTCGGAAAGTAATGGTTGACCTCATATAAACTAATCTAGACACACAACCAAGACATCTAGAAAAAACAAACGCGGGTATGAACAGGTTGAGCAAAACTCAAGAACCTCTTTTTTCTTCTGCAAAACGTGTTGACTTACATGTACAGGTGCCTTCAATATAAAACCGGAACAACGGTGCGTGAATTTCTCGCATTGTAGAGTTTCCGTTTCTATGGTAACGTATGCGTTCGAGCTAGTTGGTACGCCATGATCAACCACAGTTGAGCACGAACAATGTTTGATGAAGGACGTGATAGACAAGGAACACAGTGGCGCCTGTTCCTGTCTGTCTTTCCTGTAAAATCTTTCTTGTTTAAGGGAGCCCACCAGTACAAGCTTGAAGGGGATTGTTCAATTCCATTGGACTGTCCGAAAAGCCTACACCGAAAACAAGGACCTGACGTAGGAGAAATTTAATACAGCTCAGTAACCCATGTTTCATTTGATTTTCAGGGAAACTACTTGCCCCAGGTAACAGTGCCGATGCTCGATCTCTTGGGCGCCCGCCGTGTAGATTCATCTTTGGTTTCGTCAGCATTCACGTGGCGACTGTGGCAAAGGGGGGTTAGAGCATTTAGAAAATAAAGGTACATTACGCGTTTTCAACTAAATAATTCGCACAAGCGGCAAAACGTGCCGGTGGGAAAATCGAAGGAAGAAAAATTACAAAATATTCAGGTCAAAATAATTCCAGCGTAAATTTCTAAAAAACGGTAACTTATTTAGATGTTGAGGTGTGGAAACCAAACGGAAAGTGAAATCTGCGAGGCATTAGTGAACAGGTAATCACTACGTGCTGAATTCCCATTTTGAAATAGCAGGGTTTTGATTTCTGTATTCCTCTTCCTTTTCTGACTGGAGTATTTGCGTCGGGTACAAGAAAACACAAGCAGGAAACGCGGTGTCGCCCCTATCTCATCTAGCAAAATGTGATGATATCCTACGCTGCTTTAGCCCGCCGAACCGACAAAGTGCCAGTATTGTTCGCCTTCCCCAGCTTTAAATTCGTCAATGCATCTGTTTTGTTTACTTCTCTGTTTCATATTATTCTATGGACAAGTGCACCCAAAAAGGCAAAATTTTTTGCCAGCCGGTGCCGCGTTCTCAAAGAAGCATCTTTATCCCCGTGCAGGCTCATCTGGTCAGTACGCAGCAATGTTTTGATAAACCGTACGTCTCACCCGGTTTATTATCTTTCTGGTGGGAGGTGGTGTATAATACACACGTTCTCTTTCACGTGTGTGCGGTTGTCTTCACGCTAGGGGGAGCCCGCCATGGGTTCGGAAACACGTGCTGCCCTTTCGCCACTCGTTCTTCTTCGTAGTCGTATGTGGCTGTTGTTGCCAGCGCAGACTTGTCTTCAGGGGTGGCTCAGACGGTGCACTGGAAAAGCGTCACTCATGTAAACTACCCAAATTAGGAGAAACAAGGATCGAACGAACGTTAATGCTGTGCTTCAGTTTTAAAAAAAAAATGTTCGCGTGTTTCCTTAGATCGTTGTGAGCAATACAGATAAGATGCAAGGAGTGTATGATGTAGTTTATATATGAGAACATTTCGAAAATCAAATCCCTTCCGTCTAACACATCAAATCCCCTCCGAAAATCAAAACCCCTCCGTTTAAGGAAGAAACATCATGGGACAACACAAATTGGGTGCTTTTGGAAAATATCGGGTGGACCTGTAAATAATTAAGATCGGGTAAAACTGCTTTGTGTCGGTTCCCTTTCCACGCCAATGATCATCTCGCGCACAAGTACACAGAGATATATGCATACATGTGCGATGTGAAGAAGTGCGTACTGCCACCGTTACGTGCACGCGAGGCGCGGTCGAGTTCTTATTCCGTTATGACGTCAGAGAGTTAGGGAAAAGTTATAGAAATGCTGCTTCCCATTCAAATCCGCCAAGTACTACCTTCTGGATGAAACAGGAGAAAAATGTAGAAAGATATTCATTCCACATGTACCTGGCCAATTATCTGGGTATTATAATATTTGTCCCCCCAGTTATGTTCCATTGGGCCTCGTGCCGCCGTTGGAAGCCGAAGGCTGAGCGACTGCTGTGCCCGCTACAGCGCACTCATGCGCACTAAAAACATCCATTTGAGTCCGTTCGTCAAGTAGCGCAACTGCAGCGCGTGTTTGTCTTTATCCTTCCGCAGACTGCTTCAAGTGCGTCCTGTCTTCTTCTAGGGGCTGCTTCCTTCGTGCGCCTTCTGCCTCCGGTCGTATGGCTGGGTGGCTGGCTGTTGCTCAATCTCTTCTGGTTCGTTTCAAACTCATCGCCGACACGGACTATTTAGACAAAATTCTGGCCGCTCCAGCGAAGTTTATGCATCGATGCCATCGTCGCCGACAGCCCGAGCCCATAAAAATCCATCCATTAACATGAAACCTGGGGAGGGGCGAAGCATGCAGCGTATACGTGTATTCAAAGATTGTAAGTCTCTCTCTGGTCACACGGCGCGCGCTGATTGAGAGCCGGAGAAGCGCCGGTGGGAAGAGCAATAGTGCGTTTGCTGAGACGGTGGCGCCCTCTCTTGCGTTGAACCGGATTTAAACAATTAAATAAGAGACAGACTGGCCGTAAGTTGTCTTCGCGTCACGCGCAGCAGCATGCGTTCTAGCGCGAGGTGTTGGAAAACGAGTGCCCCGGTGTGCTCTTTTAGTGCTCATTCCGTTCTAGCACGACGCGGTGGAAAACGAGTGTCCCGGTGTTTTAGTAGCCTGACTACATGAGACGACAGGAGAAGCCGACAGCCCCGAGACCCTAAAGTGCTTCGCCCCTAAAAGAATAGAGCTCCCGCCTGTGCCGTTTCAGAAAGAGCAAGAAACAGACATGTAGTAGCAAAGTGCTCTTTACTTCTGCAGTCACAACTGACACCACAAGGTTGATTGACTTCTTTTGGGGCGAAACTATGGAGTGTATTATCAATTGAAACTAAACCTGCAAAAAAGTTTTTATTGACGTGTAAAATGTTTTAATTCTATAATCAACATGTATAGTTTTCTCTGGTTACGTAAGTCTGATATTTTGCATTTCCCCGGTTTGCCTTATTTTGCAATGCAATAATGTATTTCTGCAATGGACCGGACACTACAGCCTTTGGCTATCAGTCGAAATACTTGTTGCATTATTTCCCAGAACTATAAAACATAGCAGCCGTAAGATGATGATGATGATGATGACTCTGCTTTTGTTAGCGAAACTTGTAATGCATCTTTTTACAGTACAATTGACTAAGCGCTCTTGCCATAACGCAACTAAGCCATGAGTAGTTGTCCCGTGCGTATAGAGGCGAAACGTTGCAGCAAGCGTTGTCACGTGGTTCACGCTCTATGACCTGTTGGTGAAGAAGCATAAGGCTAGCGTGCTAGCACCACGCTTGAGCATCCCGCCCGCGTTTGTTCTTTACGTGTTCTCGTCGTCAAGGTCACACTCAGCGTACGCTCGCCACAATGTCTGTACGTTAAACTGTATGCGCCACATACAGTGTTATGTTCTATTTTGTTTGTAATTTAAGTTTGTCTTGTCTGTATAGTATTACTCAACATGTATGCATTTCTATCTCTTGTTGTGAGTGCCAGAAGCCATTACTGTCTTTGCTACTTCTTATTGAACGCGTATGCAGAATGTAGACGCACTGCATCAGGTCCACATTTTGAGAACTTCTATAGCTTATGTGTAATTCTCCAGGGTAGTTTGAGCAAGCTTATAGGTCAGACATTGTTTTATGTTAGATGAATAAGTGACTGAACTCTGTTCTTGCCTTTATAAGCTCCGTGCTATTGTCTTGCATGTGGTTTCCGGCGCTTTAATTGTCCAGCTTCTAGGCAGCTTTTACCTGGGAAACCACACCAGGTACTAAGAAATAAAGACCGATATGATACGATATGTCAATAGGGCACACCTCCATAGGTGCCCAACTAAGGCTGGCGGGCCAATTGGGCGGAAACGAGCCCCCATTGCCTCTCGAAGAGGTCATGAACGGGGCGTTACTCACGGCTTGGTCACGACTCTCGAATACCTCGGTGGACGAATGTCTGCGGCGCTCACGAGCGTACCCTCGCCGCTTATTAACACGTCGTTCGATGATGGAGCATTTCACACCTGACGGCCCCTCAAAAATCCTCCCGTCTCACTCTTTTTAGCAAGCTATAGCTTCAATCACAATGCCGAACTTTTCATATCGGTGCGACCGCAGGCAGCTTCCGTGACGTCCCTCAGTGGGCGGTTAAATTGCTCCATCTTTCCACAAACCTAGCCGCCCACTCACGATCAGAACTCATCGATCAGAAAGGTTCGAGGCGGCTAAGTTTTCTCATATGATGTAGGAATACGTGAATATCCCCTCTCGTTAAATTGTGAGAGAATATACGAGTGGGTGCGCATATATAATCGGCCATGAGCATATGACAGCTTCTGTAGTTGTAAATTCAATCCCTCTGAGTGGTTAAGTGAGAATCGCTCTTTCAGAGCAGCCTCAGTTCCGCAGGTCACAGTCAATAGGAGAAATGAGCCTGCCAAAACGCTTTTACGACACGCACAAGAACTTCGCCGAGCCCAGCAACGCGAAAGAAAATTCGACAGAAATTCAGAGAATTGTTTACTAATGCGTAGCATTCTTATGCCGCGTGTCTTGAGTGTGAGTTTTTTCCAACCAATTTTTTTGCCTTTTCTAAATCCTTTCCTACAAAGTATCTCCATTTACGCTATTATAACGATCGCAGGTGAAACTTTTGCTAAATGTGCATTATTGTTGAACTGTTCTGTCATACATTTTCCCATTTCCCCTAATGTTTTAACATTTTTCTTATTTTTTATTTTCTCAAAATTGTGCCCGACCAATTATCTCCATTTTTGTTGTTATAAGAATTACAAATGAAATTTTCGCGAAATCTGCATTTTTGTGGCAATGCAGGGCGTTACACGGTCCTGGCTGGCGGGGGGGGGTAAGGGGGGGGACTCGGCAAAGACTGAAACGCATTATAGCAGCGCCACCTCCAAAACCACCGCAGACCACATGTATAGTCGTGTCATATTACAGTAACTCCTATTTCTTCCTCTGTTACTTTCCATTGGAAATTCCACTGACGCCATACACAAGCTTCAATAAGACGGAGAGGCGCCGTTGGGTTACTGTGATGACTAGCACGGCCGTTCCGCGGAAACATGGCAGACGACACCAAGAAGACGGAGATGGAAGAAGAAGAATTAAAGTAGTTCCACTCAGTGTGAAAGTAGTCGGAAGTGCAGAGCAGTGATTAGTACGCCAGAGGGGCTGTGGTGCCGTTATCCCCTCATTGCTACCGCCCCTCATGCTCTTTCCCTCCCTGTCTCACTCCTCTCTTGATGAACTGAACAGACGCTTTGTCCAATGCAAATTTCTCTCCTTCGCCGTGCTCGCGCACCCTTTGTCTGGAACAACACCAGCGGGAGTTCTGTTCTTTTAGATGCAGAGCATCTGATTCACTCGCCTTGTCCCTCCGGCGTCGTCGTCGTCGGCGTTGTCCACCCCTCCCCCATTCTCCTCGCCGCGCCAGCTGCGCTCTCCGCCGCTCACTCCCTCTCCTCTCCGATAGCGAACACTCTCTCGCGAGGGGCATTGGATTGGATTGGATTCGATTCGATTGGATTGGATTGGCTTGGATTGGCTTGGATTGGCTAGGCTAGGCTAGGCTAGGCTAGGCTAGGCTAGGCTAGGCTAGGCTAGGCTTGGATTGGATTGGATTGGATTTGGATTGGATTGGATTAAAGTGGATTGTGTTGGATTGTGTTGCGTCATAGCCGCGGCACGTTGCGTCATAGCCGCGGCAGACGCGCTGGGGCCGGCGCATGTGCAGTACTCTCTCTTCCGCGGTTTCCTCTCCTTCGGGCGCGCTGCGCATATAACCGGTGTGCCGTTCTCCGGCGAAGCAACATCCACGCTTGGCTCAAACACCTAGAGTCCACGCCGCTTTACAAGTACGCCAACTTCGTCATCGACTGGGACCGGCTTACGCAGTCCCCTCAACGTTATGCGCGCTATAAAACGCGGTCCCTTCGCCGCTCCGCCTATGCGTCGCATCTACACAGGGGTTCCCGCGAGGGGAGGTGGGAGTTTTTTGTGCTTGCTTTCACCTCGCACGGGTCGGAGCCTTAGAGCGCAGTTTTGAACGCGTCTTCCGCGGCCACTTCTTTTGCTTACTATCGTAAAAACCAACCCAACGAGCGTTCCTAAATGAGTGGACACGGGAGCTGCCGGCTAATTACATGTATTTTGCCTCAGATGTACCTGCAGGTTTCTTTGCACTCTCGTATTCACGCCCTGAACCCGCATCTTCAGTGTCCTCTTCCATTAGGCCTTCCACAGACTGATGCAACCGTTCTTTGCCGTCTCTGGCTTGGAGTCGCCTTCAGAAATACTTGCTCCTATTTGATTGGAATGGCTGGCAATGAAGCCTGTGAAGTCTGTGACACACCGAAAACCATACGCCATCTTCTATGCGAATGCCAACGTTTTTTATCGGCCAGAAGGCAACTCTCCTCCACTTTACGGAAGCTCTATTCTCGGCGGCCGTTCTTTGAAGAGAAAATCCTGGGCCACTGGCCTTCACCGTCATCTGCGCACAAGGCGACAAAAGCGCTGCTGTGCTTCCTAAAAACAACGAACTCGCACGGAAGTCTGCAGCACAAAAGACTACTCTCTATAAAGTCAATGAACTCTAAGTGTCGCAACGCTGGCCACGCCTCTTTACGCTGTGTCCTTACCTTCCCCTTCTTTTACTGTTTTCATCTTTTTTCCCATTGTTCCCCTTACCCACGTGTAGAACAGCAATCTAGGCCACGGCCTGGTTGACATTACTGCCTTTCCTTTACATTAATTCCTCTCTTCCTTCCTTTGCGCTCAATAATGGGAACATGTATGACAAGTGCGAGTAGTTCAGGAGTTTCGGACGGCTATAACTATATAAACCGCTTGTTCAAGTATGCTGTTAACTCTTGCCCGGAAGGCTAAAGTATTTTTTTAGTTTTTCAACATAACAGCTGTTCAAATGTTAAGATAACACGGAAAAGGGCTTCCCAGAAGCACGCAGAAAAACGGTTTGGTGCTGCCTGTTGACATTTCTGTCTCTTTCAATAACCGGCATCTGCTACCACCGGAGTAAACATCCTCCCAAGTTCTTTCTTGGCCACCTTTTCTGAACAGGGGGAGCGCATTAGGTAAACGAGCACCCTCTGAAAACCACAACCTCGATGTTTTTGTTTCCACGCATTCCATTTGAACGAAGCGCGACACACAAGACGCCAGCCGCACATCGCAGTGATTATTTACCAGGCAGACCAGCCCTGTGTTGTCGGCTTGAGTTTCACGGAAACGGAAACTGCGACGTGAGAGTAAGCATGCGGAGAAAGAAATGCAAATATGTTGCCACAGCAGAAGAGTGGAGGAAGGAGCAACCAATCAGCACCCCGCATGCTGGGATGCGCGTAGCCCTCCTTCCTTTTATGCGCATTCTCACGGCGAAGATGGAAAGTAAACAGGGCTGTTTACGGCTGCGAGCTCGGCAGAGTGTGTTTTTCTCTGGGAGAGGAAAACTGAAGTGAAGCGCCTCTGTGCGGGCCATAGCACAAGCGCTAGCGGGTAGCTCTTCAAATTTCGTTATTACTCGCTTACTCGCCTAAGGTTTGACGACACCAGTCTAGAAAGAAAAATAGAAACACCAACAATACGGCGATACTTCTCCGAGATGTCCCTCGCCGCCTTCCGCCCATCCCTACGATATAGCGAAATGGTTTAAATTTATCCTTTTGACATCAATTTTTCTTTATTTCTGACTGCGAAAGAAGTATATCTGTACGCATTTTGGTTTTCATGATTGCAAAATATCCTGCAAATTAGTCTAGCGTTGGGTTGGCCTTTGCATTCATGGCCAAACGTTACGTGCTGGGGAACCATGGGAAATTATTAACCGGCCCACTGGAATTCTATGACAGCGCATCAAACTTGTCGTTTGGTCACTCCACAAGAAGTCGTGACCGAGTGTGTACGGTTCTAACCTCAGTAGCAGTATTGCGGGAGTTCAGTCACGCATTTCGCTTTTCCAATCCACGCTCAGAAGGCCTACGTACTGACTCACGTGGAATTTTTTGAGGTTGGCAAGGATTACTTAAAAAATTCTTGTAAATGTGACAGTTCTGCGGTGTAATTGTTCACTACGCTCTAAGTACAGCTTCTGCTCTGGTTTACGATTCTGTTGATTGAGTTTCAATGATGCCTCTGGAGTGCGAGCGCCCAGGATTTTGCATCCCTGTTTTGAATATGTGTCAAAATATTTTGCGCTCAATAGTTATTTTTGGCATTTCTCATTTGTTGGCATTTCTTTTTTTATCGGTGTAGCTGATATCACGTAAATATTTCAGGCTCTAATTTTGAATTTGGGATTACAGAGTGACTCGCTACTTACGTCTCCCACATTCAAAAACATTGCGAATAGATTATTCAATCAATCCACCGGAAATTCAATCAAAAACCACAGTTCCAATATTTTCGTGGGTTTCGATAAAACATCTGTTTTTTGATTGGACAGTTTCCGTTAATCCTATTTTCTCCTCTGAAACTATTACGCCGCATCGTTGTGTGTATAACAAACGAAGTACAACCTTGTCTTTATTATATCAGCGTTTTTGGAAATACCTACGCATTACAATTTTTATTTACATTTCCCCGGGCTTGCTTTTTCGTTACTTCCCCTGAGTATTCCTTACTCCGAAAAAAGCGCATGCCTCGAATTGCCCTGCTGAAGGTTACACTTGCACTTACCAACAAATTTTACTCTGCGACGACTCATATTTACAGAGATAGATTGGCAACGCCTGAGTGCGTTTCCTCATGAATTGTATTCCATCATCTCAGAAAGCATTGTCGTATCGGCTTGAGCGAGCCACTTCGACCTAGTCGGCGGAGATATACGTGATTCGAGAAGCGATTCGATACATTCTGCGCCATCTGCCGACGTATTGGACCGTTTAATGTTATTCAAGATCAACTCTTCAAAGGCTGCAGCGTGCTCGCTGTTTCAGCTTTCACAAACATCTTCAGCGCAAAGTGAAGGATTTACTTCAGTACTCCTTACATCATTTCTTTACCTCAATCATTACACCAATCCTTACATCAGTTCTTTACGTCAATCCCTACGTCAATCCTTACATCAACCCTTTACATCATTCCGCATACGTCGCTGGCCATCGTGTAACCCTACAGTTGCTCCCAGGGCACAGCGGCGTCATGGGAAACGAGAAGGTGGATTAGTCCTGAAAATGACAGAAACAAGATTTATTTTATGAAACATGACCCCTCAGCCATGTCTAAGACACCAGCTCTGACAGAACGAAACCACTTATGGTCCCTTCCGGAGTACCATCATAGTATTTAATACGTAGCATTCTTTGCCAAATACCCCTACACCCAGGACCGTGGAACACTCTGCATTTCCACAAAAAATGCATATATCGTGGAAGTTCCACCTGTAATTATTATAATAGCATAAATGGAGATGATTGGTCGAACGAAATCTTGAAAAACCTAGAAAATAGGGAAAATATTAAAATTACAGAAAAGGCGAGCCGTGTGATGCCCTGCATTTCCACAATAATGCAGATTTCGCGGAACTTGCGCCTGTAATCGTTACAATACCGTAACTAGAGATAATTGGGCGAACACAATTTTGAAAAACTAGAAAATAAGGAAAATATAAAACAATTACGGAATATGCCGAACCGTGTAACGCCCGCAATTTCCACAATAATGCAGATTTCGCGCACGTTCCACCTGTGATATGGCCGAAATTAGTTTTGAAAAACTAAAAAATAAGAAAAATATTTAGAAAATGCGAGAAATGTCGAGGAGTGTAGCGCCCTCCATTTCCACAAAATTGCAGATTTTTCGGATGTTCCACCTGTAATCGCTAGAATAGCATAAATGACGATAATTGGTAGAACGAAATTTTGAAAAACGAGAAAATAGAGAAAATATTAAGAAAAGTACCGGAAATAGCGAACCGTATAACGCCCTGCATTTTCGCAATAATGCAGATTTCGCAAAAAGTTCCACCTGTAATCGTGATAATAGCGTGAAGGAATATGATTGGTTTAACAAAATTTTGAAAAACCAGAAAATAAGAAAAATATAAAAAATATACGGGAAATGGCGAACCGTGGAACGCCCTGCATTTCCACAATAATGCAGATTTCGCGGAAGTTCCCCTTGTAATCGTTATAACAGCGTAAATGGAGATATTTCAGGGAACAGGATTTTAAAAAATCAATAAATTGACGGTAAAGAACGCACACTCAAGGCAAACGTCATAAGAACGCTACGCATTAGTAGACAATTCCCTGAATTTCTGCAGGATTTTTTACATGACCGAGACCTATACATCAGGATGAGCTTGCAACTACCCCGCCTATTGGAGACGTTGTACCATAGGCTTTGTCTAAACGGAGTATTTACAAATTCCTACCTACTTCGGATGGGCCAGACATCAATTTATATTGTCACAAATGGGCCTCACCTTAAAATTTCGATCACAGGTTACTACAGTGTTCTGCCTATGCCGCATCAAGGTGCAGTATGAGGCATACAAATCAACGCTTCCACCCTCGACCATTAACACCGAGACTGGTACTTCGAACATTGCCCTGTCCCTCAGCTCAGCTCAGCGCAAGCCCTGTCCGCGTTATTTTAGTTTCTCAAGTACATTGGTGTATGTGGTTGGTGCATTGGTGTACGACATTGCAGCCTTCCATTAATTGCAAAAAGATTTTCACTCAATGCCCTGAAGCACGTCTGTCCATTATGTTATTTTATTTATTATTTTATTTCGCTCCACTACTGTCCTTCCTAACTCGTACCTCTCTTCCTTTTCCCTCAGAGTAGCGCGGCGGCGAACTTGTGCCGGCAAACCACTTTGCAGTTTCCTCCTTCATAAAGGGCCTCTCTCTCTCTCTCTCTCTCTCTCTCTCTCTCTCTCTCTCTCTCTCTCTCTCTCTCTCTCTCTCTCTCTCTCTCTCTCTCTCTCTCTCTCTCTCTCTCTCTCTCTCTCTCTCTCTCTCTCTCTCTCTCTCTCTCTCTCTCTCTCTTCATTCCGTGTTGTTGCTTCCCCCTTACAACTGAAGAACCAAAAAATGATCAAGAACAACTGCCTTCACGTCCTGCCCAGCCAGAATTCCGAGAATGAGTATGTTGGAAAAGAACGTACCAAAACTTATTAATAAGGGCATGTGGATAATACCGATGTCATAAGGATGGGAAGCAGCATATGCCCCCCACGAATGTTAGCGTAAGGAGTGTACCCTCAAGCGTCGGTCGGCTCCTTTCAAAGGCACGTTTAGAAGACCGCACCGGAAGTCTCGGCTTCGCCAACAGTACGCGTTGCCCCTAGTACACGTCGCTATACTGCTAGGATGCTCCCACCATGATGCTCCGATTCAGTTCATCTTTAGGATCCGCTGACACTGCCGCTCTGGCAGCGACACACCCATATTAGCCACACGTCGTGCGAGTGTTTACCGTTCGCAAGCTCCATCCGTGTACGCGCCAGCCGGCCAACTTCACTGCCCCCGCCGACGGGCCGCTTTCTGTCGGCCGCTTGTTCGACAATGTGCACCGCTTTTGTAAGGGTGGAGGGGCTAGATGCGCCTCATCTGGACCGGCGTGGGACCATTGTGCATGGGCCGCGTATTTTTCGTAATTACTTCGTCTCCGTTTTTGTAGCGTGAGCTACGCTGGCCAAGGTTGAGCAGCTTCGCGTGGCTCCTGGAGAGCCGTGCTGCGCATGCGCGAAGACCAGTGACGTCTCACGGCGTACAGCTTGAGCGCCGGAGCCGCCGCCGCTGCGACTGGATTGGATTGGTTTAAATTGGGTTGGATTGCATTGGATTGGATTGGATTGGATATCATTTTACGAGCAGTAAGCATGATAATCAGCTAATCTTAGACAACCAGGAAACCTAAGAATAACGAGCTGAAACTTAGCTCACGCTACGTATATCCTGGTATAGCCGAGCTAAGCCACTGCTAATTTTTTTAAACTGATTGGGACTGCGGTGAATAGTTGACATTGGACATTAGTCGGCTGTCTAGTAAACGCGGTATAGCTGGAAAGTCGGGGCCATTCTTCTTCAAAGTTTCGATCGAGTTCGCAGAAAACTGATCTGAGTTGAGCGTGTCGAAGAGAGGACACTTGGCTGATATTGCAGGAGTCATAAACCACCGAAATAAACATACATGGTCAACCACTTGTTCAGTGCAGTCTCTACTGAGCGGGATGGCCTATTAAGTACAGAACGCTTTAGGGGCTCGCCTTGTCATCGTAGCTCGCCCGCTGGGCCCAAGTAGGGTCCCACGGTGTTCTGTCGTCGCAACGTAACCCAGAGGCTCCAAAATCCAAGCGGTTTATATAGTTATAAGCGTTCGATACTCGGGAACCGCTGGCGCTTGTCATACATCTCCCCGGTGTTTAACGCAAACTGCAGGTACATTTGAAACAAAATATATGTAACTAACCGGCACGGCCCACGTTCATTTAGTTAGAAACGCTCATTGGGTTGGTTTTTACCATAGTAAGCGAAAAAAGTGGCACTGCAACGCCGGTACTTGCGGGAGGAAAGGCAAGCACAAAAAGAAGAGAACTCCCGCTGGCGCAGTTTCAGGCAGGGAGCGTGAGCTCTGTGAAGGCTGTAAATATGAATCGCATGGGCTGGTAGCAGTGAGCGAATAAGGGCGCTACAGCCCATTATGGCGAATCACTGCACTGCACGTCCGACAGCTTTCATATTCAGTGGAACAGCTTTAATTTTCTAATTAGATTTAATAGTTTGGAACAGTCTTGTCTACACATACTCGAGTGACAGACGGACAGACAGACATGCAGACAGACAGACCAAAATTTTCCTGTTTCAGTAGCCCAAGAAAGACTATCGTCTTTAAAGCTATCGTCCCTGAAAGTAATGTAGTTGGCTTCCCCCGACGGGCACATTGACTGGCAATGTTCTGGGCTGCTTATCCACCGGGACAACCTATACTCGATAAGATGATCAAGAACTGGCACCACGCATTTCAGAGAGGTCACGGAGGTTTGTCTGTTAGGCATTGGATGTCATTTGTTTCGGCCTGATGACAAAGACGCCCTAAAAAGCTCCTTTTCTCCTCGATGTCTACACCGGCAGATGTAAGCGCATTCAGCCTCACACATCTTGCCTGCTGTAACGGCTTCAAACGTGGTGTTTGCACTGCCCTTACCACTACGAAGGTGTTCGAACAATTCTTGAAGGCTGGGGCCGTGTCACTCTACGAGGGATCCGTGTCGTGCGCTAAATCAGAGCTTCGGATATATTAGTGAATACCTTTTTTGTAGCTCGATTATTCCGTGAGAAATAAGGGTGCCGCTTCATAAGGTTCCTGGTCGAACCTCCCAAACTTCGGCCAGGGCAGTGTCCCTAGTCCTGACGGTGCAGTCACAGTCAAAGACGATGTAAATTAGCGGACCGATGCGTGCGTTATAAGGAAGAATACGCTGATGCAGACGACAGAGTGGACGTGAAATGTTTCCCTTGTAGCGACGCTCACCGAACAGATTCCCTGAGCGGTACGGATAATGCCCGGGAAGAGATTACTATTCAAACTACACAAAAGTGCTTGTACTCGAAATGGCAACCATTTTCTGCAACTGCCGTACACCAACAGTGCAGCAGCTGCAGATATTTATAAGTTTGTTTTGAAATTCGTTTTGAAGCCTTCCGCATTGCTCAGGCATTGGTCGGGGAAAACGAAGCCCTGTTTGTTCAACTCACCTGTCGTAAAATTTTAAAGTTGCTGGAGATAATGCAGGGGGTTTTCTGGTACGTTTAAAGTGAAAGCCTCAGATCTCTATTTTTCATAGAATGCAGTATGAGGTGCAGAGACTCGGTGGTACAAAAAAGAAGAACGCGGTCCGGGGAGCGCACGCACGGGAAAGTGAAACAACAGCGCCGGACTTGGGTAAGCCGCTGGCGCACATTCAATACGAGGCGCTTTGACGGGTGAACACACCTGCGGAGACGAACAAGTGGCCCTGGCGATCGCGAGCGACCTGGACGAGCTTCGGAGGGTGCTGTCTGAGAATCTGGGCAGTGGTGACGAGCGCGGCCGCATATTTTAACTGAGAGTTCAGCAACCTATCAACAGAAGATGCCCTAAGACTTTCGCGTTCACATTTAAAAAACATCTACAGCATCCCTCGCAATTCTTCATCAGTTTTAAATCTTCGTGAACCAGCTCATGAGTCTTTAAGTTCCTATCCCAAAAAGTATGACGTTTGACAGGGATAATAGACAACATTTACGGCAAATAATGACTTGAACTCCTTAATGCGATGCCTAGCACGTCGTTAGCGCTCTAACTGCATTTGCAGCGCCCATTTAACGCTTTGTGACGCTACTCACTATTTCGTTTATCCACTAACTACAAGCACCGAGAGGCAGCTCTTATTTCAAGCGCGTGATGTGCACCCTCTTCATTCTCCTTCCGTCCCTGCCTTAAGCGCTGCTCCGTTTTTCTGTACGTGCCAAAAAGGATGCAAGTGGTGGTTGCCGCCCGAGGCTCCATCACCGCAGCGAACTTGACTTTCGCTCTCGCGTTCTCGAGTTCCGAAGAAGCCGCTGCCTCGCGGCTGCCTTACTTATTCTTCGTCTTGTTGAGCCGGGCGGCATTGGAACAAATGCAACGCGTGGCGGTCTGTAGAGGCCCGGGGATGCCCGGGGGTGCCGCCGGATGTTGGAAAAAAAATAGGGGCCACCCTTGTTTTGCCACGCGCGCGCAGCCGTTTCAGTGAAGAGACGCTCGATCCCCTGCCGGCCGGAAAAAGGGCGGGAACGCACCCCTTTTTCCCTTCCCTTCCCCTTTTTCCATCTTCCCATGGGCGCTAAACTTTCAGCGCCGAACGTGCGCAGTCGCCGCTGCTTAGATTTTACTTCATTGTTCCCGCCCAACATGGTTTATACTTCGCGAACACTTGAGCCGCTAAGCGCTGATGACGTCACAGTGGAGTGCTCTTAGAGAGACAGCCCGCTTTGAGCCCCACCGACCGCAAGCTTCGTAAGCAGCTTGCGGATTCCACTGTTTTTTCTTCGGGCTTTTTGTTTGCTCTTTGTATCGCTTTTTGAAGGCATTCCAGACCAGAGTGTGCAGCCAGATTCTCGGCTTATCAAAAATTTCTGCACGCGTAATTCTCGTTCTTTTGCGCATTTTTTGATGTGATGTCCTGGCTTTCAACAATGTTGCCAATATATGCGGTTTTTAGGGATTGAGGTAGCAGCATTTCTGAATTCAAAGCAACATAGGTGCTGCTGTGTTGCTTCAGTTGATACGCCTGGCAGTAGTGTTTAGGAATAAGCAGACGTTCGAAGGTCGCAAGAAACAGCGCGGGGATAAACCAGGCTTATTCTCTCAGAGCTGTTTGGACGTAAGATATACCGCAGAATCCCTTTATGACAGTCCGACGTCTTGGCTAGCACCCCGATTTTACAGGGGGAAAGTGATATGGTGGCCGCTGACTCACAAACTTCTCTTCTAAAATCTTAGGTGAGTAATATTCCCGTGACACTATCCCGTGATGATATTCAGTAATGCGCAAAAACACTTAATCCACTACAGCGTGCGTTCGGATGGGCCTGATGCCCTTCCTTTTTTCTGTGTACCACGGTTCTTGTTTTGGCCCCACGACCAAAATGACGTCACGGTGCACGAGACGCTCGGAGCAAATAGCAGAAAGGTGCCGCCTAGTCTGGAAAGATGAGCCAAGGAGATTTAGGGCGTGTATTTCTACCACCGACTTTGCCAAAGTAGGGCATCGCGTTCGGCTGTTGATATGTTCATCTAGGAGCCTTGCAGGGGAGTCTCAGAATCTTTGACTCTACGCTGGCCCAATACAATTTTCCTCACCGCAAGGTCAGAGCACTGCAGTCTAACTTGGGCATGCAACACACCTACGTGAAAATTATACCATCTGTTTTATAGAGATTTATCGCTGGATACCGCAGTCGCCTAAAACTGGTGGGTTCATCCCTAACATATATACAGAATATACAGCGGCTGAGCCTCGCGAAATCCTCGCCCAGAATTTTCCATATCCGGTGCTGCCCTGTATGGCAGTGCAAGCCTCTGCCGGTGAGCGAGTGGACGTCACGTCGTAGCGCTTGCTGAGATTTGTTTAGTCAGCTACGAGCCGTGGCTCGGGGCTCCTGCTGTTGCTTCTTCATTACTTTGCGGTGAGATCTGGGGATTTTAAATGAACGATACATCGTTCTTTTTTGTTATTCAGCTATTTTCTGCCCTCATTTTCTTGACTTTTCTGCCTAGTCTGCGGCATTTCACCACGCCATGCCCAACGCTCTCGCGTGGTTTATACAGGGTATTGCGTAATATAATTTTTTGACGAGACTTGAAAGTAGCATAATGAAATAATTGGGCTCTTTAACTGTCGGTGGGCGGAAGATAAAAGCAGTTATAGCGATTGAAGGACGAGTTTAAGACAGCAGCATCTACGGTGCAGACATTTTAAGGCGTCGCATCATAGGTGGGCTGGCTGTTTCTATAAAACCAAACAAATTCATTTCTGGTCGTCTGTAAACGACTTGCTGGTCAGTCTCCGGATGAACTATCTGCCTTAGGACGACAGGCTACACGAACCCAGTACAGAGCAACAGAGCACCAAAACCTCCTTTATGCCGTACAAAACGGTGGGGAAAATAATACTCCGTGAAAGAACGCTTGGACGGCTTAACCAGTTGCAAAAAAGAAAACAAAACTTGGAATGGCGCTCTGGGTGTACGGAATGACAGCCTTCTGGCCTCAGACTATCGCTCAAGTGGGCGGTCGCACTGCAATTGAAATCTTAAGAAAGCATGAAGTTACGGGGCCCCAAAGCTTGCGTTGACGGGGTCAGAGTGCGGATCATCACTTCTTGTTGAATTGTGAAAGCTTATGTGGCAGTTAGCATGAAGGCGGAAGCGGAATGTAGATTCTTTAGTTAGTCCGGAGATATGTGAGGCTGGGTTCAAAGGTCGTTTGAAGGGTATATCTGCCCGCTGTTCGCTACCACCACGTATACAGACGGGACAGTGGACTGTTTTAGAAAGCAGTTTAGCCGCCTTTAATTTGCCCTTTGATCGACAGAGAGAATTGGATTTGCCTGACAGCATCGTGTTGCCCTCCCTTGCTGGCTTGGATTATAAAGTAGTTTCTTTTATTTATGCTTCCCCCGCTGCGCTTTTATCTTCAGCTGCGGAATGCACATCTGGAAGATCAAGCCACACTTACAAAAAAGTGACCTCCAATCTAGCCTGTGAACGTTGTTGGACTGCGCAGCCAAACGAGTGTCAGAGACTAAACGCAACACCATTCCCGGGGCTGAGGTCCTAACAAGGGCAAGAAACAAAGCACAATAGTTTGTGATTTGAGGTTTGGCATGCTTTTCAGCTAGCCTTCTGAAACTTTGAAGAAGCACAGTGTTATCGTAGCAGACAAATGTTGAACTATCAGCCTCACTGTGGCTTTGTGATGCTGCTGGTGTGGTTATAGGAGGAGTAGCTTTATATTCAGCAAAGCATGTTGTTGGGCTAGTTGGTTCATATTCAAGTTTCAAGTTTCAAGTTTCATACTTAAAACTGCGCGTTCGAACGGGACAAGGACAAGAACACACAGGACGGGCGCAGCTTTGTATTATTTGTAATAAAACTGTGACTGATAGCTATCTATGCATTCGCTGAGATAAAACTGTCCATGGTTATGTAACCGTGAGAAACTTCGAGCGTCGTACAATTTATTTCCGGAATATTTCCTATAAAGCACGATATAGAGGAGTTTTCTGCAAAAACATTTTACCCGTCTACTAACAGAACGCGGCAATATGGGGTTGTTTACAACTCCTCGAGGAAGCAATTATAGTAATTAAAACTGGGTGTAGTTAAAAGATAGCCTTATAGTCACATTGCAGTATGCTCTATAAATGTATCTAAAATAGATTGAGAGCTACTGAGCATGCGCGAGAAAGTTGGTTTTGCTGGAAAGCGTTATCAGCTGACGGATACCGAAAAATCCCAGGTACCGAGCCTTATGCGACTCCGCTGTATAAAAAGAACTTGTAAATGAAGCAGCAAAGCTAAAGAAAAAATGCTAATTTTTGTGGCCCCCGCTGTTTTGTATAGCAAGGCATCTTTCTATTCGTTTCATTAAATTGCTTACAGTGTTTTGTACGAAAAGTTTTCCTTAGCTACGAATGCCTCGTGCTGCGTTTATGTACTGTACGTCATTTTACGTTTTTGCTTTTCTTTAAAATCATTACAAAAAAGCAACATCGTTGCAACCATGACTAACCCGAACACGTATTTCTGCCTCATTCCCTCAGGAGGACAAAAAAGGCGGTGGGCAGCCCCGTTACCGTCATCGACTGCATCATCATTGAGCGGTGCCCTCGCATCGACCAGAAACCAGTGAGTCCCGGGTTGCTTCACCGATTAGGGAGGGCACTTCGTCAATATTGGAGGCACCGGCTGGTCTTCGGGGCAATTTCTATGTGAAAAGCAAAAGAACCGCAAAGGCCATATTTTGACGCTCTAAAGTTTTCCGGCTTCAAGACCATAATTTCCGCGAGGGGGAGAGAGGAGCACTTGTAATGCACCCTTCCTCTCATGCTTATTTTTGTGGGGTTACAGGCTCATACATGATTAACTATTCGATGGCTTAATGAGCAGGTTGCATAAGATGTTCTTCAGGAATCCTCATTCAGCGAGAGACTGGACGAACGCCTTTTAATGGGTCCTCGTGGAGCTTGCCGTCTAAGCACTGGTGCACCTCATTTGATAGATATTTAAACGGGAAGCAGGGGTAAAATAGGAGGAAAGTGAATTAGCAGTCTGACGAGCATGACCGAATAAAAAGTGCCAGTCAATTGAGAAAAAAGAGCGCAGAAGCTCGCATGCTCTCTGCATGATTGTCGATAGGTTGGGTTACGGGGATCGGGAAGAGCCCGTGGTCAGTAATGTACGGGGAAGAATTGAAGCGAACACGGAGCGGCACGGGGGCAGGGAAGACGCCTTCCTATTTTTCGTTTTGTTTTTTGTCTCCTGAAATATCGTCGCTGCCACCGCTATTTCTTTGATCCGATTCCCTCGTTCCACTCGAATGCTCCTTTGATTTCGTTCGACTCCAGATGTGCCACCGTTTTTGTACTCTTCGCCTCATTGAAATGCTCCTATTTTTTCTAGAGTCGTTATTTAGAGCGCTTTCTTTTTTGAAGAAGCAGCTAAAGAGAAATCAATTTTTTGGCGCTCTTTCTTTCTTACTTTTTGTTTTTATAGCATCGCAAGGGCGAAAATGAGGAACGAACATTCGGCACATGCTTTCTACGACTTCTGTTTGAGGATGCGGCTGGCAGCGTAAACTAAGGTGCATGCAGAAGAGCTTCTAACATCTCCTAATCGCGAAAAGGGCGGCTTTCTTGCCCTTTGTTGTAGACAGCCAACGATACACTGTGCAACATAGCGAGAAATTAGAGGGAGAGTAGGCCACTTTAACCGTCAGAGCCGCTTCCTTATTTGCCTCCACAGAACGAGATTGGGTTCCGTTTACGCCCCTTCACCTGGATCTAAAAAAAAAAAAAAAACAGGTGCAGGTGCTCTTTGGTTGTTTCAGTTATGCCATAAATGCCTCTTTCTGTGTTTCCTTTGCGTGTTCGGAATTGCAGTGGCGCAGAAACTCGCGGTGAGTACGTTTGCTTTGTCGGTAAGCTTGGTCTTTGCTAGCTGCCTTTCCCACAGCATGTTTTTCCAAGCCCATGCAGATGCCATAAATTAGAAGCTTCGCTTAAAAATTATAAGTCATTCCTTTCAAGCGAGGTGGATGAACAGCGAAGCTGAATATAATGCACATCACACACAGTATTATAGAATGTACACGTATTTATTTTTCTCATCGGCCGCCTTGAATGTGACTATGGACACGTAATGAGGTAATGAAAATTGAAAGGACTGGAGTTTTGCCCTAGTAAATATACATGGGGTTGCGTTACCCTCCCGTTGGTGACAGTAGACGGGCAATAGTTAAGGTTCAGCTTTCACTGCAAAGTAACCATCACCAACCAACGAAACTCGTCGTAATTACAGAGTCCCTTAAGCGGCTGCTTGAGCTGTAATTTTTATTTGGAAAGCTTTGATAAAACAACAAATGGAACCGTTTTCTGCAACAACACTCAGTTAGGTTTCAATGTCAGTTTCATTTTTACTTGCTTTTATTTCACAACACCGAAAAAGAAATTCAGGAAGGAGGGCCAAAAAGCTGGTGATAGCCAGTTTGACGGGGACCTAGCTCCCTTTGCAGAGCCGTATGGCGTGTTGCAAACAGTTTGAAAGTTCATTTTTACACACAATAGCAACACCAAAGAAAAAAAGAATGTTTTTTGAACGCTGGAAACATTCAAAGAAAGGCTATGTCACAGGACACTCGCAGTGCAACATAAAAGAAAAGAAGTCTACTACATTGTTACAGCTTTGTAGCATTTAGCCACGTGAATAAAGTATTACGGTGTTTAACAGAATAAAAATGCGTAAATATGAAAGCGCACAAGAGTACAAAAGTACAGAAATACAACACATTGAGACCCCGTTACAATCGCACGTACTACAAACACAAAAGTAACAATGCACAGTGACTTGAAAAAGAAAAAGAAGGTTACAAAAGGTTGCTTAGACAAAGAAGTTTCAGCTGAGCAGGTGTAATGCTGCGTTCACTAATTTCTTCAGAGGCGACTTCAGTTAAGACTCGTGGTACAATGTTTTTATCCATATAAAGCCCGTGGTTGGTCCTACCAAACGGAATCAACCAATCATACCGGGGTATGATTTCACAATGCCTCGTAGGCATTGTGAAATCCCCCCCCCCCCCTACCCCGAGACTACGTTAATTCCCTGCGAGGGTACATGCGCGCATTTTACCTTCAATTTCCACATATGTGAATTGTATACTACCTGTATGAACTCTACGTGAACTATAAGACGGTTGTCGTCATATGCGTGCCGTACTCGTGAAGCTCGGCGACAACGTCAGGCGCCGTGAAATTGCCGTACTCGTTAGCTGGCGCGCGGCCCGAACTCTCTCACCGTTTCCTGTCCTTGCATGCTATCTTCTCCGCCCTGCACTTTGTAAATTCTCATCTGTTTAACTACACCTCCTGCGTCCTCATCTCTTGCCTACTTTTCTTCTGGAACACCTCCGCCAGCACCCGGTCGACGCGTACGCTGTCGGAGCGCGTTGGCCAGCGAGTACGGCAATTTCACGACGCTGACGTTGCCGAGTTTCACGAGTACGGCACGCATATCACGACGCATATCGCGACCCGAAGACCGCGAAGTGGACGGTCGTGACGGCGGCAGCCGGTCTTGCAAGCGCAATAGCTGCGAAGCGCACTGCAGGGAATTAACAGACGCGGAGGGAGGGGGGGGGGGATTTCACAACGCCTACGAGGCGCCAGCCTCATACCTGTTCTGACAAGAATACTCCGTTTCGCGGACCCTATGCAATCTGGATAAGGAAAAAAATGTTGCAATATTGAGACGAGGTAGACGCGGTTAAGGTTGGCTGCATTTACACTATTTAGAATTGAGGAAATCAGGGACACAGCACATGACCAATCTAGCTCCTGCCCGGCGACACACCGATCGTCATCTTCTTCATCCTCCACGTACAGCCACATGCCTTTCACGGACATTCCTCTTCATAGCCGTGGCCTCACAACTTTACCAAAGAGGGTTGCTCCGGAACAATATTATATTTCAGACATCTTTTGCACCTGATCAGTAGACTGAAGTATAACAGAGGAAACGGTAAAACCTCATAAGAGTTTTAAAAGTTGTCCAAAGGTTAATCATAACTTAGGTTAATTATGTGACGGAGGGACTTTCTTTGAACCCAGTAGATACTATTTATATTTTCTGTTGATGTAGCACCCCACACCAAAATACAATAATTTACGTGAGCGTAGAAAATCGCTTTGAAGATTAATAACTTGAAATTCTCAGTTAGAATATGACATACTCTGCAGAGAGCACCTGAAAGTTTAGCCAGAGAACTCAGTACACAGTTCACACGCGAATTCCATCACGGATGTTGGCCACAAGTGACCTCAAGTGTTTATACTTCAGATATGACTTCAGTGGTGTTTGAGCCTATGTGAACAGAAAACTGGTAATTTAAACGTTTCTGAAAAGGACCAGATGCTCCTTTCCTGCCGTATATTCCCATGTATTGACAGCAGAGACGAATTTTCTAACGTTTACAACACGACTGTGAACTAACTAATTGTGGCAAGTAAATGTAACTCGGAGTAAGGATAGAATCTCCTCAGCGGCCAGTAGTTACAGGCTTCTTCAAGGGAAAGTTTTGTTAAAGCGAGAACCACAGACGTTTTCTGCTGAACCCTTGTAATAAAATGCCTTTTCCGCAAGCCATCTTGTTTTCCCTACGCAGAACAAACTTCACGCAGCCTTAGGCATAAAAAGCTTGGCATAAAAAAAACACCAGCATGGTAAGCGTAACAAGAAACATGTAACCTCACAGCTGCTCCACGGAGCCGCGGGTTCTTCGTAACCTTGCATTATTACATATGACCATTACTTTTTTCCTCAGGTAAGAAAAAAAAACACAAAAAAGAACACACTTCTATGACTCCCTTTGGAATAGTCATATAAAGTTCAAGCTAAGGTTGGTGCACCTTCCACAATTTTTCCCCGGGACGAGGAAGACCGTCACCATCGACGAAGAGCCATCGTTGTGAACCGCCCTGATGACCCACGTCACCGCCGACCAACCATTACCGAAGAAGACAGAGCCCTTACTCGGGTTTTCGTGCGATTCACCGAGACCTCCGAGCTGCGATTCCCTGCTGCTGCTACTGCCTGTAAATTATTAAATTTTTATAGATTATTTATATGCATAACTTTTAACAGCCTATCGATCTGCTACGTAACAATATTGTTCATTGAGCGCACGGGTGATCTTAAACACGCGTTACAGCGTACGGATGCTAAGCGTTAAAGGAGTACTGACACGAAATTTCAAAGCTGAGATAACTATGTAAAACGCTTCCTTTTTATCAGGAGATATCTCCCAGCAAGTTTCAACAGCAACCGCTCAGCGAAACATATTTAAAATCCATTTTAATCTTCGCCCGCACGAGAAAGGCCACAGTGGGTCGACGTGACATCATCTGCTACGTGCCCCAAACTGTCGACGTCGTGGCTCCCGTGACGAAGCCGACGCGCTGGCTGTGGTTGGCGCGCGCTGCTCGGGCGTGTGTACACGTCATGGTTTTGGGACTGACGTCATGCTACCCGGGCCTGTGGGGACGGCGAAAACCTCGGCCGGTCTGGGCGCGCGCGTGCGCTCGCTCGCGCGCGCTTCCAGAGAGGCAGCGATACGGCAAGAATGGTGACGTCACGTGATACATGCTGTCATGGCGGCCGCTCGGCGTTTTTTTGTCGAAACTGAAACTGGCACGAATAAACGACGCCGTAAATGAATGTTTACGCTGCGCTCGACCGTCTAATCTGTCATTCTATGATTAGTGGGCTGGTAGGCACGCATAGCAGCGAAAAAAACGTCACATAAAAATTTCGTGTCAGTACTCCTTTAAAATCTAGTCGAAACCGACGGGATGAACAGTCTAAAATTTTTTCAAAAATCATTTGTAACAGGCGCACCCCTTGGCACTTCTAATACCGTAAAAAAGGACACCTGACATATTTCCAGCGCCTTTACGTTGTCAAGAACTTCATCACGCCGCCCGGCTGGAGTTCGCAATTTCGGCTTCCCATATTCCACGAAGGCCTCATTGTCAGATATTAGAAATCCAATTTGTTCCTACGCCTTTGATGTTTTACGTTCTATCGTTAGTTCCTCCGCCGTATTTTATTCGGTTACCGAAATGCGCTACCCACTATTATCTTTGTCTGACCCGTCCTGTCAACCGACGCAACTTTTTCCTCCTTCTGGTAGTTCTCGCGCGGTGTTTCTTCCATTTCTTGGGTGGCCGCTCAGGGTTCAAGGGACTTACCCTGCCGCCGCTCTTGTTCTTCTCCCTCGGTTGTTGGGACACCCAATTTCCCCGTCGCTACAGCCTGCCCCTCTCGCTGTCATTTGTCCCTGTGTCGCACGTGCTGCAATTGTGCCTGACTTCGCGTAAACCAGGAGAGATGTCAACGCCGAGGCGATAATTTCGTTTTCGGGATCACGGACGTGTTTTTGCTCCGTGCACTGCGCACCTATACAAGCAAGCTCACAGTTCTCACAGAAAGGAAGCAACGGATTGTTTTTCTCTATTACTCTTCTTTCACTCTCGGCGCAAAAACTGATCACGGTCGCTTCGAATCTCGCCGCTTATGTCTGGAATGATATTGCACATCTACACGTGGCTGCAGCTTTGCCGCTTATCTCTCCGGCGCTGTTCCGTCACAGAACTGGTTGTCTTTTGAGGTAATTTAACTTTCTCCGTAATGATGTTGCGACATCATCGAGCACGTCTCTATGGATTCTGGGGACAATGGAAGGGACGTGCCAGCGATCATTGTGGTCCTTCGGAGCTCGACATATTTGTGCGATATTGAACGGGCCACTGGAAGCAAACGCCACTGGAGAAGGGCCGCGAAGAAAAGCACCCCTCTCAAAATTAACGCGAAATTTGTGGTTAAATCTCATGAAGTCTCAAAACAACTGCTGCGGTAGATAAACCTCTTACATAGGCACTTATTTCTGAAATGTGCGCTGGTAAGAAGTTATGTATGGATAGAGTGGTGTAGGCTCCTGTCTACCATTTCTATGCCTCAAGTGCCCTTTCAACGTGTTTCTGACGCAGTGCCATTAGCCTCCGCACCTGCCATGAACCTTACATTTACGATAGACGAGCTGCATGTGGCATTCTCAAACGTCAAGAAGCGCTTTTCTCCAGGTTGCGCTGGCATTAGATATAAGGCGATGTCCCACCTCCCTTATCACTCCCGCTTAAGCCTTCTGGAATATTATAACTCAACGTGGTTCAGGGCTACTGTGCCTGCAGAATGAAAAAAAAAAAGCCTAAATTGCAGAAATCCTAAAACCTGGAAAACAACCACCCCAATATGGCTCTTTCCGCTCCATATCTCCACTTAGCTGTATTTGCAAAATCATGAAAAAAAAATTATCTTTAAAAGAATGACCAGGTACGTTGAAAGCAGAAATCTTCATCCACCGAAAAAGAATGGGTTTCGAGAAAACCGGTCTGCCATGGACAACATCCTTGCTCTCGTGGGGTCTCTAAAAGAGAAATTACACCACGTACCCATACCAACCGTGGTATTTTTAGACATAAAGTCGGCATTTGATTCGGTCAGTCATACGGCCATTCTAGAGTCCCTTGCTTCTCTTGGTCTTGGTGGGAGGCTGTATGTATAGATTTGTAGCTACTTGGAACGACGAGAGGATTTTATGAGCACACCGGAAGGTGCTACTTAGTGTCACAGCATAAAGAAAGGAGTGCCTCAAGGAGCGGGTTTGAGTCCTCTGTTAGTCAAGTTTACAGTAATCAATCTAAAGTGTGTCCTTCCTCCTGGAGTGAAAGTCACAAATAACCCAGACGACATCTTTATTTGGGGTGCAGCACGGTCACGTCTAAGTACACAAAAGCGGCTCCAGAAAGCTCTCTGAAAAAACTGGCGCGTATCTGCTCCTTTTGTTGCAAATGTCGACGCAAGACGAAAGTCGACTGGCACTCCTGGCAAGTAAATGCATCCCTTCTTTTTCCAGCTCATTTCCCATGCTGTTCATCTACCATCTCGTTCCTTCCAAGATACCACGGTAGGGGTTTGCTCAAGTCAATTTAAATTTACCCCGTTACACTGCTCCCACTCTGGTGCCTCGATGCCAGCGCTGACGTACGGCGGAGAAGAGCGTGAATCGAGGCACCCGACTACAATGTTTATAGGTCCCAGTTGCCCCACTCCACGAGCGTTCCAAGCAGAACGCGGGAGCCATCTAGTGGAAACTTTCGTTGCTGTTGCCGTTTGATTTTTTTAGGATTCCATCAGGTAGCGCGGGCAACAGTAAACGACTGTTTTCTGCAGTTGATGTAATATTTTATTTGCTATCGGAAAAAGGAAGCATCCCTAATTTTCAAATAAAGGAACGGTGCAAATATTACTCCTGTATTGATTTTCGGCCTTACATTTGCGTAATGTCTTGTTATTGTTCCGTAATGTTGACAAGTATGAACATTATGAAGTATTAACACCGGACTTTGACGTTTAGATTTGAGTGTGAGTAAATAAGACTATTGCGCAGGTAATGTTTCACTTTAGCCGGCTGGCTGAATCGAGTATCAGACGGTATGACAGACATACAGGCAGACAGACCAAAATTTTTCCGTTAAAGTAGCCAAAGAAAGACTATCGTCTTTAATATATCTCAATAGATTGCGCCCATGGGTCTCTGCCTCTCGCCTCTTGCCATAGAATTCGTCCGCAAGCGGATGACTCAGTACCCATTAGTTCTTAACAGTCGTTTCCTGCATTATGGGCGCACTCACAGATACCTTGCGATAACTACGGATCGAAACCTCTCCTGAACCCTGCGGTTGAGAGACTACGTGCTCGCATTTCTACGGCGGCGAAAGTTATTGGTACCTTGCCGTAGTAAATGGGGCAGGGACAGTTGATCGATGGCGCTGCTCTGCAAGGCTTATGTTGACGGCTTGCTGTGTTACAGCCTGCTTGTTTTGCAGCGGCTGCCGATCACAAGAAAAAGCAAGGTTTATGGGAGAAGAATTAAATGTCTGCGCACCTGCCTTGGCCTTTGTAGGGGCTCTTCGTGCGCTGGTACAGTTACGGAGGGTGGTTGCTTGCAATTAGATGTTCTTCCGTTGCAGGAGGCAGTCCGAATATAGCTGAGGCATCGATTCCACACAAAAACCAACACCAATCTTTTGACCCGTGTTTTACTGCGCACCGAAAGTTCATCTTTGCAGAAATGATAAAATTCATTAACATATCTGTGCCATCCCAAAGGCGACAAACCATGCCGTATGATTTCCCCTCTGCCCTCTATTCCCCGCGTGCATGAAACTTAACATACCTGGGGTCAACTCAATGAAACCTCTCCCTAAACTTGGCCTCCTCCAACTCGCGATGCCCATATCAGTGGCCGTTATTGCCATACCGCCTAAATTTTTACTGAATGTTCATCAACACCTCCCAGTAGTTCATCTGAAGTCGATGTTTCGTCAACCGGCCAAGCACTGTCCTGCCGCCTTGAACGTGCAACTTCATCCACGTCTTCTGAGCTTCATGCAGTTAAACAAGCTCTCCGCTACATTCTTCGTCAGCCACCAGCACAATGCGCTTTATTCACGGATTCGAAGACCGTGCTGTAAATCCTACGGCACGCTAGTTGCTTAAGCCTTCAAGAGCATGTAACACGCGACGTCACCATCTCCATCATTTAACCTTCGTCGCCTGGCATCATGGACCTTACAATGGATTTCTGCACATTGTAGCATTCTCGGCAACGAGAAAGCAGATGAGGCAGCTCGCAGAGGGTTACAGCTGCGCAATGTAAGAAACATTTTCTTTACAAAGCGCGAGACGGCAGCGCTAGTGAAGCAGCTTGCCTTAGAGGAACGAAATCGCCTCTAGCCTTTCCCCGAATCTCATCACCCGCTCTTGCACCACATATACTCTGACCTGAGAATCAGGCTTCCAAAGCGGATCCCACGTCGACTTCAGGTGCTTTACCATCGCTTCCGCCTCAACGCAGCACTTTCGAACTCCTACCGACATCGCCTCGGTCAAACCACAAATCATTTTTGTGTAAATGTGGTTTACCAGAAGCTGTTGAGCATATCTTGTTACAGTGTCCGGCATACAGCTAGGAAGAAATCACCTCGCCAAGAAGTTCGAGCGCCTCAACCACGGACCGACATCGTTGAAAGCTCTTCTTGGACCCTCGCCATTTCCATCATTCCAGCGGAAAGTGTTAGGTGCAGTCTTTGATCATTTAAACGACATTGGCGTCGCAAAGACAATCTATAACTATGTATCCTCATCCTGCAAGACCACCTGGACTTTTACGTAACCCAGGGAATATTCCATGTGAGTTTGTTTTTACCTGTTTCATGTTCCCCCTTTCTTTCACCCTGCTTCCATAGGGCCTTTAATCCCCTCGCCCCATCAATGCAGAGTAACATGTAGGCGAATACATGCCAGCAGACCCCTCTACTTTCTTCTAAAAATGAGCTCTATCTCAATCTCTCCATCTCTCCCTTTATATGTCTCTCTCTGTCTGTCTAGCCTTGCCGTAATACCTTGTAGGTGCGTGTGAGTGCGCTTTGAGATAAGATAACCATACATTTGCAACAAGGTGATTAATAAACCGATCTAAGTTTTATAACCTAAAACTCATATAAGAAATCACGGAATGAGTTATATAGAAATGATGAATTCCCCTCTCTGAAGATAGATGGCCAGCGAAGCTTTTCAGCGCACAACATATAGGTGATGCAGAATTTAGGTGGAAGGTACTAACGTGATACATTAAAATACGAACAACGGAGGGCGTCGCTTTCAATACACGCCACGCATCCTGGCGACGAGCCGCGCATGAGCAGTACAAACAAGTTACGAGAGTTCGTGTGCAACCTAGCTATGGCAGACGATCTCTCGGCGTGCGAGCATTTTGGTTTGTCGTCCAGCCGCGTTCGGCGCCCGCTAACGAGCGTAATCTAACTGCGTCGTTATCCAGAGTGAAAACGGCGCACGAAGCTGTATATTGTTATTTTTAGATGCGAGGCTGAGAGGAGCATCTCTTGCCGGCGGCCCTGTCCTTCCTGCGTCGTTGTCGTCCGCGTCCGCACAGCTGCATCTCTCCTCCGCTCACCCCCTCTCCTCTCGCCGTGATAGCGCGCCCCTCTCCCCCAACATCTGTGGCGCGCGCGGTACGGCGCGCTCTCTCACTCCACCGGTGGGCGGCGCTGTGCGCATGTGCAGCGCCCTCTCTCTCCGCGGTCTCCTCTCCTTCGGGCGCGCTGCGCATACAAGCGGAGGGCCGCGCTCCGGCCGGTCTCTCAGTCGACGGTCGTCCGCGCTACTCTCTCTCTCTCTCTCTCTCTCTCTCTCTCTCTCTCTCTCTCTCTCTCTCTCTCTCTCTCTCTCTCTCTCTCTCTCTCTCGCATTACCCGACGATTGCTCACGCAATTCGAGTAATCGACCCAACGGAAACGCACAATGGAACCCCCTTCAGCGTCGCATCACACCAGGGTTCCCGCGAGGGGAGGTGGGCGTATTTTTTTTTATTTCGCGCCGAGCACTCAATAGACGATGTAATGGTGGTGGTCTTTCCATACCAAGGTTGGTCACGAACATTCATAACTTGTTCCTACTGCGCATACGCGGCTCGTCGCCTGGATGCGCAGCATATACGGAAAGCCACGCACTCCTTTGTTCGCATTTCAATGTATCACTATAGTACGCATGAGGGAAGCTTTTTTTTACGTTGACGGTGGTCATCCCTTGAGGTGTAAACCTTATGCATTGTTGTGTATGTAGCACAACGTTCGAGTAGTAGCCTACCAATCATGTTTCACAGATGTTGATTGATTGATTGTAGGGTTTAACGCGCCGACGCAACGCAGGCGATGAGGCGCGCCGTAGTGGAGGGCTCCGGATTAATTTTGACCACCTGGGGATCTTTAACGTGCGCCGAAATCTCGTACACACGGGCGTTTTTGCTTTTCGCCTCCATCAGAAAAGCGGCCGCCGCGGCCGGGAATTGAACCCGCGACCTCGTGCTCAGCAGCGCAACGCCTTAGCCACTGAGCCACCGCGGCGGGTTTCACAGATGTGTTTGTATGTATACCTTATATGGCCTGCGTCGCCTCCTGCGCCCTCTTGTCAAAAACGCTCTGCTCAAATACTTTGCCACAGATTGTGTAGCGGTGTTTTTTGCGCTAACTGAATTTGGTACCTCAAGATTGGAGGATGTCAATGCGGGGTCGCGGTGACCCTGTGTTATTTACTGATTTTCACGTGAACCTTCTGGGATTCTCAGTGTTTTTCTGTTCTCTCGGGCAGTTTTTTATTCAAACAAAATAGGGGAACGTATTTAGAGTCACCATTATTGCTCAATAATAATGTTAATTACAGAGAAAAAGCTTTAATGTATACCGAAGACTACAGCCCTACTAGCGGTAGGGTTTGCTACTACCTATGAGGAGGAGGGGGGCCAAGTGATATGAAAGAGCGAAAAAGAAGAGTAGTTGGGGAAGGGAGGAGTAGCCGTAATACATCGCGATATACATGAATAAGAGAAAGACTCACATTTGGCGTTAACTGCAAACAAACGCGTTCCCCAACCCAGCCCGTATGATACACGTGCACTCAAGTCTTGACCTAACCACGGGCTTCCACCTGTGTAATGAACCCGCAACCCTATCTCACATAATGGGGGCATGCCGTCAGGACTCGTTTCCACTAATATCCCTGAGGAACACTAGGAGGCCGCGTTCCACAACCCCGATCAGGTCCGGTTAATCGATAGGGCTTTGAACATCGCCCCTGAGTGGATGCCACCGGCTACAATCGCGGCCTCAATGAAAATTGCCAAGAGAAGTTTTTTTTAACACGAAAGTGTTTTATTGCGGATTCACGATTTCACTTATGTCATATCCGTTACGGAAGTGACGCCAGTACAACGAAGCAAGCGGCCTGTAAAGGGTGCATCCCTGCACACAGGGTCTTCTTGTGGGGAAGCAACCTTAGTACTAAAGGGTACCTTATACTTAAGGTTCTTCGTTTTCGGGTTTTATAATTTAACAAGAAAGTGTGTTATGCCCGGATACGCCAAGATTTCACTGACGTCATACCGCCACAGAAATGACGCCAGTGCACCTTTGCCGAAGCGGCCCGCCAGCAGTTCGTCGTTCGCCAAGCACACCCACAAGACAGCCGCCGACCTACAAAGCATGCTCAGCTGCAGATTTCGCTGTACATTTCACTTTCGCGTTTACGGATTCCTATTACACAGCAACCACATCAACCACAGATTTTTTTCTCTGTTTCCCCCGGGACACGGACGGTGATAAAATTTCATACTAAAAATCGATACACAAAACGTAACGCAAATGTCCATCTAAATCCCTGGGGAGATGTACACATATTAGAAATTTATATGCTCAGAAGGTTCACAGGACCTCTTTCCGCCCTGTGTCCGCGAGAAAAGTAGAGTCTTTACCCCTAGCACTGCCTCGTCATAATTAATAGGGATCATGCACGGGTATGTACGAATATTGTTTGAATATGTTGTAGCGAATCACACACTGGCTGTTTTGTATTGCTCTTTATTTGTTTATTCTGAGAAAACTTTAGGATTCGACCCCACTTGCTTTCCCTCACAAAAGTAACATTTGCATTCATGGGCTGCCACTTACATTTGTATTTGTTGAAGATTGAATAAAAGGCATGTTCGCGTGCATATTAACACATAGTAGCACGCTCGGTTGTCACTTGCTACATAAGGAACAGTTCATCAAAATGCCAGCTGAATGAAAGCAGCGGTACATAATGGCGCCACGGGTGGTGTTATGCCCAGCTGTCCTTTCTGGACGTGAAAAAGTGTCTTTCACTGAAATGAAACGATCAAGGTTCGCCTTTCTTAGCACCGTTCCTCTCATTCCCCCACAACAAAACAAACACTAAGAAAAAAAACAGAGTGGCAAAAAAAAAAGAGGCTGGAGGAGTTCTTTTATATATTACCAAATTTACGAGTTTTGTCTTCATGTTTCGCGGGCGCGGCTGGACCATGACGGCGACAGGCCGCTGCTGGATTTTCATTACTGCAACCGGTGGTTTCCTGCCGTACGGCGAAAGTACAAACACGAAGACCGGAAATAACGGGAGCGCGGGAGATTTGAGAAGCAGAGATTGCAGGAGAGGAGGAAGGTTTTTTCAAGTGGTGAGTGACAGGTCTGATTGATGGGCTAACAGCCTTGGCGTTGCTTTTAAATATTGAGTGACTAAAATTCTTTTTTCACCGCATGCGTACCCATGTGAGCAAGCCTTTCAGAGGAATGACGGCTTAAATAAAATAAAAAGACGAGGCAGATCCACTCGTGTGTGCCGCTGTGAAAAGGAATATTAATGCGGCTGCTCTCAGAATGAAAAACCGGGACCGTGGAGGTGTGCAGGCGGCACGGGACTAGAGAAAGCTCCCTTGAAAAATGAGCGACAGAATCTTCATACATCACTGAGTGCGGATAAAGCTTTTGGAAATCCCGCAATAATAAAACGCCATTCAAACGGAACAAAATAATCGCCGTTAATAGCAAAGAGAAAGAACAGAGGAAACGAACAGAGAAAGCCAGGAATCAAAGCATGAAGGAGCGTTTTTAATCGTTCTGCTGGCTTAGACTGGAACAAAAAGCTGAGGATGGCTGCCGCCAGCTTCTCAGCGTTGTGTAGTCAGGGAGCTCTTGAAGCTTCATGGCGCTAAGCTAAAAGCAAAACTAAAAAAAGGATGCTATTTGATTCCAATGCACAGTCGTCGACCACCTTAGCTGGAGCAACGCGTTTCAGAGAGAGAGAGAGAGAGAGAAAAAAAAACAACTTTATTGAGCCAAACAAAACTCCGGCGACTACGTGCCGGATGGGGTAGTTCCCTCTTCACGGGACCCATATGCTTCCTCGGCTGCCTGTCCCCTGAAGATCACGACGAGCTGGCCTTCCAAGGCGGGGCTGGTTAAAAGGTCTCCCATCGCTCGTTAAGGGGTGTGGGAAGGGCGGTGGAGGGTTGGGTAAGGGGTGGGGGGATGATCTTGGTGAAATGGCACTCTCCGATGACGTGCCTGAGCGTGCCCAATGGCCCACAGAAGCTACTCTTTTTCGTATCTCTCGGGGTACATTCTGCTTTGGAGATAGGGGTGCGAGAAGGATCCTGCTTGTATTTGCCTATAGATCGTTTGCTGCACTCTGCTGAGAGATTTGTGCGGGTCAGGGTACCGCCGTCTGCCTTCCCTGTAGTGGCTGGGGATTTCCTTGTAAGTCGTTACGGTCTGAGGCTCGTGCTCGTCTGCCCGGTGTTCAAGTTCTCGGGCGATCTGGTGGGCGAGTTCGTTGCCCTCCAGCAATGAGTGAGCCGGTGTTCACATCAGTTCCACTTTCTGCTCGGGTATGTGGCATATTCCTCCCTCTAGTATTCTGAGTGCCGTCAGAGACACCTGCCCTTTTCTGTAGTTAGCATACGCTTTTTGCGAGTCCGTGATTATTTTGCTAGCGTTAGCCAGCGTGAGCGCCAAGGCTATTGCTGCCTCTTAATTCCGCTTCTTCCGGGAACGCCGTTTTGACAGAGGCGCACGTCACCAGCGCGTCTTCCGTCGTGACCGATATCGCGGCTCTTGTCGAAAACTTGGGTAGAGAGGCGTCCATGTCGAGGGTGACACCCGTTGCGCCTTCTTGTTCTTCCGCTTGTATTTGCATTTCGATGAGGGCCTTGACCCTGGCCTCTCTGCGCTCGTCGTTGCGACCCGGTCTCATGTTTCTGGGCAGGGGTTTGATTTCGATTTTCTGAGCTCAAAGCATGAGTAAAAGTGCCATTTCCTTGTGGTCGGCATCTTGCCAGCCCAGCTTTGCCAGTACTATTCGGCCCGCCGAGGTTTGGCTGAGCCGCACTCTCTGGGTAAACAGGTGGGCTTCTACCAACTCTTCCACCATATTGTGTTTGGCCATGCCTAGCAGCTTCTCGGTGGACGAGTGGCGCGGGATACCTAGCGCCACCTTTGTTGCTTTGCGTAGGATCGCGTTCAGTTGATCTGTCTTTCTTGAGTAGCTGTAGGTACGGCGCCGCGTATAGGATACGCGGCGTCACAAAGGCCTGGACCAGCGTGAGTGCGTCGTCTTCCTTCAGTCCTCTTCGCCTGTTTGTGACCCTTCGTATGATGTTCGTGACCTGTTCCGTGGTGGTCTTGATCTTGCTTAGCGCCGCTGCCGCCTTGCCGTCGTTCTGGAAGATCACTCCCACGATTCGGGCTTGCGTGGTCGGCGTTATGTTCGTCCCGTCTATAGTAATACGCACATTATCTTGCTCTTCTTTCTTTTTTCGGGGCTTTATGATTAGGAGCTCTGATTTTTGTGCCTAGCAGTCGAGACCGCATGTCTTTGCATAGTCGTGTACAGTGTCGGCCGCCCTTTGAAGGGTCTTTTCCATCCAACTCTCCGACCTCGCTCAAGACGTCCACACAGTGATATCGTCCGCGTAGAGAGCGTGATCAATGCCCTCTGTGCCTTGGAGCAGGGCTGGGAGCAGGATTAGCGCCAGGGTGAAGAGCATGGGCGATAGGACCGACCCTTGTGGGGTGCCCCTGTCTCCCAGCGCTATCGGCCGCGACGTCTCGTCCCCGATCTTAATCTTTGCAGTTCTATTACTGAGAAAGTCCCGGACGTACTTGAACGTTCGCTCTCCGCACCCTGTGTTCCGCATGTTACGGAGTATGCTATCGTGGGTTACGTGGTCAAAAACTCCCTTGAGGTCGCGCGCCAGGATCGCCCTCGGGGTGTGCTTCTTGGCTTTTTTGATCACCAGTTCATGTGAGGTGGCTTCGACGTGAGGTGGCTTCCTCGGCTTGGGAATGAAGCGCACCTTCGCTTCCTTCCATTCTTTCGGTAACGAGCCCTTCTCCCACGCTGCATTGGCGAGGTCCAGGAGCTCCGTCCGACTCTTGTCGCTCATGTTCCTTAGAACCTTGTAGGTAATGGCGTCGATGCCCAGCGCGCTGGCTTGGTTGCTCTCGTCTATGGCCGCGACCCACTCCAGTTCGGTGAAGGCCGCGTCCATGTCTTCGTTGATCGCCCCTTCCTACTCGAGGGACGGTTTGCCGCTCTTTTCCGTTTTGAGGTACTTCCGCGTGAGTTCTCGGACAAGCTTGTCCCCGTCCCCGTCGTAGCTGTTGATTGTTCGGGCGAGATTGCGGGCACCTGCGCTCTTGCTGTTCAGTGGGTCTATTAGGTGCCTCAGCAGTTTCCACGTCTTTTTATTAGACAAGGTGCCCTGGAGACCGTCGCAGACCTTCATCCAGTTCTCCCTGCATAGTTGTATCGCATACTCGGATGCTTGTCTGTTGAAGTCGTGGATGCTTATCCGCGGCTTCTTGTTGTGTCTCTGCTTCTTCCACCATTGGGTGAGCCCATGTCTGGCCTCCCACATGTGGGCAAGCCTGCTGTCCACGAAGGGAAGCTGCGTTGTCGTGGATATCTTCTGCGTGCACTTCTCGACTAGTTCGCGTTGCTTCTCGGCCCACGCCCGATACGTCTTGACTTCATCGTCGCTTTCTTCAACCTGGTCGTCTTCCGCTTCGGCTTTTTTGCTCAGGTGGTCCCAGTCCGTGATGCTGGCGTACCCCAGTTTTGCCTTTATGTCGGGTCCCCTGAGGGTGACACAGATCCCGTCGTGGTCCGTGCCGAGGTTCTGCCCGGTGTTGTGCGAGGCGACATCGAGGTCCCCTCGTACTAACGTCAGGTCCGGGGTGGTGTCTCTCGCCGTGCCCATGCCCATCCTGGGCGGTACGCCCGGTTCGTTTACCACCGTCATGTCGTGGTCTTCTAGCACTTTTGCGAGTTGCTTCCCCCTCTTGGACGAGTACTTGTAACCCCACTGCGTGTTAGTGGCGTTGAAGCCTCCTAATATGAGTATCGGTCTCATTTTTGTTTCTTTCACGCAGTCTATGATGGTGCCCCCAAAGTCGGCTGCCCGTCTCGAAGGTCGGCAATATGCGTTCAGAACGAACCCTCTACTGGCGTTTCCGATTGTTCTGTCATGAATTTCGATTAGCGTGTGCTTCCAGCCGCGTTGGGCAGTAATGTGCTGCGTAGCCGCCAAGGTTACTGCGCATCAGGGTCACCGTGCCCTTCTCGCTGAGGTCCGTACAAGTAATGTTTCCTGTAATTGGTTTCCTGTAGCGCAATGACGTCTGGTTTCTGTTCTAGGTTGTCCACGTATACCTGAAGCTCCTCGATCTTGTGTCTTACACCCCTGCAGTTCCATTGGAGTAATGTCGTGGTTTCTTTCTGCTTGCCCTTAGTCTTCCTCTGCATGTTGGGTGGTAGCCTTGTTTTTCGCGGTGGTATCTTCTCGTGGCCTGCCTCTCAGTGCTACTCGAGTCGTTTTCTTCTTAACCACCGTGGCGTGTCTGAGTTTCGCGTCGAATGTCGACATTCTGTTGGATAACGGGTTGTATTTTTCTTCAATGTTACCCACTCTGGTGGTTAGGTTGCCTACTTGCTCGATGACTTGAGTTACTTGGTTGGAAATGTGCGCTACCTGGTTGGTGAGCTACGACAACACGTTCATGACCGTCTGCATCGTGGGAGCGGCGGTAGTATCAGTGGGTGTGACGACGCCCTCTTCTTCAGCCTTCTCTTCGTCCATGGGTACTACTGCTGTTCTCGGTGGTGCCTCCGGCTCTGACGCCATCGGCGGCGACTGCCGGAGGGTGTCTCTTTTGCCTACCTTTCTCTTGACCTCATTGGCGTCCCCGTTGTTACTACTGCTGCGGTAGTAACAACGGGGACGCCAATGAGATCAGACTCATCGTCGTCTTCTGCCTTGTTGAAAGGCAATTTCAGTCACGACTGCTGCTTTGCTCTGGAGTTTCAGGTGGTACTTAAAAGAGCGTGAAGACAAAACACAAGTTTGGTTGATTCAAAAGATTGCCTCATTAGACACCACTTTAAACGTAAACTTCACTCAAATAAGCTACATAATTAGGAGAAAAGGGAAATGCCATGCGACCCACTTACTCAATTCCCGCAACAGAACCTATGATGTCATATCTATGATGCCAGAACCTATGATGTTATACTGGCTGTCATACCAGCCAGCTCTGCAATTAGCGGAGGCCGACAAAAGCAAATCCAAATTAGGCAGAGCTTATAAGCTTCCCGAACGGGCTATTGACGCTTAAATTTAGGCCACATTCTTTTTAAAGCAGTAAGACTTGAGGGACCGACAGTGAAAGTCACGAAAGCAAACGTAAACATAGAAGTACCGATGCACACTGCTGTTGGTACTGCGGGAACTATGCTTGGTTTAGCTGCCCAGGACAGCGGGCTTTGGGGTAGATTTAGACTACACTTGCCGATTACCGCAAACAACGGTGTATTACGGGACCATATTAGTCGATCGAGCACTCAGTTTCACGAAATGATTATTTTCTCCATGAACATAAACAAGCCATGTCCAAATACCGTTAAAAAGAAACCAGAGGCAGGAAACGGCAACGGTATGGTGGCGCCATCTAGGTTCACTAACGGTAAACAAGGCTTCCCAATCGGCTGCAGAGCGGTCGGTTCCTGTGATGTCATTTCAGACTACGAAAACCCGTTATTTAGCAAGAAAATCAAAATTTTATCGTAAATTGATTAATTTCTCAGTGAATAAAACATCGTTTGTATCCAGACAAGCGCTGGGGAGACTATAAAACAACGAAACCTTTCGAATAAAACAAACTTGTATTTTGTCTTCATGGCGCTTTAAGTCTCCAACATTTGTTTCAACCGTTTTTGGTTCGAAGTTTCGGGACTGCCATGCTAAAACAGAATGTACTGCTCGAGCGCGGAGCGTGGCGTACGCGTAATGGGCGAAAGCGATGATTGAATTGAATGCTTTGAAATTTTGGTTTAGTCGGCATTTGTCACTACAACTTGTTATTACGCCGATATCGCTGAAATCAGCAATTGCTCAGATCCTCGTCACGAAACCTTAGTTGAAGTACTTGACGATTGTCTTGTTGACGAGTGTGCAACAAATGCAAATCGCATTGAAAGGTACTAGGAATGGAGGTACTCTGCATACGAACTCGTTCGAACTCGTAAATGATACGATGCAGACTCGAATTGTATACCCAGTTACTCGGCACTGCATGCTGGCCACGGCTCAAATCAAGAAGTTGGCGAACAGGAACCGCGACCCAAGGTAACGAACTCCTAGTCTGCCCGATATTCTACAGTATGCAAACATTAGCTTAATGCAGTTGTGGACACTACTAAAAGAAAACGAGCCACCTCTACACACTCACAGTGTTTAAATCACCGTCATAGATATGCAATGGCTCAATCTGCCCTTGTCTTCATCAGATTGTTGAAAATTATAATGGAGATCAGTTAGAAGTTCTTATAGTGCCTTCATGTGTTCTGCGGCGAAACCACCAAAGTTGTCTGGTATCTTGACGCGCCTTAGGTGCTCTAACATTTGATAGCAAACTAGGGGAAATAATCTGCCTTGCGACCCTTCACCTCCACCACCCCTACAAAAATTCCCACCGCTCTTTTTGTGAAACTAAGACAACAACAAAACGGAAAGAACAATACATGCTCTATATATATATAGTCACTTTCCATTCACACTGGTTACCGCCCACTCACGTTCATCTCGGGCAAAGCACACCGGTAAGGTTGTTTCTATGCAGATCTTCGCTGGAGCTGCCGGCGCACCGATTGGCCGCAATTAGAGACCGACGCGGTGCGTAATTTGTTACCTCCTGGTAATTATGGCAGATTTTAGGGTCTAGGTCCTGGCTCTTCTGCGCGGAGTCCTAGACGGTTGAGTTTGAAGCCGAGCTGCATGTCAAGGATCATCAAACCACCCTTCGTATACGAGGCACAAGCAGGTTTCGCAATTAGCACAGCCCTTCATCTGTAACTGTTCGCGTGAGATTGGCCATACGCACGCTATGGGACTTGCCTGCGGAAACTGCAGGTGGGAAGCGCTCCCATTTGTCGTAATAGACTTACTCAGCGGCCGTTTATTGTCGGTATTTTAGCGTTTGACCTAGTCGGTTCCTCACTACATAAACGACATACAGATCCAGTCATGCCCATCGCCTTGATGGCATTTCCTATATATGCTTCAGCCCGTGTTACTCTTAATCTGGTTCAGTGTACGTTCCAGCTAAAAAAAAGTTATCCACATTATTGTATAACGATGATTAAGAATAATAAATGAAAAAAGATAGATAAGTTGATCTTATGTTGAACTTTCCATTTGTTTTCCTTATTTTTGTCCTTCTTATCTGGAACTCAATAAACGCAAGATACGATGTTGGATAATCCAGATATTCTTCCACTGATAATCTAGCGAAGATTTGTTTACAGCGCTTTCGTATTTTTTCTCGTGCCTAGTTCCTCATAGCTCGTGCGCTGAAGTGAAGATACACTGCTCCACGCATCAACTGAAACATTTCCCCTCAGATAAATCTGGTGTGCTTTATAAACGCTTCAACAGAAATAGAAGCATCCAACCCTCGACATTGGAAACGTGTTTCAACTGTGAGCTGAGCAGACATTTTATAGAAAGTAAATTCCAATGTCCAGGGCGGTTATTAGTGGGAGCACGTAAAGTGCACCCAATATATTTTACAGAAAGGAAAGCTTCCGTTAAGAGCTGGGAGAGTGATGCTTAATTAGAGAGGAAGTAACCCCAACTTTGGGGGAAACTACTGCCAGAAAATAATATTGTCCTGCAGCCTATTGTTATTTGGAAAAGTAATAGTCGAGAAAGTAACAGACCACATCAAAAAGAACGAAATCTTAACAATGGTGCATGTTATTTACTTTTAATTCAACATGGAAAGAACCGTGTAATAACTAGAATGCACTAGGCATGTTCCTTGATATTCAAATTGGTGTTGATTGTTTTGAATGCAGCAGCTTGTTGCGCAAAGTGTAACGTTACAGTCTACATGGCAAACCATTACTTTTTCCCGAAGTCGCTAGACTAAATGTCGCAAAGTGTTTGTCCATATATCTGATAGCAAATCTGCATTAAAAGAAATGGAAGCCGTTGGAATATTCCAGGGTTTGTTCCTTATTCCCGTAGCATTTGTATTTCTACATATCAACGACTGCTGCAATTCCGTAAACCACGCGCAAGCCATAATTAATACCGGTGATAGAGGTCTTCTTGTGCCTCATCACCCTCCAAGAAAAGCTAAAGCTCAAGAAAATTTATATTTAATTTACGTATGACATCAAAATGGTTTAGTTCTTAGCAATTACTTCTCAGCGTTAAGAATTGTGTTCTTTATCTTTACCTTGGCCCCCTACCGACAGAACGACATTGACAGCAACAGTGAAGCCATCTACTGAATTTAGCATAACATTTCCTTTACCTGAAATCCCCAGTCTCGCGGGAATACAGCGAATTGGCACGCGTAGCTTTCGTCTGCGGACTTTGACGTATACCAGGGCCAGGTGTAACATTAAGGGACAAGAACAGAGCGGAGTGGGTCAGGGAAGAAACGCGTGTTAAGGACATATTAGTAGAAGTTAAGAAGAAGAAATGGACGTGGGCAGGGCATGTAATGCGAAGGCAAGATAACCTTTGGTCATTAAGGGTAACAGAGTGGATCCCTAGAGAAGGCAACCGTGAAAGGCGGTGGCAGAAAGTTAGGTGGGCAGGTGGGATTAAGAAGTTTGCGGGGATAAATTGGTCGCAGGTAGCACAGGACCGAGATAATTGGAGATTAATGGCAGAGGCTTTGCCCTGTAGTGGGCTTAGATAGGCTGGGCTGATTATGATGATGATGATGATGGTGGTGGTGGTGGTGATCGTGGTGGTGGGCAGGAAATTGCTCGGTGAAGCCCGGCATAAAACAATCGTGACAGAAGCACGCCACCGTAGCAGCTCCCACATATTTTCTTTGGTTCGGTATTTTATATACTAGACCTATCAACCATCCATGTGCAGGCGAGAGTTCCTTTATGCCGTGAGTTCCTTCATTCCTTCATCCGGTCAACTCCAGCATTCACGCCAAGCTCTCCATCTTGTTCCGAGGGTGCCTTTGACGCCGTCTCGTGCGGGAAAGAAAAGAGAGGCGTAGCTCGGCATGTACGGTATGACAATTTCACCGATCGCTCGCAAAGAAAGTTCTTAGCACCGGGTCCCCCAAGCGACATCCATCTTTGGCGCCTTCCTCGCCTGACGCGTCGCCTCAGGCTAGCGCGAAAAGAGCCATCGCAAGTATACGGCACGAGCAATGCGTTGATCCCAAGGGGTTTTGTTTTTCGGAAGCGGCAGAACCTTTGACCAAACTAGAGCACCTGCCATCTGCTTCGCAGAGCCAACGGTCGTCCTTCTTGGGTTCTCCATTTTAGTGTTGCTGAATTAATGTGTCGATGCGAGCTAGTTGGTACTTCATCATGGGAACAGGTTAAGCGCCAGGCCCAACTGGAGGAAGGAAAACAGCGCCACTTTCCTGCCTGTTTTCCTTCCTGTAGTTGTGCCTGGCGCTTAACCTGTTCCCATGATTTAGCGTAGCCTTTACTGCTCTGATTACATGTTGCATTGATCCAGCAAACAACGAAATTGTCCCCGTTCAGACAGTGATAAACACTTTCGTTTTCTTGTTCCTCATTTGTCCCCATGTAACACGTATCTTATTCAAGGGTTTGGGAATTCCTTTATCATGCCCTCAGGTCCACACTAAGCATTTGTCACTCATTCCTTAATGCTGCTTTTTTGGTTCCCTTTTATTTCGAAGCCTCTACCTGACCTTATCGTGACCGCATTATCATCAGGTTTCACTGTTTGGGAACCAAATCAAAACCTAATGAAGACACGCTGTAGTGGAGTGCTAAGCATCAATCGGTAAGGAAATAGAGTTTTTTAAACTGCTCCCCTTTCTAGAGCGCGCAGTTGAGTTCGTTTTCACGCCAAAGCGTTAGTTATCTCCGTACGTCAAATCCTCCGTTGTTGGGAGCAACCAACGGCTCAGAATGTCCGGCGAATGGTCCCCAAAATGGCTCACTGCTCAGACGAATAAACAGGTCTAAGTGTGGTCGTCATCATCATCATCATCACCACCAGCCTATCTACGCCCACTGCAGGGCAAAGGACTCTCCCATTATTCTCCAATTACCCCGGTCCTGTGCCAACTGTAACCAATTTATCCGTGCAAACTTATTGATCTCATCTGCCCATCTAACTTTCTGTCGCCCCCTGCTACGCTTGCCTTCTCTAGGGATCCACTCTGTTACCCCTAATGACCAACGGTTATCTTGCCTTCACATTACATGCCCTGTCCACGTTCATTGCTTCTTTTTAATTTCTACTAGTATGTCCTTAACACGCGTTTGTTCCCTGACCCACTCCGCTCTCTTCTTGTCCCTCAATGTTACATCTATCATTTTCCGCTCCATTGCCTGCTGAGTCGTTCTCAATTTAAGTTGAACCCTCTTAGTGAGCCTCCAAGCTTCTGCCCCTACGTGAGTACCGGTAAGATGCAGCTGTCATACATTTCCTTCTTCAGGGACAATGGTAGGCTGCTATTCATTATCTGAGACTGTCTGCCGTATGCACTCCACCTCATTCTGATCCTTCTAATTATCTCTGCCTCATGGTTGGGATCCGGGGTCACAACTTGGCCTAAGTAGATAAGGAAGGGCATCAGACAAGGAGACACAATCTCTATAATGTTATTCACAGCATATTTACAAGAAGTATTCAGAACGTTGGATTGGGAACATAAGTGTTAATGGAGAATACCTCAGTAATCTCAGATTTTCTGATGACGTTGCCTTGCTAAGTAACTCTGGGGACGAATTGCAAAGCATGCTTTCCGCACTGGACGAACAGAGTAGAACCATGGGCCTGAAAATTAATATGCAGAAAACTAAAGTAATGATCAGCAACCTCGGGACAGCACAGCAGTTTGGGATAGGGGGCGAGGTAGTGGAAGTGGTAAAGAATATATCTACTTAGAGTGGTCGTACTGATGCCAAATTCTTCAAAAAACCCCAACTGCTCCTATTCTGCTTAAGTAAACTCATAAATATTACCTAGTCTTTAGTTTCAGCCAACCTGTTGTGCTGGCATACGAACATCCTCTTTCAGCTTTCGGGCAAACTCGATTAACGTTTCTGTAGTGCGTTCCAACCCGGATTTTCTTCATCAGGTAGAACAAACGGCGCCCGAAGTCGCATAGCGAAACATCCGGCCCAGGCCGACTCGTTTAAGAGACGGGTTCATTAACTCGGCTGTGCTATGTTCCCACGCCTATATTCTCCTACGCGTAGGAGTACGAAGCCTCTGTCTTCATTCTTTAAAGAATGCACTATAGCTGTGTTTCTCTACAAAGAAGCAAATGGCGCAGCTTGCAGTAGTAATGCAAGGCTGGAGAAGCAGCAGAGCTGGCGGCCAATCTCCCGTCATCGGAGACCGGACTGTTGCACCCCACACGGATTTCCGAGCTTGCCGCTGAAAGTTCTTCACAACTGGTAAGCTTGGAACGCTTTGCCTGCAGGCTTTCACATCTCTCCTAAAGTGTACCGCGATAACAAGTGCTAGAACCCACGGCAACCCGTTTCGCGAACACAGCATCTGTAGCGCTAACTCGGCGTCTGTGCTCCCCACTTGTTGCGTAAATGCACGTGAACTGCTGAGGAAAACAGCACGCGTAAGATCAGGCAACGACCGCTGCGCAGAGTGTTCTCGAAGGTCGACGTAGCTGAATTCTTACGAGGCCAACACTCACGTGCGCTCGGTATTTTTTCTCGGTATTTTTTGCGAGCTCCTCACGCGGTACAAGCCCTCGAGCAAACGTGGACGATGCCGGGCGCTCCTCACGAGGCTCATGCTCACGTGCGCTGGGCTGGGCTGAGTTTTCTGGTAACGCTCGATGGCTTAGCTAAAACCTTAAATTACTCTGCTGTTAAAAGCATACTGCCCATGTTATCAGCCGCAGTTGGTGTAATGGATGTTAGATAATAACAGCGTTTCCCATCAGTCCCAGAAAAATGTCGAGCATTTTTTACGCGGCTATTTTTTTAAATAGAGGAATACTGCAGACATCACTGATGCATGGATTTGCTGCCTTATATTTGCGTAATCCCTTGTTCTTGTTCACCAATGTTGACAAGTATGAACACTGACACCGGACTTAAACGTTTAGATTTGGCTGGGAATATATAAGACTATTGCGCAGATTCTATTTCACTTTGGCGGGGTGGCTGAATCGAGTAACAGACAGACAGACAGACAGACAGACAAACAGACATACAGACAGGACAAAGTATCTGCGTTTGAGTAGCCCAAGAAAGACTATCGTCTTTAATAATGCAGCAGAGTTCACTCTATAACAGATCCTCACCACCATCACCATCATCGTCGTCATCGTCGTCGTCGTCGTCATCATGTCGACAGCAAGACTAAGGCATCTCCCATCGAACAAAGTAAAAAAACATATAAGCACGAAGAAATTGGAAGTAGTGTTAAAAAGATATGCCGAATCTTTCCTTATTTAGTTTAGGTAAATAAATACTAGAAAAAGCGGATGAACAAAATTATATCGAACACGTTATCAGTGCTGATCCGAATTGCGAGGAAAAATACGATGCAGAATTCGTATTTGCTGGTATATATTTGATGCTTTGGTGCATCTTGTGTATACAGCTACTTATTTATTGAATATTTATTGACGGTTTCACGTTAAATTTTAACCATGAAATTCCGGAATGGTAAATGACTGTTTCGCTGTACGTATGTACTTATAGTTTGCTTGTTCTGGAAATTTTCTCCTTCGTATCCTTCCCCTGCTATCCTTCTGAAATGTGCACCGCAGTTCCTAGTGCGCAAACAAATGGAGAGAAAATATACATGTCTTCAGTCTACGATTAATGGCCGTGAAGTAATGTACCTTGTGCCGTATGGCAGAGCCGACGACGTAGGTGTAGTCGAAAGTTTCTTTAGGCCTTAAATTTGGAAAAAGAAAATTTTTCTAGTTATATATAATATAAGTAGCCCCGCGTCTACAGCTATAGGAGCGTACTTTAACTTCCCGGCGTAGTTTTTTCTCGCTGACAGACCCATTCCATTAATTAAAAACTTTTCGCGCCAACCAAACCGAGAAACGTGAGACGGGATAAGAATTTACTTAGTTTTCTTAAACACACAAATGGTCTTAATGATTCTCAGGCCACAGTGAACGTAGAGGTTGTTGCTGTTCTTTGAACCAAGTGACGGTAGGATGAAAGATTTTGCCCTGAAGAGTTTTTTTTCTTGGTGCGGTATCCACAAAACTGCTGGACTCATTTTCGCTCACATGGAAATTCCAAGGAGGTGCAATCTATCTGAATATTGTTGTATTTGCATAGCGTCTTGGCAAAGTTTTGCATAGCAATAAAAAGAAGAAAATAACCATGCATTTGTGGAAAAATATATTTCTACCATCCCTGAAGGCCCCAGCCAAAGCTGTCCGCAAAAGCACGTGGCTGCGTCAAAAAAAATCCCAGTCATAATGAACTAAGCGAACGTTGCAGTTACTTTTTCTCATCAGCTACTAGGGATGGCTAGCTTGTGAACGCTGAGCAATTACGTTACATCTATCGCTTAAAAAAACCGATTCTCCTGTGTTTCCACCGTCATAACACTGGACCACCTCTACGCTGTTAAATAGGTAACTGCGTTGCTGATACGTTAAATTTGTGGTCGCCGATTAAGAGATAGACTAGCAAAACCGCAATGTGCACGTGTTTTCTTCTTTCTTTTTTTGAGGTGGTTTTCTTTTCGAAAATAACGTTCAGTTGGAAGTGGCACCCCTTCCTCTGACGTCGAAAAAGCGAATAAACTTTTTTGTTATAAAAAGAAAAACAAACGTACATGGTCTGTTTTTATGTTCAGGGCCCGATATAGGCTATGATTCAAGTGTGTGCGAAGCTTAACAGAAAAAATAAAACTTGTTTTCTGCACGTATACTTCCAACGACTGGGTGATGCGATTTCTTAGGTTCAGGGTCAAATTTACGGTTGAAAAGCGCGTGTGTGGCTGTTTTCAACATACTAATCGTACTGACAGCAGCCACTTCATTGTTAGACTGTTATAGAGGTGCAACGACAGGATAACTTAGCTTCACCAGTGCAACATAGTTCACAACGTCCTCCGTTCGCATTGGGGTTTAAACAATTAAGAGGCCCAGAGGCTTTTAAGCCTTTTCAACGCTCACATCTACGGTTTCACCGAAAAGAAAAAAAAAAGATGTGAACAGGATCACCCCAAGAAAGTTCCAAATCTAACAAAAAATTTGGTTGATTCCTCTGTCACAGGAATCGGTAAAACACGAAAGTGAAATGTGCAGAGAAATATACAGCTGAGCATGATTTGCGGGTTGGCGGCTGCATTGTGGGTGTGCTTGGCGAGTGACGTCCTGGTGGCGGGTTTCTTCGGCAAATGTGTACTGGCGTCATTTCCGTGAAGGATATGACGTCAGTGAAATTTTGGTGTATACCGGCATAAGACACTTTCGTGTTAAAATATAAAATCCGAAAAAGAACAACTCTGAATGTAACGTACTCTATAGCCCTAAAGGTTGCTTCCCCGCAAAAAGACCTTGTGTGCAAGGGTGCAACCTTTACAGGTCGCTTGCTTCGTCGTACTGCCGTCACTTCCGTGACGAATTTGACGTCATAGAAATGTTTTTTTTTAACACTTTCGTGTTAAAAATTGGCTTCGATCCCCGCTGTGAAGGTCGTTGGAAACCAAAGCTGGAAACAACACCCACAACAATTGCCCATGCGACTTTACTTGAATTCACACACGTGGCCCTACAAAGAGTGAAAGTAGAGATTCTGCCTGCTGTTACCTAGTATTCGCAGGGGCGGCGTCCCGAACGCAGAAGTGTCGCCCACGGGCGGGCTAGAGCGGCGGACGCCGCCGCTGTAGCCGGGCCGTGCATCGGCAGAAAGAAAAGGGCGAGGAGCGTCATTCGAAGGATGAGACAGCGGAACCTAGCCATCCCAATGTGCTAGCTTGGGGCTACATCACCGCGGTACACAAGCGCGGACAACGAAACAATTCGGCATGTGAGCTTAGTGATTCCCATTTATACCGATTTAAACTAGTTATTTTAGTAAGTTCGAGAATGGCCAGAAAGCTGAAGGAACTCTTGTAATCCCTATTTATCAGAACCAGTTGCTTCTTTCGCCTTTTGCAATAACTGTTAAACCGCAACCAAATTGCTATTCACCAACTTAGAAAACGGAGACCCAGTTGTGGCAAGCATTGCGCAAAAGTTAGTGTCTGTTTAGGGGCTAGAGGTCTCCATGTGGTCTCTACATTTTGTTTTCGTGCCCTGCAAACCAGTCTTTAACGTATCTTTGCCGTACGACCACTTCATTCCGTCGTGTCCGGGTTACCGAGGAGGTGCTATCGAACAATTTCATCAAGCCGCGTGAGGGAATCCCGCAAGGGGCGCGAAGCTGTGCCTAAACAGGCCCAAAACAACCGTCGCAAAAGCAGGCGACAAAGCCGGGCCGCCCCCATGCGCCCGCCGGCGTGAGCGCGCTGTGAACGCTGGGTAAATTTGCCGCGCCATCAACCACGGCCGCTCGATTGCGCGCACGTGCATCTACACTGTGCTCCGAGAATGAAAACCACCCTTCCCTCCACAGCGGCGTTGGGAGTTTCTTGTCCCGCACGCCACAAAAGAACCGTTAGCTGGTAGAGGTAGAAAGCTTTGCTTTAAGAAGTAGAGAAGTTACACTTATCGTGAAAGCTGTCAAGTGCGGATCAGAGATTCACAAGAGGGATCAGTGTGGATCAGTGATTCACTCTTTCACAATGCTCTATTACGTTCTCCTGGGACAGCTCGCATCGTTTTTTTAATCGTTTGTTTGTTGTTAATGGAAACACACGAGCGGCAGTTCTGTTCTTTCTTGCTTGCGTTCCCCTCGCCCGTGCTGGGGCCTTTTTACGCCATTTTGAACGCATCAGTTTTTTCTTCCGCAGCAACTTTTTTTCGCTTACCATTGGAAAAACCTACCAAACGAGCATTCCTAACTAAATGAACGCGGGGACTGGCGCTTAAGTACATGTATTTGCCTCAAATGTGCCTGCAGTGTTCTTTGAGAGAAATAACGAGGGACATACATGACCAGTACCAGCCGTTCCAAGAGTTTTGAATAATTATGCCTATATAAAGGCAAAGTAACCTCTCAATTTTTGAAGGGGGTATCTTTTCGAGGCTTCTGTTTGGGTGCATGATGCCGCGTGACTCAGCTTGAGTGCGTGACGCCACGTGACACCGTGACCGCAGGCGAGCTACGACAAGCCGGGCCTCTAAAGTGCTCCGCACCCAAAAAAATTAAAGCAGCTCCACACAACGTGAAAGCTGTCGGAAGTGCAGAGCCGTCATTCACCAGAGGCTCTTGCGGCGGCGTTCTCCGCTGTTTGCTACCACTCCTCACGCTCCTCCCATCTCTGCCTCTTGATTAATTTAACGAAGGTTTGTAAAATGCACTTCAATTTTCCCGCCTTTGCAGTGCTCGCGCGCCTTTTTCTGGGACAGCTCACGTCATTTTTATCTTTTGTTTATTTTGCCTGAAACAGCACGAGAGGGAATCGGGTTCATTTTGTGCTACCTTTTATCACACACGTGCTGGAGCCCTTCCTTGCCGCTTGAAGGAATCGTTTCTTTTCTTCGGCAGCCACTTTTTGTTTCGCTTGCTATCGTAAAAACCAGCCCAATAAGCATTCCTCACTAAATGGACACGGGGACTGCCGGTTAATTCCATATATCTTGCCTCAAATGTACCAGCAGTTCTATTATGGGGGCTAAAATATATGGGGACATGTATAACAAGTGCCAACGGCTCCAGGATTTTCGAACGGTTCTGCCCATGTAAACCTCTTGTTCTCGTATCCTCAATTTTTGGCCGGAAGGCTGAATCGAGGAACAACAGGATATCTTTTCGAAGCCTGTGTTTGGGTACTTCACAAAGCATGACTGCGGTGGCTAGATAGCGTGACCGCGGGCGAACTAGGAGGACAAGCCGAGACTCTGAAGTGCTCTGCACTTAAACGAATACGGGAGTAGCGCAGCTTCCTAAGCCCCGTATTTCCCGACCTATCTATGCTGGCGTTTTAACTCGCCGAAGCTACATCTGGACTATCAGGTGCCCGGTAGTGGAGGGCACGCGATTAATTTTAACCACCTGGGTATCTTTAACATGCGCTGAAACTCGATACGCTGGTTTTTTCGCTTTTTGTCTCCATGAGAAAGGCACCACCGCAACCCTGATCGAACCCACGTCCTATTTCGCGATCCGCATGGCACTGGTTTGTTGGAACCACGGTATCCCCCTCCCTCTTTTTTTTAAGCGAAGATTTCTTTGCCTCACTGATGGCGACTCTACGTGAAAACACAAAGCAGGAAAGCTTACTTTCTCTGACAATGACGGTGATCGTGGCTGAACCGAAAGATGCTTGAACCATCTTTGCCGTTAGTCGAAAGGGCGTTGATGATGATGATCTGGGTTAAGGGAAGGGCGGTTTAACCATTTTTGTTATTAAAGGGGCCCTGCGTCAGATTTTCAACTTTTTTTTGAAATCTTAAATGCTTGGACAGCGTAGTCACCCAACACACGCAGTATTTATATTAGGGGGTCGCAAAGTACCTCAGCCAAAAATAAATGCTCTATGCCCATCAGATAACTTGTAAACTCGCTCAAAAGATTTTTCTGTCTTTCCCGGTCGTGACATTCTTCGACGGCCCGAATTACGTCACTGAGGCCATGTAGCGGCTGTTGGCCGGTTTTCCTTCAGTTGCAGCAATAAACGCTTTTAGAAACTTTAAAAAGAAATGCCACAAAAACAAAGAAAAAATGGAAGGCATATCAGGTGCGACGAGCAAATCCCGCAGTGCCGCTCCGTGCTGGCGATAACTGTAGCTTTCGCAGTGCTTCCAGGCGCGAAGGAAAGAGTGATAGCGTTTATCTAAAGTGTTGCAGGGCCCCTTTAAAGAAAGAGGGACAATTGCGATGATTTTGGCTGAAATTAAAGGTAGTTCAACAGCAACGATCAAAGTCGAAGCAATGATCAACGAAGCTTCGCGTTTCATTCATTTTTCCTTTCGTTAGGCGAAGGGGCGTTTGAATTTTTTTGGAATCCCTAATCCCAACTAATCCCAACAACTAATCCCATCATTTATCTGTGGCGCACTGCCAACATCTCCTTGTTTCCCGGTAAATCATTTTTGTACAGCTCCCGCTTTGAAGAAACGGCGCGTGGAAAACAAGAATATTAATTATCCAAAGTTATTTGCATGTAGTATTGCATCCGGAAAGGAGATTTTTTCTTTATTTTTGTTCCTTCGGCCTCTATTGAGGCCACTATAAGAGGGACGCTTGCCCATCCCTCCGGTAGACCGGCAATCTAGTTTCTCGATCAAGCCCCATGCGCCGCCATTCCTTCGCTGCGGAATTTAATTAGGGCCCTCCGCCTCGCCTCCATTCAATTCAACGCAGTATACTTCTCCGCCAGTTCCAACGCCAGAGATAATTTTGTGCAAGGCAGACACGCTCTTCGCACAGACCGATGTGAAGCATCTGCAGAAGTTCCAAAGGGAAGGAAAAAGAGACGCTGTGCATTATCACTAATCTCATTTCTCCTTTCCGCAAGAATGCGTGGAAGGGATAAGGCCCTTACAATTTCAGAGGCGGCAGAATAAGGACGTCTTGGAGGATAATTACATGGGCGCCTTGAGGAGGGCTAACTTAGTTATTTCCATTTCGTATTGCCTCGCACCTTATCTCTCTCTTTTACTTTTCCAGTTCTCACTAGTTTCCTTTCTCCCTAGCTTTCTGTTGGCATCGCGAGCCCACCACAGTGAGACGAATGTGATGCGAGCCCAACTCCGCAGCGCTGCAGTTCGAGCAGCGGCACATGACGGGATGATACGCCTCTCCTGACAAGTGGAGGATGCGGGAATCTGGGCAGATTGGAGGGAGATGACGAAGTCGAGCACTCATTATTTCTGCCCAGTCTACCGTCTCAAAGAACAACGCAGCAATGAACAGCACAGAAACAAATCAGCTATGGGGAATAGCGAGGTAAGAACAAAAGAGAGTAAAAACGTCAACTCTTTCCTAAACAAAAAACAAGTACCCACACGTTGTCCTGTTACGCCAGCCACTGAACCATGCTAGCCAGGCCTTCTAGCCGGTAACGGCAAGGCTGGAGTCGCCTCACGGGCTGACAGTAAGGGGGGAGATACGAAGAACGTGACGAAAATAAGAAGAGTCAAGTTGCATGCAATGCACACGTATACGCAAACTCGCGATGGAATATAGAGATATGCGTACACGGTACACACTACACAGTGCAGACTCCCTGCCTCTGTCCGCCTCTTCGCCTCGTGTGACGGGAATAAAAGGTAGCAGGAAGATTCTTCTTTCTATTGGCAGTGAAATCTTGTTCTAGCACCTGTCCGCGTTTGTTTTATTGTCGGGGCCTCAATGGGAACCGAACTTTTCCTGGTGCCAAGGAGCCTCTCTGTCTAGAGCAGGAAATCTCTTAGTCTCCTTCTCCAGATGTCACTAAGTTTTGTATTAATTACGCTCTTTTGCTTGGTCTGCCGGTGGACGATAGAAAATCAAAGAAATGCGGAGGAAGTGGACGAAGAAAGAATGGAGGGAAGCAGATAAATTTCCGGCGAGTGCACTGCAGAAGAATCGAAAAGGTGTAAAGCTGATGAAGGTTGAACAAATTAACACTCAAGGAAGAAAATACAAATAAAATTTCCGGCGAGTGCACTGCAGAAGAATCGAAAAGGTGTAAAGCTGATGAAGGTTGAACAAATTAACACTCAAGGAAGAAAATACAAATAAAGCCCATCAGCCCGATATTTCTGGATATCTGGTACGCATGAAGAACTGTCGGAAAAACTTTGCTGCCTTACGATGCAACGCCTGCCTTCAAAACAGGCCTTACAATTTGTCCTCCACCGAAGCACGTGTTTTTCGTTTCCTTTTTTTTTTTTCTTACGATATAATGAAAGCCATGGCCGTCTGATATCAGTTTCCGTTCGCCGGGGAATCTAAATCAATTCTCGTACACGTCTTCTGAAATTTGCTGCGACAAACTTCTGACAAAAAATATACAGCACTGCAGGTGTCTCAAAACAAAACAGAAGGCTAGGGAAAAAGAAAACCGAACTATTCTTTTGGCATCTTCTCAGTGCTCATGAAACGTATTAATAACTCATAGGTGTTGTGGAAGAACGTGATGGAGTTACTTTAAAACCAAGCGTCTCAAGAAAAAAAAAGCTTCCCGTGGTCGGAATCGAACCTGAGTCTATCGTGTCATGAAGCCGACGTTTCTCGCATTGCGCCATTCGGGCACGGTATCTATACGCCAAGCGTTTAAGGTGATCCGTGCTCTGCGTTGTTCCCACGGACGCCGCTGTTGCTACGCAGCAGTGCACGTTGGGATATGAGCGGCTAATTTGAAATTGGCGCGCTGCAGACATGTTCCTGTTTTCCGCAGCACCGTTGACACGGATGGTGCCGTTGATAGGCCGCGCTGCATGGCGGGAGATGAGCGGCAGGTTGGAAACTTGCCGAGAACTATCGCGTGACAGCAGAAAGCCCCGCAGGAAACGAATCTGTATGTGATGAGGTGATTCTTCATCTGGTGTGGGTGTGGTATGGTTTTCTATTGAGATCCGGCCAAGCTCATCCAGTGGATTAGGTGGTGTTCGGTATGGGTTGGGTCAGGGGTTGGGTTGTGTTTGTGTTGGAGAGAGAGAGAGAACAGTCTTCGATGATACTGGTGAGGTTAGCCTGGCCAAGGCGCATAGCTTTCTACACCACATGTATGTAAAAAAGAAGAAATCGATGAGGTGATGATGATGATGAAAATGGTGCACTCAATAATAGAGTCCTGTTCAGAGAGTCTGATCCAGTCCTGTGTTTCGCAGGAAAGACAATAGAGCTTTTGTCACTCGAGATCCTCGCTTAAAGTTAGACCAAGGGCCTAGGGGTTGATTGGGTATGGGTTTGAGTTGATTGGGGATGTATTTTGGTTTGGTTAATGGTTGGTTTGGGGTTTTGAAGTTTGGTTGGGTTATGCTGACTGGGGACAAGCTTTGCGCGCCCCCATGTTCTCTTTAGGGGAGGGTTTGGTCAGATTTTGTCTCCCGACACATCTTTGTTTACGCAGAAATTTTGGCTGCAGATTTTTGCTTACTTAGTACCTTTTCTCTGTTCCTGATGCAAGGCATTTTGAAATGTTAGAATGAAAAGTAAATATTCATTCCAGATGAGTTTTTTTTCTTATTGCGAAGCATAGTTTGGCTTGAAATAATTACATGCAAAAAATTACTTGTATTTAAATTGATATAAAAAGAAGCACGTTTTGCCTGTAGTGGCGTAGAATTGTGGTGTAAAATTAACAGCGTGTTTTTATTCTTGATGCAATATTTTGACAACCGACCACTTGATAGAATTAGTTTAAGCTTTTCCTGCAGCGCGCAATACTTACCGCCCTTTTCCGGGTCGGTAGTGCTGGTTTTACAGCCATTTATCATTGTTCTTATCGGGCTAGCGTCATATACTCTTCATTTTGAGCCTAAGGGTCTGTTGTATAGGCAAAAAAAGTCGAACTGGAGTCGTACAGAACGGGAACCCCCCGAGAAGAGTTGAAATTATGGCTGATAGGTGCATAGCTTTGAAAGAAGGGGACATCAGGTCAGTCGGGATGAGAAAAGGGGGAGATGAACACTTGCCGCTTCGTGTCCTCGTCTTCCCATCCCGCCTGAGGCGACGTCGCTTTCTTTTAAAACAACCCCGACGCACAGTGACATCGCCAAATGTCTGTACACACCACTCCACCGTGCCCGGCTCGTTACCTGTGAGCACCCAACGTGGGTGATTTGAAAGCGGAAACGTACCTTTGCCTAATTTTGTCTTCAGAATCGTTTTGCTATTCTCATGGAAGCATTCCTGCAAACCTGGCCAACGCATCTGATACTACCTCCAGGACCTGAGTCACCGGCGCATAAGAGATTCAAAGTTGCTTTAACCACAGCGAGCCTAACAAGCGATTCATCATCAAGCTATTCGCCGACGGCACGAGCAGCAACACCGAACTGTGAGCCAGTTTATACAGATGGTCACACAGAATCCCGAACAGACGACACAACGTAACTTCGAACAGCTCGAACAATGGTTGACGCCAGGAGGGAGCACAAACATGACTTCATTAGACTAACAACGTAGGCAATCAGTAGAGGCAAACGAAATATTTTCCCTGGCGTACTGCAATGAAAAGGCAGATCTCTCATCTTAGCGCTACAGAACTGGGGGAACTACTCAGCATGATAAGTAAACCTCTAGGCAGCAGGATGGAAAGTTGGGCGAGTTGGTAGGTCGACATGATGTAAAAACCGCGCGGTACGACAAAATACACGTTTCAATTTCAAAATTTTCAGACTTTCACGTTTCAAAATTTTCAGTTGATAGTCAGCGCTCGTCCTGTCTGGTTCCTTTCCTCGTGTGTTTTGTCCTACCGCGCTGTTTTTACATCATGTAAACCTCTAGGCCTGTTATACAGGAAACAAGACTAACAACACAGGGCCAACAATCATACCAAGGCCGCATCCAAACCACAGTCTCATTGAAAAGAAAACACTAAGAACTTACAGTGGATGCATAAACAGATGTATCCACAAGGAACCACACTCCACAGCCAAAAATAAACAAATCGAAATTCTGCGATTGAACGTAACAGCTGTGGAAAAGTACGCTAAACTACCACCTTTAATAAAAATCCTTAAGACAAGAAGGACCTGAAGCGAAATAATATAGCAAAGTGAAAAGCGCCCTCCTCAGTCTTTGCCATACGCGCCAATCAGTCTGCGCCTAGGGAAGATGTAATAGTAGTCAAACTCAAGCCACTGACTCAAGATGTCCGAAAAAGAATTGCGGAAGAAGTGCAAAGCAAAGCGAAATGTCTAGAAAAAAAGGAGGACATCCTGTACACGGGAGCGACGTGGGATGCAGTCAGTGGCACAGCAAGCCCAGCAGCTATACGTTCCTACTTTCTAGTCGCTTTCACAGACAGAAATGCACAGAAACTGTCGTCAGTACAGCTAAAGCATGAGACCATTCTTGTCGCAGTCGAGACAATTTCCCCACTCTGAATTGCCGGAATAGTTCAAAAACCTGAATTACTGACAACCAGTAAGAGACAAAGACTACTGGAATGACGCCGAACAGAGGTTGGATAAGCGACGCGATGGAAATGCTGTGTGGGTACATTGAAACAAAAACCGAAATAAATTTAAAGGTTGGCTAGGTATCATAACACTGTACAGACACATGCAATGAAGAGGCCCAGAAACTGGCGTGCGAAACCATTCAGAACAGCTCCTGACCAATTAATAGTTCTCCACCACGAACCTAAGCTTGATCCAACGACAAGCGAATCATTCACAGAATGGCTACAAATAATAAACTTCCAGCCATGACACCCAACAGCGACTACCGCCTATTGAAAAGCCAGTCTAGGAGAGCCCGCATTCTTTTAGATGCGGAGCATCTTATAGCGGTGGCCTGTCCCGCGTCGGCGTCGGCGTCATCGGTGTCCGCACTCACACTGCGCATGCGCAACTCTCCTCGTTCCTTCTCTCCAACAGCTGCGCGTTACTCTCTCCGCTCCCTCTCTATCCCTCTCTACCAGCTGCGTGCGCTTCGCGTACGTTCGCTTCTACTCACACCGCGCATGCTCGGCGCTTGCTCATCTCTCCTCCTCTAGTCTCCTCTCCTTCAAGTGTGAATATAAACAGCGGTAGCGCGCTGCGTGCGTTAGTGCAGCGCTTGCTTCGGTTGACGTCAGTTGACTCCGCTTGACTCCGTTGACTTCAGATGCAGTGTGATGGAAGCAACAGCCCCGTCTGCGAGTGGGCTGACGCAACCTCATACTAGCATCAGTCCAAACGCACACAGCAACGTTACTTCCAATCAAGACAAAGCTGCGAAGCGAAGGGCAGGCGACGCTGAACGTAAACGTTTGAAGCGAACGGCAGACCCTGAACTACGACAACGAGAAGCCGCTTCGAAACGACAACGTCGAGCAGCAGTACCTGAACTTCGAGCACGTGAAGCAGCGTTGGTTCGTGAACGTCGAGCGGCGGATGCTGGACTACGACAACGTGAAGCAGCGATGGTTCGTGAGCGTCGAACAGCCGAACCTGAACTACGACAACGAGAAGCCGCTTCGAAACGACAACGTCGAGCAGCAGTACCTGAGCGAGCAGCAGTACTCGCTCCGCATCACCCCAGGAACATGGTGTAATTTTTCATCAAGCCTGCACCGGAGCACAACTGACAGATTACATCCTCCAGGAGTAGAGAGCATACGTCACAAGAAAAAAAATGGCGCGTATCTGCTTGATTCGCTGCAAACGTCGTCGAAAGACGATAGACTTCTGCCGGCGCGGCTTATCCGCAGCAATGCCCTATTCGGTGTTTTCCTTGCGTTTTCTAGGCATGTGTTCGGGTCTAGACTTGGCACTTCATGACCACTGCCATGGTCGCTGAAGGGTGGAAAACCGTGCGATATGGCGCCGTCCTATCCAGAGCTATCTGCATTTCGCACACAATGTATACACTAATACACGACTGAGTACCATTTCGTCACCGCGTACAGTCATGGAGAAAGCAACTGCGAACCACAGAGCACACTGATGATGATTATGATGATTGCTATCCGTTTCCCCTTTGTAGCGGGGTGACGACGCGTCATCTTATCAAAAAGGACCAATATACCTATGTTTTATACTCTTGGTGTAACACTAGCGCTTTAAGGCAGGCACAAAAAAGTATTGGGCACAAAATACTTTTTTTTTCCTGTTACAGATGGTAACTGTCCTAGGCAATATTCCACTCTCTGCTTTTCGTCCACCAGCATTCTAATCTTCTTTTCGTCGTGGGAAACACACGGACTAGCACACCCATGGCAACTGCCAGGTGGCGCCGCCATACCCTCGGCGGTGCGCTCCACGGTTTGCATTTCTACAGTGGCTAGTATTTAATTTTACCAAAAAATGCAAGTATCTATGCATTATTAATAAAGGAACACTGTGAATATCACTTATGTATTGGTGTTTTGCCTCAGATATGCGTACTGTTTTGTTTCTGCTCAATAATGTTGACAAGTATGAATACTGCCACCGGGTATAGATGTTAACAAAACGCTTTGCTTTAATAAACGTCTCTTGAAACAACTGCCTTAACTTCGATCGGGCGGCTGAATTGACAGACAGACAGACAGACAGACAGACAGACAGACAGACAGACAGACAGACAGACAGACAGACAGACAGACAGACAGACAGACAGACAGACAGACAGACAGACAGGCAGACGGACGGACGGACGGACGGACGGACGGACGGACGGACGGACAGACAGACAGACAGACAGACAGACAGACAGACAGACAGACAGACAGACGGACGGACGGACGGACGGACGGGCGGACGGACGGGCGGACGGGCGGACGGACGGACGGACGGACGGACGGACGGACAGACAGACAGACAGACAGACAGACAGACAGACAGACGGACGGACGGACGGACGGACAGACAGACAGACAGACAGACAGACAGACAGACAGACAGACAGACAGACAGACAGACAGACAGACAGACAGACAGACAGACACCCCAATTTCCGCATTCAAGTAGCCCAAGAAAGACTATCGTCCTTAAAAGACGGCAACGGATGGAAGGCTAAAAAAATGCAAGAGTGTAGACCCCACTTGGCAGCCCGCACACACCGTGCAAATCATGCTAAACTGGCTTGCGACCTGACTTGCAACCCCTCATCTGGGGTGACTCTCTATTACTCTAGCACGAAAGCGGCAAGCACTAGGGAAGGATATCTTCGCTACTCGAGTGGATCCACGCTCCAGCAGCTGAAGTGAAACAGATCTTCCCGTCCCTATGGGATTTCGATCAAGCAAGCGACACCTTTACCTCAGACATCTTAAAAATGTTCAACGTCCGTAAAGCGACCGAGGCGCCAATCTTTTCCGCAATACAATACAACACAATACCACTCATTCATTCATTCATTCATTCATTCATTCATTCATTCATTCATTCATTAATTCATTCATTCATTCATTCATTCTGTCATCTCTGGGGAGAGCAATTTAAAAGCTCTTTTTAACGCTTACTGAATGCAAGATTCTCGCTGGATATTCAAAGTTCTCTTTTTTTCAGTTCTAATGTTCACTTCCCTCGTTTTCTTTAAGACAGAGATAAATAAAGCGGAGCGCATAAGCGCAACCTGAACGCCGCTGGGTGGCTGGCAATATGAAGATTAAAAGCTCCATGACGGCTCCCTTTATTAGATTACTCGATACCGGAAGCCTTGGCGTCGTCTTACCAGCGAACCCACCGCAGAGGCCTCCGGAAGGACTGGGAGAAAAAAAAAGTGGTTTGCGAAAAAAATAAAGGTCAGCAAGAGAGGGGAAAAAAAAAAACAGAAAGCGGACACTTGATGCCCGTGTTCGGTCGGCCTACGCCTAATGCAATACACATAACACAACTAAGGGATGAAAGCCGAATGCAACGAAAAACAATGCGAAAGACAAAGGAGTGATGTCTCATATCAGGTTGCGCGTCTTTTGGATGACAAAATATTTGTTATTCGGGAATGAGTTACGCCGACGGGAGCCATGAGCTGGGGTGCGACCAACGAAACAGGACAGGATAAACAAGACTGACTGAGAGCATTTCAAAATAAAAATGTGTGTGGGAATTCGAGGAAGGTTGAGCACGCTTTTTATTTCGTCTGTGCTGGGCAAAGACAGGGCGGTGTTATGGTGTATGGTGCGATGCTTATTGTTTGTAGTACAGCGTACTTTTTTGTTAGAAGCATTGGTAACCATATCAAACGTCATTTCATTGTGCTTCGGAAATTGAATCCACTGGTAAGGACCTCTGGCTGGTCTTCAATCTTCAAAACAGCTATATTAGAAATAGGAAAACAGGTTTTTTTCTTTTGGAATTTTCATGGCATAGTTAAACTTGGCTCAAGAAACGCAGAAATGTAAAGACAGTAGTAATGGCAACTTTCCTCACAGAAAACACACTTGATTTCGGAAAGGACCTAGGAGTGTATTGATAAATCCATAAAAGCACTCGCACAGGTTAATTAATGTTGAACAATCCTGATCAACTTGTTTCACATTGTCCTATGTGTGACAAGGGCGAAGAATTTTCAGCGAGCAGAGCCAAAAGGCAAAGAAAAGATGAAGAAAGAGACGCAAGCACGATACAGCAGTAAAGTATCACCGGGGCAAGCACTGTAATGCTGTAATGCAGACCTAAATGTCCCCAGGAGGCTTTCTTTTTAAGCATCCAAGCGCGATTTTCTTTAAACACGATAGTCTTTTATGGGCTACTTAAACCCAGAAATTTCGGTCTGTCTGTCTGTCTGTCCATCTCTCTGTCTGTGACTCCATTCAGCCGCCCGGCCAAAGCAAAACAATGCCTGCGCAATAGTCTTATATAGCCACAGCTAAATCTACCCATGTACGCCCGGTGTAATGTTCATACTTGTCAACATTGTTGAAGAAGAACAAGTCATTACGCAAATATAAGACAACAAATTAATACAGAAGTGATATTTGCAGTGTTCCTTTATAAAAAATCATACGTGCTTGATTTTTGCGAAATTAAATACTTCATCAACTGCAGAAAAAAAATTCACTCCACCGTCGCCTGCTGTCGCCCACGCCACTATAGCTTCTGGCGCCATTTTAAGAAATCAACCGGCGACAGTTACGCAAGGTTCCACTAGATAGGCTCCACGTTCTGCTTGCAACGCACGTGGAGTAGGGAAACGTGGTTCTATTAACGCTGAAGTAGGGCGCCTCGATTCACGCGCGTCTTCGCCGTACGGCAGCGTTGACATCGAGACACCCGGCCTGGAGCAGTGGAACGCGGGAAATTTAAAATGATTTAAGCAAACCTTTCGCGTCTTTACATTGGGAGGAGTGCGAGGCAAGAGGAACAAAATGAGAGGTGAGCGGAAGGCGAAGGGAGGCATTTACTTGGCAAAAGTCGATAAAGGCTATCGTCTTTTGTCGACATTTGCAACGAAAGGAGCAGATGCGCGGCCAATTTTTTGCAGGGGCGCTTTAGGGCGATTGTGCCGCCTCTTTTCGGTAACCACACGCAGGCGCTAGCTGCAAATGGTTAAGCAGTCGAAATTACCATCTTTTTGAAACTGCGACTAAATGAGCTTCACGTGGAACCAGCCTAGCCAAGTTAGCATGTTTATATCCTCACTAACACAGCCGAGCATGTTGTTGTTGCTTTCAATTTAGTCATAACAATACGAAAGCTAGAGCTGCTTCCGGTGACTATGCACCCTCCATGCGCACCCACGGGATAAATTCGGCTTAACAAAAATTGGCCGGCGATTACGATGTGCCCCTTACGCAATATTTGGGTGCGGCAGCAGTGCGCTGAGGGAGCACCAACTCGTGGGCAGCGCGAAATGCGTCTCAGGAAGGAACCGCGAACTTTAAGCGAACGCACATCATAGTCACGCGCACGCCCCCTCAACTCTTTGCCAAGCGTCGCACCCTGCTACTCGTGAAAGCACAGCATAGTGCCCCTCCCTCCCCCCCCGCCCCCCCCCCCCCCCCCCCCCCACACACACACACACCCCGCACACTTCGGAGAGCGCTGGCTCGCGCCGCCATGGCGAACCGCCCTCCCCTCCCAATTTCGCGACACTCCCCTCCTTTGCTTTATTTCCTCAGAGTTTGGGTTCGGGCTAGTTGGTAGCGGTAATCCATGACTTCGTGTAGCGCAAAAAACAAAAACAAAGAAAAAACGAAAAAATGACAGAGGACACAGGGAGGCCACGGGCACAAGCGAATAATTTGTGTACAAATTTTGCCATGCCTTGCATTTGTTCTGTTCTTTTCTATCTTTGTTTCTTTATTATAATGTCCCGCCCCAGTGTTTAAATTCACGCATTTTTCAATAAACTCAGTTGGAAGTTAGCGCTTGTGCCCGTCGCCTCCCTGTGTCCTCTGTCGTGGGTTTTTTTTTTTTTTTTTTTTTGGCGCTGCACGAAGTGATGGATTTCTCTCATCGTTCGCTTTTTCTTTTCACTCGTCAGTCCAGGCCATTGTTCCCTCGGTTACGCCGACAACCAGTTCAGTCCAGAGACGGCCAGATGGCCAGAGGCGCCTTACGCAGACATCTGCGGTGACCTGCCGAGATATGCTTTCGACATAAAAAGCGGCCCCATGAAGTACGGAGGCATGTAGGTTAGTAAAAAAATCTGATGTCCGGAGATGACAAACTAATGCATGGAAATAAAAATAAAGCCAATGTCAAAACCATGGCACACACACCAACACGCACGCACGCACGCACGCACGCAAACGCACACACACACACGCACGCACGCACGCACGCACGCACGCACGCACGCACGCACGCACGCACGCGCGCGCGTGCTCTACCACTTAGCTGGCAAGTATCGCAGGCATTTCCTGGCTCGCTCCACAGGTTTGATGTCTCACGTCGGTCAGGCGAACAGCGACATTTTAGGGCGGCCATCAAAAAGGGACACGTTTTTGTAATCTGCAGACGGACCCCTTCTCCGACAACTTTCCTAACTTTCGTTTTCTCGCGAAGCGAAACAGGTCCCCGAAAAGGAGTAAGAGTCTCAGCACTACGTGTGGAAGTAGCACAGTTTCGTTTTTTTGTTTGTTTGTTTGTTTGTTTGTTTCTAACCTCCTCATCCGCGTCTACTGCTAGTCATGTGTTCTGCCGCTGCTTCGGAGAGCCGAGCGAGGCAGTCACCCGGGAGCTGGAAAGCACTCAGTTCCACGTGAGAGGTTTTAGCCCCTGGTGTTCCCGTGTGGCATCATCGGCCCGCGTGCGTGGTCGTGAACCAAACTGCCGCCGTCGTCATCTCGATGGCCTCTCACCGATCAAACGTAATAGTTCACCTTGCGGGACTTGGATATTTTAAAGCTATGGTTTGTTGCCAGGCGACACTTGCATTTTTGTTGTGGCTCTTATGTACAATTTTTTGTGCGCTATTGGAATGTTGAGCATGAGAAATATTTCCTCGCATCGTACTTTTTCAGCATTTGTTCTTGCAGTGCAATCGTGGCTTCGTCGCACAAAACCTGTCTGTCCGAGTCGTCTATATCACGGT
>NW_027526460.1:39127028-39266621 GCF_048455015.1 Haemaphysalis longicornis
CGTATACATTCAAAACGAAGCCACATGTGTTGTACGCGCTGCAAGATGAAACCGACGTCTCACTGTGCCAGTATCACACCTAAACAAATGGAGGCGACAATAGAATTCACTTGGGCCTGACATATTCGAAGCTGACCGAAGTGATATGCTGCGGTCGTCGCTGACGCCCGTAAGAGCAGTCATAAAGCGCGCAGAACACCGCGCCCCGGATAGCTTTTGTTGGTGTTCGAGCACTCTACCAAGCCGCAGCTGTTTTTCGAAGTGCCCTAAACGTAATATTTGCAGACAGACGTGTCCATAACAAGTTGTTTAGGACGCGGGGAGCCAAGAATAAGGGAAAGAAAGCCATACATTGCGTGAGCCCCATCAGCCACCCAGCGCCTATCCCGTATACGCCGCGGAGAAGCGGTGGCAGGCGACGCAGTCATCGTGAAGCTCGGGCGTTATACATACCACTCATGAAGAGGTGCTAAAATAAATTGACCCCGAGTTACGCGAGAGCCTTCGCCTTCTGATTCGAGGGTTTAGAAGTGAGGCTGTGAGCTTTTGAAGAGTCTTGCTATGCGCGGAGGCAGACGCTCAAACACTCATGCGAAACGCGCCGTGTTCGGCAAATTCCTGTTGCTAAGACGAGACAGAAAAATTTTAATGTTCTATGCCGGAGATATCATTCTCGATAATTTTGAGTTATGCCCGGTCTTTTAACGAGTGCAAAATGCCAGTTCTGTAGGCTGAAGAAAAAGGAAAGGCTTGACTTCCCCACAGCGGGTTGGTTGTCACATCCTGGGGAGGCATTCGGTTCTAAATTAAAATAACGCTTTTTGGGGCGGAGAAAAAAAAACGAATCCGCTGAATTGTATTCTCTCGTTTTTCCCAAAAGGCCTTAAGCCTTCGGTGCCTAAAGGTGTGCATATAAAATAGCGGACCAAGGAAATCGTCCCAGGATATTTTTTAGAGAAGAGCACCTTGCAACAAACGGGAAATGCAAACTGAATAAGGCGTAAAATAGAACAAAATGTTTTACGAACCACCGGGATGCAAATGAGAATGATCTTTGCCACGGCAATGATAAAACCTAGGCGTGATAAAAACATGCATGCTTTTATTTACGATCTTTGATCTAACAAACGTCGTCGAACTCGCATACGCGCTCTAGGCACCCGCTCACCACGCGCTCAAATGCCCGACATGCGTGCTTTTGTCCTAACTAATAACCGGGCACAAATACCGACAGAATTATCTCGTATGTCACCAAGTGTATAAACTCTGCGTTGGGTGTTTCCTTTTTTGCATTTGCTTTTTTAGCGTTCAGTTGCTCATCAGTGTTTTGATTATGTATACGCTTTGACGATCTTGTAAGCTACTCTTGTGTTTCTCTTTTATGCCTACCCCTGTATGGGCCTAACCAAGGCTCACAGTATCAATAAATAAAAATAAATAAATAAATAAAAATAAAGCTCGCGACACCATCGAAGCTCATACATCAGAAGTATGAAATAGAAATATTACGATATCTACCAGAACAGTGCAGTCTTTTCGCGTAGTAACGAAAATGCCGTGATGGGTGTCTTCCGTGGTCATTTCGTTAGGGTTTAGCGAGGAGAAGCAAGAGGGAAAGGGCGCCAGATGCCGTCCGCAGTGGCTGAAGCGCGCAAGAAAACAAACCCAGACAGCACGCGTGAGCTCACTAGCGTGAAATGGAAATGGACACGACTCACGGCCCTGGGCTCATTTCGACTCCTCGTCATCTCTTTTTTTTGTTCCTCTGTGTTATACTCGCCCGCTGCATTGCTGCTTGTCGGCCGAGGAAGCAACCCCTACAAGCAGAACACTACGAAACTGTTATTACGAAACCCCCAATCATCCTCACGCGCCGCTTAGCGTGCTGCTAGCGTCTGTCGCTAGGCTCTGTTCACAGTGTCTGTTATTTACATGATGCTGGCTTTGCGAGTTCACTTAGCCATCAGTAGATATTTAAAAAAGACACAAAGATTTGTGGGTATGCAATCTGTTAAAAAGCAAAAAAAGTGAGGCTATTATTATACATAGAAGACGGTCTGGAGGACTGGTGTGAACTATGAACAAATAAGCAGAGCTACGACATTTCTGGCAGGCCTCGTCGTGTGCGACGCTTTGCTGCGTCAAGTGATTTGCGTTCTATGGGTGGGCTCATAGTGCGTAATTAATTGACATGAAAAATAAACCACACTGGTGGGACATATTGAGAAGCAACTACGCTGTGGGCATTGGTTGCCTCCAAAAGGTGAAAAAGCATAATGATGAGAATAGTCCCTCGCACAGCAGGGCCAACCTGTATGACCCTCCACAAGCGGTTACCGGGAATATTTCCATATTGATGCGCGAGCTTAATAAAGTTTGCTTTAGGCGTTGAAACAATAAGGCAGCTCTGTTTTCCCGATAAAAGTATGTGTTGTGTTCCACGTTGAGTCATATTTTAGTGTCTTTAAGCGCTGGATCACTCTAAATTCGGACAGGAAAAAAACAATATAGAAATGTCTGTGAAGCAATAAGAAGTCCTTGCCTAGTTAAGCATAAACTGTTGCTCGCGAAAAACAAAACAGTAGCATCAGTTATGTTTGGTTCTTCAGACAATACTTCCAGCCGGCAATATTTTGAGCAAGCCGAATCCCTGTCTGGTCTCTTCTGGGGCCATTCTGGTGGAACGTTTCTTGTTCATAATACCTTTCTCCTAATACTTCTCCGCGACTGTCTTGTCTTTTATCATTGCCCCGTCCTTCACACGCAGTTTTCTTTTTCTTCTGAAGTGCAACATCAACTAGCCTAAGATGTTGTAACTTTCTCAAATTAGTCAGGGGTTCCTCAAAGAGCGGGATCTAGACGTTAAATTTTGTTAATAAACGATGAATGTTACCAGATAATGAGATATGCCTCATAAAAACTTATTCTTCATAGGTTACAGCAGCACTTAAGGTCAGCGCTTAGACAAAGTGATCAAAGTGAAGCAAAATTTAAACATTTTTTGCACGAATGTATACCCCTCGCACACATTTTATGTATGTCACACGCAAATATGGCAAGTGGAACCTTGAAATTAAGCTACCCTAAACGTTAATCGCAAATACAAAAAATGTATATTGCTGAAACATCAAAAACTGCTTCCTTTCTTTTGTGACATTCATAACATGCAGAACAGATGAGTAACTTAAGGGAACAGGACACCCTGAAGAAAGCTTATGTTCAACTTTCTTAATGCTGCATCTTTGTTACAGTTCGTACAAAATGAGGAGCAGGAGAACGTAGCGTCCACTTGCAGGTTAGGAAAAGGCAGCAGGCAAAAACCCATTCTCCTTTCTTGCAGAGGCTTTTTCACGCATTTAGATGGGCCCATTTGCGCGAACTATTTACAGGAAGTCGCCCAGTTGGTTCATTTTTAAAGCAGTCCTTTCGGGTTGGAGAGCAGCCGCTTCAAAGAGGCGCCAAAGGAAGGATAGAGACGACGCAGAAATGGAGGCGCCAGGGAAATTGCCTCTAAAATTGTCCTCCTTAGTTTCGGGCGCGAAGGCGCCTGGAGTTTGTTCAAGCCCTCGAATAAGTGCGCGTTGAAATGGACAAGGGTGGCCTGTAAAAGAGAGAGAAAGAAAATCATGGCAGGGCATGCGTTAGGGGTATGAAAGGCACGTAAGCGAGAGCGCCGGGACTGTGGTCAAAGATAACGAGGACGAGAAAATTAAAGGGGTCACGAAGGCAAAATAAAACTTTGTCCAGTTCTAAAGTTTCAAAGAAATACCCTTCGGTAACTCACTCAGCAGCGAAAGGTTTCCCAAACTTCAACAACGCAAGAAATTTAAAAAAGAACACTCAATTTTGCGCTACATTACGTCAGCATGACACAGTAGAGAGAAATACTAAAAAACAGTTTTGATTGAGGTTCACAGCGCGCTAGTTTTAAAGTGGTACGACTAAGAGGCACCTCTACAATCACGCAGCTTTGTTTCTTGGCGTTGGCTTTGGTCGACGGCCGTTAATCGCGCAAGAAAGATTCTGTGACATCATACAGACCTCAACGAATGTTGCTAATCATCACTACTTTATCTGTCTTCGAAGCTATCCAGGATATTTGCTTAAGTTTGTGAAAAAGTTGGTATCAATTTCATCTGATCAAAGCAGCCTCACCAAACTTGTATTTTGTCTTCGTGGCTTCTTTAGGCTGGTCCTGGTGAATACCAGGGTGCGTGTCACGAAGGCAACGGTGTTCAATCCCGATCACGGTGGCTGCTTTTCGGGTGGCGGCGACATGCAAAAACGTCCGTGGGCAGTCATTCCGACGCCCGCTAAAGATCTTCAGGTGGTCAAAATTTATCCGGAGCCCTTCACTACGGCGCGCTTGAGTCGTAGCCAAGGTGCAGCTTATACGTGTTCAACTCAGAAAACCTGAAAACGAAGGTAATGACGGCCCCAATCAAAAGCTGAAGGCATAAAAAAGTGTGAAGAAGGGCCAGGTGGTGAATATTGGGAACTAATGAAAGCATGCTTGTGTGGGCGCCGGTATATTCATCGTGAAAAAAAAGTGAAGAGCCAGCTGGGAGCTATAACCGAAGTGAGCCTTCTGTTTCAAAAAGCTTTCCGTTTAATCTTCATTTGACATCCACCGGAATGCAGCCGTAAGGCTACAAAGGAAAGCTATCTCAAAAACTTCGCAGTTGAAGAAAAATTCGTCGTGGTTCAGGATTCGATCCTGAGACCACCGCTTAACCGGAGCAGTCACTCTACCAACTGAGCTAACCAGGAGGCTAGTCATTTGTAGCGCGAGAGCGAATTGATCAACAACTGGAAATGAAGGACAGTTGTTAATCGACCATATTTATGGGAGATCTCCAAGGTGGAGCAAGCTTCTGCGAAGGAAAGTTTTACATCCCCCTGAATGCAGATTAACCTTCACTGACTTTCGCTGATTCTGTATAGGACATCCATTGCAATTCGACGTGGACTCGCAAGTCTGTACAGAAAGCCTCATGTTGAGTAAAAAGTATGGGGTTGGAGGGGGCCGGGGGAGGGGGGGGGGGGGGGGGGGGGTTCGTGAGCGTGCGTCAATCACTGACCGCGATTTACGCACAGTAAACAGCAGTCGTGACCATTTGTGCGTGCGCGTTCTATGAGACCTGACGTACTCTTTTAACCTCGTTGTTTTGATTGAGACGAACGTGCGCGAGCACCCGAAATTTTTGCCGTTTGTACGCGCGCGCACGTGTGTTTGCGTCCGTGGTCGCGTTGGCCTTTCGTTGGGCGGGTCCACAGCAAACCATTACTCCGTCGTCAGTTGTGTACGCACTCACACGCTTCGGTAATTCCCCTGCTTCACTGCATTTACAACTCGGACATAGTCTATAAATTTCCGATTTTGTCGCACCGAATCTATGTATCGGATCAAGTACTTTACTTTCACAAATCGAAAAAATTGCTATTCTTGAAAAAGATATCTTTCTAGCAATGCACTAAGGTAAAGCTGTGAAGCCAACATTAAGAGGGGGGGGGGCGTAGGAGAAACGCTTTGTAGGGATACGTCTTATACAGTTGTTTGCAAAGCAGCCCACGATCATAATTTGATTTCAAACTTCTTAAATTGCCACCAAAGTGAATACACTTTGGTGGCAATTTAAGAAATGTGTAGGATATGAGGTCAACTTTGAAGGAGTTTGATGTACGGTGGAGTAGCTTTGCATCTTCCAACAAGACGCACCTCGGAGTTTCTCCACGTTTTTCCCCGTCTAATTTTCTTTCGTAAAACATAATAATAATAATAATAATAATAATAATAATAATAATAATAATAATAATAATAATCAATCAATCAATCATTTATTTAACGTGCCCAGGAACAACCGAGAGGTCTTGATGCTGGCGCACAAAAAAAAGAAACAAAAAAACTAAGAATAACACAATAGAACAAGATGACTGTTCAGAAGAAAACTATCAGAGATACAATGCGCACAGAAATATTAGGATGACAGGACAAAAGTAGATTAACACAGTATGAGAAATAGCTAATGATAATGGCGAAAAGTCAGATAATATACATACAAGCATACATAGATACATACAACAATGCGCCAGATAAACTAAAAACCCGCCGCGGTGGCTCAGTGGCTAAGGCGTTGCGCTGCTGAGCACAAGGTCGCGGGTTCGATTCCCGGCCGCGGCGGCCGCTTTTCTGATGGAGGCGAAAAGCAAAAACGCCCGTGTGTACGAGATTTCGGCGCACGATAAAGATCCCCAGGTGGTCAAAATTAATCCGGAGCCCTCCACTACGGCGCGCCTCATCGCCTGCGTTGCGTCGGCGCGTTAAACCCCACAATCAATCAATCAATAAACTAAAAGAGAAGGATAGAGCAAATTGCACATGTGCTGTTATCTTATAACGGTAGAAACCTTGGAGGAAAACGATGACTGTGACCCATCAAAAACATCAAGGTCAAGAAAATAAAAATTATAAAGACTTTGTATCCTGTTGAGGGTTGAGTGCTGAGAGAGGCGGGTAGTTACAAGAAACGGCCTGCTCTCTCTTGTTTGCTTCCGCGGAATCCGAAAATGAATACTATTGAGCAGCATAGGACAGGATATAGTACCGTGAACGAGCTTGAAAAGAAAGAAGAGATCGGCGCGATTTCGGCGGCAGCGAAGTGAAGGCAGTGACAATAGTTGAACGGTGTTAGAACACGAGCCAGAGTCATTTTTAGCGAAGCGATGGTTGTAAACGCTTAGAAATTTTTTCTGGACACGCTCAACTACGTTACTAAGGAATTAGAGATGCCATTCCAGATCACAGATGCATACTCAAGTTGAGGAAGACATATTGCGGTGTACAATTTGTGGAGTGGCATAGGAGAATTGAATTCTCTCGATATTCTACAAACACAGCCGAGAGAACGAAGACCCCGCATAGCAACTCGCTTAGTATGAGCTGAAAAATGCAAGGTGCTATCAAAGAGAACGCCGAGATCATTTATCTCACAAACCCTACATAAAGACACAGAATTGACAGAGTATAAAAAAGATACGCTAGATGATTTGCGAGTGAAACTCATGACTTTTGTCTTTGAAATATTGAGAGAAAGGTTATTGTTTTTACACCATTCTGAAAAAGAACACAAATCAGACTGCAACAAGCGACAGTCGTTAAATGAATGAATTTCCCTAAATATCTTTAAAATAATCAATCAATCAATCAATGTTTATTATAGTGCCCAGGAACAGCGGAGGCCTTCGTGCTGGAGCACTCAGAGGGGAAAATGCAGCACTGTAGTACATCAACAATTTGCTAATAAACACTCAGTGAGCAAAAAAAAAGAAAAGAAAGAAAGACCTACAAAAAACTGCAAAGAAGATTAGAAATAAAATAGTGCAATCCAACCGACTTTACACAATCAAGTCGGGCTGGCGCACAGAAAAGGTATAAGACAGCAATGAAATGCATCAACAGCTGGTAAAAGAACAGTCAGTGAGCAAAAAATAAGAAGAAACTACAACTTCACAGAAGAGTAAAAATGCCATAGTGTAATTTTAGGCAACATTACACAATCAATAGAAACTGTAATGTCTGGTCAATTGCAAGAAGACATCTTACAATAAGCGTAACTATACGGAAGGGTGAGTGAAAAGAAGAAAGTTTTTACAAGATTCTGGAAGCGTACATTTTCAGTTTCAAATGGACGCATGAAGTGAATATGGCAACTTTTAATGATAAAAACGGCAGAAAAAGAAAAAATTCTACGATAATTACAGTCGCAGTATCAGCACAATACATGAATAACGAGGAACAAGAACAAGCTCGGTGAAGTCAATGCACACGTCAGGACGATAAGTGAAGAAAAAGAGCACTGCCAAGATGAACCTAGTGTGTCAGAGCTGACAACCCGGCCAAAAACTCCCGAAGAGGACGCTGAAAGATATCGAGCTTCTCGGAGTGAACATTATGCAGATGCTGCATCCTTTGAAGAGGAGAACGTGTGCTGAGAGCTCCAGCTGCTTTAAAAGGGTGGGCGAGCCTTGTAGCTTTTTGTGGAACGCGAAAACTGATTGATTCAAGTAGTTCCGGGCATAAGATAATACCATGAAGCAATTTGTACATGAAAAGAAGGTCTGAGTGGGTCCGCCGGGAACTTAGAGAAACAGTTATAGGGATAGGCTCCGAAGGAAAACGATGCCTAAATATTGATGAAAATTTGGTTTGTACACGCTCTATACGTTGACAGTTGGAACTACAGGTTCCATTCCAAACGACAGAAGCATATTATAGTTGCGGAATACAAAGCGTTCTGAATAGTTTTAGGATGAAGAAGGAAACCGGAATTAATAATAATCATAATCAATCAATCAATCAATCAATCTTTATTTTTGGTGCCCAGGAACAACCCTAGGGTCTTGGTACTGGTACACCATATACAAGCATTCATAAAAACCAACTAAAATCAAGACAACACAACACAGAAAACCATATATATGAAAGAAACAATAGGATAAAAATAGTTACAGAGATCCCAGAAAGCAAAACAGCAAAAAAAAAGGAAGCCTAGTGTTAGAAGCCATGACACCCGGCCAGCAATAATAATAATAATAATAATAATAATAATAATCAATAAATCAATCAATCAATCATTTATTTGCGTGCCCAGGAACAGCCGGGGTCGGCCTTTGTGCTGGCGCACGGAAACAGAAACACACGAAACATAATGTACACATCTTTCAAATACAAAATAAAATACAAAATACAAAAAAAAACTAAAGGATAGCTTATGTTGAAGTTACGGACTGAAAGTCATTTAAGTGCATGAACTCAAGGATAAAAGACAAATGCAGAATAAGAAAAGTTGGCAGTTACGCCAATACAAACTCACAGATATGTTTCTGAAGCAGAGTAGGGCAATCATTAAATATATCAAGGTAATCCGAGTACCGATTGTACGTGCATTGCAGTCGGCACACAGGGCACAAGACACGCAGACAATTGGGGTTGCAAAAGGTATCATGTTTCCTGGTCCACTTTTGCGGCACATAAAGACGAACATGCTGTAGCAGCTCACCACAAGACACTATGCTGTGCATAATTTTAAAGAGGAAGAGAATATCAGCCTTGTTCCGCCTGGAAGTTAAGCATGATAGCGTCAATGAAGAGGGCGATCCAGGGTTATAATTACTACTATCGCCAAAGCGATGGTTGAAGATAGATATGAACTTATTTTGGACCCTTTCTACAAGCTTACGGTTTGTTTTGCTCGTGCTGTTCCAGACAACAGATGCATATTCAAGCTGAGGACGACATATAGTTGTGTAGAGCTTGAGAAGAGAAATCGGATCCTTGAACTCCTTGGACACGCGACAGACAATGCCAAGCGATCGAAGAGCTCTACGAGTAATTATCTGAATATGTGGAGAGAAGCTCAGTTTACTGTCGAAAGTGACGCCTAGGTCATTAACCTCTACCACACGTGGGAGTAATTCACCGTTGATGTTATAGGGAAACAAGATGTTGTCAGTCTTTCTTGTGCATGTCATTACCTTAGTTTTAGATGTATTAATGAGGAGTTTGTTGCATGAGCACCAATGCGAGAAGGATGAGATTGCTATCTGGAGAGCGGAACAGCTGGCAGAGTTGGAAACAGATTTAAATATTTTTTACATCATCGGCATATAAAAGAAAATTACAATCATTAAATATTGTCGCGACATCATTTATAAAGATTGAGAAGAGAAGTGGCCCGAGAACTGAGCCCTGAGGGACACCACTGGTGACCTCATAGGAAAGAGAATACTGTCCATTTACATGCACGAAACATGACCTATCACATAGATAATTGCATATAAGAGATATCAGGGATGGTTTTATATCAAGCTCAGATAGTTTTTTGGCTAAGAGCTCGTGGCAGACGACATCAAAAGCCTTGCTTAAATCAAAGTAGACTACATCAAGTTGACCTCTCCCTTGCACAGCTTCCGAAGCATGCAGCATGAAGTTGACGAGATTGGTAGTGGTCGATCGGCCCGCGAAAAAACCATGCTGTTCGGGTATTAATGTGGTATTTATACTGAATGTGAGTAGTTTATGCAGTATTGACTCAAACAATTTAGAAGCAGCACATAGAATAGATATCGGTCGGTAGTTCGTGGGGTCCAATCTAGAACCTGTCTTAAATACAGGAACAACCCTTGCATTCTTCCAACGAGCGGGGAACTTGCCAGACTTGAGAGAAGTTTGAAATATACACGTCAATACTGGAACTAGGATATCACCAAACGCTTTCAGTACGGCAGAAGGAATGCCGTCAGGGCCGCATGAAAATGACGATTTCAATTGTTTCAGAGCTTTCAAAACGACACTTTCCGAAACCAGCACTTCTGAGTTTTTACAGTAACCTAGCGATTGTGGAGGGGGGATAATAATAATAATAATAATAATAATAATCATCAATCAATCAATCAATCATGTTTATTTACGTGCCCAGGAACAGCCAGAGGCCTGAGTGCTGGCGCACGGATAGTTATATGAAAACAAAATACAAGAAACACATTGCAAGAAACAAACAAGCGACAAGACACACACATGTTGAAGTAGCGAAAATTACAAAAATAAAGCACAGGCGGAGCCTGGGTACAGGTAAAAAAGAAAAAAGAAGATGCCTTTGTGGCTCAGCTTATTGTAATGAATACACAACAAGCAGAGAACAAACTTTGACAGTAAGCCGACAAAAACAATGACAAAAGTATAGAGACAAATGATAAGACAAGCATGATAAGTAAACAGTTTCAAAAACAGGCAACTATATTGGTTAAACAGAACAGCAGAGAAACCAAATTTCAGCAATAAAAAAAAAGAAAAACGAACGACAGAGATATCATAGATGTTTAACATACTGTGCTCAACAGCGCAGTACGATAAATTGTAAAGGAGCTTTGAAAGATGTCAAGGCGTTCAGAGAAGCGGTTGTAGCAATTCTGTATTCTGCGCACTGGAGAATGATTGGAGTTGCGCGCAGCGGTCAAGAAAGGGCGATGCGACCTGGTGGGCCTCTGTGGAACACTAAACTCTAAACAGTTAAGCAGGTCCGCGCAAGAAAGGTCACCATGAACAACTTTGTGAAGAAATGTAAGGTCTGCACGCATACGTCTGCAGGTCAACGAAGGGATGGAAGTAACTATGGGTAAGTCAGAATCAGGATGAAAACTGTGATTGTGATGACGGTGCTTAAATATGGATAAAAACTTCTTCTGCACACGTTCTATTAATTCACTACTAGATCTGGAGATGCCGTTCCAGGCAACAGAAGCATATTCTAACTGGGGGATACATATTTCATTGTATAGCATTAGAAATAGATCTGGAGAAGATAATTCCTTTGTAATCCGACACACATTTCCAAGACTTCGGAGCGCTCGCCGGGTGATGAGCCTAATATGAGAAGAAAAAGAGAGGGTACTGTCGAAAAGAACTCCGAGGTCCCTAATCTCCTCAACCCTTTGCAAAGGAGCTCCCTCTATACTGTAGGAAAACAGTAGACGATGGGTTTTCCGGCTGTACGTGACAACCTTTGTTTTAGCTGGATTTAAAATTAGACAGTTTTTGCTGCACCAGACCGATAATTCCGACACATCCCTCTGCAAGGCACAGCAGTCCTGAAAACTGCTAATGTGCCTAAATAGTTTTACATCATCAGCATAGAGAAGAAATGAAGATTTTGTTAACACTGTTGACACATCATTGATAAAGATAGAAAACAATAGTGGACCCAGCACAGAACCCTGAGGTACACCACTCATTGCAGTGTAAACACTAGACCTTTTGAAGTTTACATCTACGTAAAAGGACCGGTCAAGGAGATAGTTGGACAACAAGGCAACAAGGCTTGCATCAACACCCGACATAGTAAGCTTGTTAATTAATAATTTATGGTTCACTACATCAAACGCCTTACTGAGGTCAAAATAGATAACATCCAACTGGCCGTTTTCACAAACTGCAGCCGAAGCCTGAGTCATGAAGCTTGCAAGATTTGTAACCGTCGATCGACCCGAGAAAAAGCCGTGCTGATTTGGTATCAGAACGTTCTTGACGCAGGCAGCAAGAACGTTGTGCAGAGCTGACTCAAAGAGTTTTGAGGCGACACAAAGGAGTGAGATTGGGCGATAGTTGGTAACGGCTGACTTATCACCAGACTTAAATATTGGAAAAATTCGAGCAATCTTCCATGCACGAGGAAATTTGCCGAAAAGTAAAAAGTTATTATAAATGGAAGTTAAGACAGGCACAAAAATGTTGCCGTAAACCTTCATGAGGGCTGCTGGAATTCCGTCTGCACCACAGGAAAATGACGGTTTCATCCGTTTAAGGCTATCATTGACAAGTTTTTCATCGAACTAAGTGTACTAAAATTAGACATATTATTAAACGATAGGCGTTCGTCGTGACCATCTGGCAGTTGAAAGACAGAATGAAAGTACTGAGCAAAGCTAGTGGCGACATCCTCAACCTGTTCCCCATCGGAATTAAGCAGGCTAATGTGTTCTTTAGACTCCTTAGAACGGCCGCGTACATACCTCCAGAAGTCAGCCGTTTTCTGAGACGCAGCAGCCTCTAACGACTCTATATAGAGCTGGTGGTCACGCCGGTAGAGGCTTTTACAAAGTGAGCGATACCGACTAAACTCCGCTTTCCACTCCGCTTTCCACAATAATAATAATAATCAATCAATCAATCAATCAATCATTTATTTGCGTGCCCAGGAACAGCCTGGCGCACGGAAACAGAAACACACGAAACATAATGTACACATCTTTCAAATACAAAATAAAATACAAAATACAAAAAAAACGAAAGGATAGCTTATGTTGAAGTTACGGAATGAAAGTCATTTAAGTGCATGAACTCAAGGATAAAAGACAAATGCAGAATAAGAAAAGTTGGCAGTTACGCCAATACAAACTGACAGACATGTTTGCGAAACAGAGTAGGGCAATCATTAAATATATCAAGGTAATCCGAGTACCTATTGTACGTGCATTGCAGTCGGAACACAGGGCACAAGACACGCAGACAATTGGGGTTGCAAAAGGTATCATGTTTCCTGGTCCACTTTTGCGGCACATAAAGACGAACATGCTGTAGCAGCTCACCACACGACACTTTGCCGTGCATAATTTTAAAGAGGAAGAGAATATCAGCCTTGTTCCGCCTGGACGTTAAGCATGATAGCGTCAATGAAGAGGGCGATCCAGGGTTAAAATTACTACTATCGCCAAAGCGATGGTTGAAGATAGATATGAACTTATTTTGGACCCTTTCTACAAGCTTACGGTTTGTTTTGCTCGTGCTGTTCCAGACAACAGATGCATATTCAAGCTGAGGACGACATATAGTTGTGTAGAGCTTGAGAAGAGAAATCGGCTCCTTGAACTCCTTGGACACGCGACAGACAACGCCAAGCGATCGAAGAGCTCTACGAGTAATTACCTGAATATGTGGAGAGAAGCTCAGTTTACTGTCGAAAGTGACGCCTAGGTCATTAACCTCTACCACACGTGGGAGTAATTCACCGCTGATGTTATAGGGAAGCAAGATGTTGTCAGTCTTTCTTGTGTATGTCATTACCTTAGTTTTAGATGTATTGATGAGGAGTTTGTTGCATGAGCACCAATGCGAGAAGGACGAGATTGCTCTCTGGAGAGCGGAACAGCTGGCAGAGTTGGAAACAGATTTAAATATTTTTACATCATCGGCATATAAAAGAAAATTACAATCATTAAATATTGTCGCGACATCATTTATAAAGATTGAGAAGAGAAGTGGCCCGAGAACATGAGCCCTGAGGGACACCACTGGTGACCTCATAGGAAAGAGAAGACTGTCCGTTTACATGCACGAAACATGACCTATCACATAGATAATTGCATATAAGAGATATCAGCGATGGTTGTATATCAAGCTCAGAAAGTTTTTTGGCTAAGAGCTCGTGGCAGACGACATCAAAAGCCTTGCTTAAATCAAAGTAGACTACATCAAGTTGACCTCTCCCTTGCACAGCTTCCGAAGCATGCAGCATGAAGTTGACGAGATTGGTAGTGGTCGATCGGCCCGCGAAAAAACCATGCTGTTCAGGTATTAATGTGGTATTTATACTGAATGTGAGTAGTTTATGCAGTATTGACTCAAACAAATTAGAAGCAGCACATAGAATAGATATCGGTCGGTAGTTCGTGGGGTCCAATTTAGAACCTGTCTTAAATACAGGAACAACCCTTGCATTCTTCCAACGAGCGGAGAACTTGCCAGACTTGAGAGAAGTTTGAAATATACACGTCAATACTGGAACTAGGATATCACCAAACGCTTTCAGTAATAATAATAATAATGGCGCCTTCCAGAAGCCCATTCGAAAACATTACCCTCCCTTCTCTCTCTAGAGCCAAGCAACATAGGAATAATAGTGGTAAAAGTTTCGTGCCCGCCGCAAACAGGTAAGACAAGAAAATACCCCCTGAATGTCAGGAGTTGCCACAAAACAATTGTAATAATGACAAAATCAACAAACGAAAACAGCATAACATAGCAAACAAGGGAAACGTACGGAAGAAGTAGCTGCAATGAACGAAGGGGACGTTGTTTGGGAAGTGGCAACACTAAAGACACAAGCGCGGAGATTGAGAAATGTATGGATGGACGGATGCGTACACATCGGCAACAGCGCTTTGTATGACCAGAAAAGTGAGATAAATACGGGGCCCGTATGATGCGCGTTGCTCTTCTGAAGAGATTCAAAGCGCGTACATTTCCCTCGGACGCTGTGTTTGCAGCGTCTGTTACCATTCCCACTTTCTATTTTGTGCTTCATATTAACTCGTTCTACTGGCGTCGATTGCTGCAGGGATTCTGCATGCATCCACACTCGTATTCCGGCATTCCCGGCAACGAAGATAACACAACTTCTGAACAAAGTAAAGGCGAGGGTACAAATGCCGGCAGCAAGGCGTTGTAAGCGCTGCGTGCAGGTGTCTTTTAAGCGCGAAGGTCTTTTGAATAACGTCAACTATTTCGCGCATTTCTTTTCTCGTTATGTTGGTGAGTCTGGTCGAAGAATTAAGGTTGAACATGTTTTTTTTTCTGACACAAATCACTCTGCATGTTTCGAACGTTTCATAGACCATGCGTAGTGATGGCCTTGTGCTTAGCTATACAATTATTTGGCGTCGCCAGCCAGGCTTTGCTCTGGACGCAAGGGATTAAACTTTGGACGACGACGACTCCATCGCACCCACAGTGGCGTCATTCCTATCATATAGGATACAGTGCGTTTTCATACCTCCGATTCCAACTATCCGCCTTAGGCCAGCTTTCGTTATTTAGTGCAGTCATTCTCAACCATGAGTGGCCGGCGTGTTCACAAACCATATCCCGCAGAAGACCGCGCCTGCTTAGGGTATGTTTGACAGCAGAAACCTAGCTAAAGCAGGTGAAAAGCATCCGAAATGAAATAATAACAAGCAAAACCAATCTAAAAAGCAGCCTGAATTTAAAAATAAACAATCATTCACGCACGCTTACTGCCCCTAGCATTCGCTCACCTAGGTACGGGATAGTTTAAACTGACATAAAGGGGACAAAACCACCCAAGTTGAAAAAACATTCTGAAACAAAACCAACCTAACCACAGGTAAAATGACCCCAATGTACAAAAATATTCAAGCGGTGTAGCCGAAACTGACATAAAAGGCACCAAACTCCTGCAAAGTACAAAACATGAGGAGAATTGGCCTCACGGGAACAAGACCGCCCCAAATTTCTATATAATGCATATATCTTTCATAAATAGATAATATACCGGATAACAAAAGCGTGTTTCAGGTAAAACAAGCACTTAAAAACAAAAAAAAAACGCCTCCTGCGGGATTCGAACTCAGTTCATTAATTTGATAGCCATAAACGAACCTTTATACCACGATACATTTTTTTCTTTATTGCCTTATACCAACAGACCAGACAGCCCGAATTCATTTAAGCAGAGCATACGAAGCGCGTGAATATATGGACCAATGAGCCCATAGATGGCGCCTTCTTGGGCCTCTATGGGATACAGTTTCTAAATGCGCATCTGGGGGGCCTGCGAAAGTGACTGGGGGCCCAAGATGAAAAAATGATCGCGTATCTGCTCTTTTCGTTGCAAATGTCGCCGAAAGACGATAGTCGACTGGCGCCCCTGCAAAGTAACGGCCTCCCTTTTCTTTCCCGCTCACCCCTGATGCTGTTCCTTTCCCATCTCGTTCCTTCCAAGATAACGCGCAAGTGGTTTGCTCAAGTTATATAACTTTACCGCGTTGTACTGCTCCATGTCGGGTGACTCGATGCCAGCGCTGACGTACGGCGGAGACGCGCGTGAATTGAGGCACCCTACTACAACATTTATAGAACCATGATACCCTACTGCACGAGCGTTACAAGAGGAACGTGGAACCTATCTAGTGGAACCTTTCGTCGCTATTGCCGTTTGATTTCTTAAATGCCGGCCGCCAGGAGGTAGCGCTGGAAATTTGCTATCACAAAAACCAAGCATCTATAATTTTTTTTAAATAAGCGAACACTGCAAATATCACTTATGTATTGATTTTCTGTCTGATATTTGCGTAATGTCTTGATCTTGTTTGACAATTTTGACAAGTATGAACACTGACACCAGACTTAGACGTTTAGATTTGGCTGTGAGTACATGACTATTCCGTAGATTTTATTTCACCGTCCATGTGGCTGAATCGAGCCACAGACAGACAAACAGACATTCAGACAGACCACAATTTCTGCTTTCAAGTAGCCCAAGAAAGTCTATCGTCTTTAATATCTTAAACCGTTGTCAGACTCTTTGCTCTTGCAGCTAAACTCGCCCATAAATGTATTATGCTTCTATTTTGTGCGTATGGCTTTTTTGCATAGCGGTCGTGTTGTGCAATAAGCCCGCTTTCAAACGCTTATGGTCAAAAGATCCAGAGTCAAAAGGTCCAAAGAGTCAAAAGATCCAATAATCACGTGACAGCCGAGTCAAAAGATCCAACGGGTCAAAAGGTCCAATGTGGGTCAAAAGGTCCAAAGAGTCAGAAGTTCCAATGAGTCAAAAGGTACAAAGCGAGTCAAAAGATCCAACGAGTCAGGAGATCCAAGGGGTCAAAGGTCCAATAATTCCGAAACCGCGTCAGAAGGTCCGACGAATTATGAGAACCTTCGGAGCCATGGCTAGGGTGTGCAATTTATAGACTGCGTCATTTTATGGTATTTTTAGTGTTATTTTCGCTCCCATACTTGAACTTTCACTTCTAATGTAGAAGATATGCACTTGGCGCGCCGAATGAAGCCGTGGCTAATTTGAACGTTATGAACAACACCATTCATCAAGCTTGTTTTTATTTCTGATTATTTTTTCAGGTTGTTCTCGTTTCTCGCTCCTCTGTCATTTGATATTATTACATTATAATATTTTGGTAGTTATTGCTTATGTAGAATGTGAGCTTCAGCGATGCCGACGAGCCACGACCACATGTCGCTCATGTTCGGCTACGCTGCGCTGACTTGTATGATTGCTGCTGAAAATATTCCGGACAAATGTTCTTGCATCTCGTTTATTAAAGTCAATATCCATCAAATAAATGACCCTTATAGGGCTCATGATTACACCCACAAAAAATCAAGAGTTCGAATAGCAGTGCTACATTGCTACCCTTTGGGAAGTTGATTACTAGGTTTCCAGGCGACCTTAGTTGAAGTACGTCATGATAACCTGAAGCCGCTAGTTGCAGTCCGCGTGTCTCTTTTTTAACACTCTCGCTAGTGTAGTGCCAACCCCTGCTTGTGTGGCTTCGCTTCCATTTTCCATTTTGTGCAGCTAGAGAGAGAGAGAGAGACAACCTTTAATAGAAAAGGATGACCACTGGTCACGATGGGGGAAAGGAATGGGGAGGGAGGGTAAGAGAAAATAAACAAATAAATGCTGGTCGTTCTCAGTAGACTCAATAACTGGGCCAGTTCTTGTAACCTGCGATTCATGGGCCAGTTCATGGTGATCGCAATAGGGTTTGTGCACATACACCAGTTCGTTCGGGGGAGGACCCGCTCAAACAACCCGTGCCAGACCGCTTTTAATTGAATAAACCGCTATTTCATATTACCCGATCCACAACAAACTGATGCAGCTAGAGAGCTACAGGCGCTGGGGAGCTGATGCTGACATTGGTCTCAGATAAGAACAAAGCCACGGCCAAAGTATGGCCAGTATGCTTTGAGGAAGAACGCCGAAAATGACAAATGACATCTTCTTTCTGCAAATTAAATCTATGTATGTTCCAGAAAGCATTAACAATGCCTTTGGGCATTTCAAACCACAAACACACTAAACACACCGATTTCCTAGAAATAGGGGTGACGCCGGGACAGAAACGTCCGGTGAGGTAGAGAAGGTGCCCTTGGTAACGCATCCGTAATAAGGCATTATGCGCTTTGTGTTACCAGCAAACAGAAGAGCACATGAATGCAAAATGCCAAAAAATTACAAGTTGTTTCTGATTGAGTTAGAAAGCGACTGGTTCCTATCCCCTAGCGAAGGCGATCAATTACGCAGCTTTATCACAGGTACTTGAAAGTGGAAAAAATTGTTAGCGTCACTGATTTTTAAACAAAGATAGGGTGATAATAAGTCGCTAAAAAGAAAGCGATATATGCAACAATAATATTATATCAAAGCTACAGTTATTACGGCAACAACTCCGCAGATAAATAGTGCTTCATTTGGGAAGGCCGGATGACCTTTTCACTACGTTAAAATAACGCAGAATTACGAGCAAGAACACGAGTAATAAATAAGTACGATTTTGTGTCTACAACTGCTACGACGCACACATCTTGCTGCCTACAACGCGCGCTTAAATTGGTTTTTGTACCGAAAGCTCCGTGTACCGAAAGGCCCCGAAACCGAAATGCCCTATACTGAAAAGACCGGAGCCGGTAAATGGCATTGTTAATGTTCGCTTAACCACTGAAATAATTTCCCATGCCCGTGACGCAAACGTATTTTTGTATGAGAGCAACATGCATATACTTGAAAGAAAAACTAGCATATATATGGCTTCGGAAATTGGTGCTTAGAACGAATGAACACGCTCCTTGTAGGGAAAACGAAGAGGCAACGGAGTTATAATCTTGGCCCTCAGCAAACAAAAGTACGCCAAGGTGAGGCTCATAAAGAGACCAGATCACTTTATTGGCCTTAGCCCCGTCAAAAGATAAAGTCAGAATGTCTAATATTGGACTCTTGACTCGTTGGACCTTTTGACTCGCCTTAGCCGTGTCAAAAGGTCCAATACGAGTCAAAAGATCCAACGAGTCAAAAGATCCAACGGGTCGAAAGGTCCACAGTGAGTCAAAAGATCCAACGAGTCAAAAGATCCAACGCGTCAAAAGATCCAATATTGGACCTTTTGACTCTTTGGATCTTTTGACTCTTTGGATCTCTTGACTCGGAATCGCTTTCAAACATGCGCTGCACGAAAAAGCGTGCGGCTCAGTGCGGGTGCTGCAGACATTACAGTGTGCAGCGTGTACGTACGCCCCGGACAGCCCCGGACGCGTGCCTCCAGGATCGGCTGTCATCCCTGTGCGAAGCCCGGCATCTTCTCTGTGGCGACTTTAAAGCACACCACACTGAGTGAGGAGATGGCCGGACGGACGCTCGCGGAGAGCATGTGGGACGCCATGCTGCGCCTCAACCTGTCTGTGCTGAACACTGGTGAGTACACCTTCTGGCGTGGCAATTGCGCAGCCACCGCCATTGATCTCACCCTAGTGTCAGCCGGGGTTGAGGCCACCTGGATGAGGGAGCCCAGCACGTGGGGCTCCCGACCACTACCCGCCGCACAGCGCACCACCCGACAGGACAGCCAAGAGAGCCACAATGCACCACGTCACCCACTGAAACCGCTTCCGGCGCTGCCTTGCCGAGAAGGACCTGGGCGAGGGAGCCGAGTTGTTCCGGGGCCTGGTTTGCTGCGCCAGGCGTACCACTAGAGCTGCACGTAGCCTAGGGGGCCACCATGCCGGACCTGAAGCTGCTGAAGGTGTGGACAGTGCGCAACCGGGCGGAGAAGAAGGCCCAGCGCTCGAAGAAGCGGGAGGACTGGACGGCGTACCAGCGCGTGGACGCGGCCTGGCGCGACATTCCAACCGCCTGAGCCAGGAGCGCTGGGCTGAGCTAGGTGTCACCTCGGAGGCCGACCCACCCTGCCGCCGCCTCTTGGGCATCTTCAACTCCATCGTCAGTCCCCGAGAAACCGCAGCCCCCTGGCTGCCATGGCCATCTGCAAGCCGGCCAGCTTAGCGCAGCTGGCCGAGCTCTTCGCGGCAGACTTCCTATCGCCGAAACAGGCGGAATCAGGGCCCGCTGATGCTGCTGCTGCCCCTCAACGACTCCCCCATCACGGAGTCTGAGCTGCGCAGTGCCCCCGGAGACCTACCAGATGATGCGCAATCTGAACGGGGCGGGGTTCGGCCTGCTTCTGGCCGCCTACAACCCACAAGCACTGCGCTCTGCTGTGCGTCTCCCGAGGGGCCCTGGTGCGGTTCCGGACGGAGACTCGCCCTCCTTGTTGGTGAGGGGCATCCGGGAGGAGGCGGTGCAGCTGGTGGACCGGGGCACTCGGCTGAGCCCTCAGTGGGTCCTCGCCCACATCGGTCTGGACGGCAACGGTCGGGCGGACGAGCTTTTCGCCAGGGACCACGCGCTGCCTCCCTCAGGCACGGTGGCCGAGGCGGCTGCGGACGACGCCTGCCTGCTGGAGAAGGCCCGTCGCCCGTGTGGGCCTCACGCCTGCCGCGTCAACGGTGCTCGGCTGTCCTGCGCCTCCGTTTGGGGGACGCGTGGACGGCCGATTGGAAACACCGGCTGAGTCTGGTGGCCAGTCCCGCCTGCATTCACTGCCGAGCGCCTGTCCAGACCCTGCCGCACGTACTGTACGAGTGCCCCAAGTTTGCGGCAGGTCTGGCGAGGTGCTGACCGTGCTTCCAGGACTGCGGCCACTCGACGAACTGCTTTGGCCCCGGGCAGTGCCAGGGAGCGGGGCCAAGTGCTCGAGGCATACCTGGGCGCCTCGGGGCTGCACAGTGCACTCCACTACAATGCCAGCTACCCGCCCAGAATGTAGTCGAGTGCTGCTGATAATGCTGCTTTTGTGCGTGCGGGCTTGCGTGTGCGCGCTTGCGTGTACGTGTGTGTGTGTTGTCATGTGCCGAGTCAGTGCCTGGGCGCTTCCCGTGTGTATGTATTGATTTGATTGTAGGGTTTAGCGTGCCGACGCAACGCAGGCGATGAGGCGCGCCGTAGTGGAGGGCTCCGGATTAATTTTGACCACCTGGGGATCTTTAACGTGCGCCGAAATCTCGTACACACGGGCGTTTTTGCTTTTCGCCTCCATCAGAAAAGCGGCCGCCGCGGCCGGGAATCGAACCCGCGACCTCGTGCTCAGCAGCGCAACGCCTTAGCCACTGAGCCACCGCGGCGGGTTCCCGTGTGTATGTACCTGGATTCTGCGATCGTCACCAACGCGGCTCCGGAGGTTATTTCTGTAGCCGCAATATTTGTATTCGGAAGACCTTGTGTGGCTCGAGTGGCGTTACGAGCGTTAGTCTCCTTTCAGCGTGTTTGGCATTAGAGTATATTCATGCTTACGCTCTTAAAACAAATCTGCAAGAAATCTTCTTTTAGTTTTTTTTTTTTACTTAATGAAGCTGATTTAGTTGTTTTGCGTCAAATTCTGCTCTTTGTTTACACTGTTTCAGTGGGCGCTCAAGTTAAATATCGTTGGGTATAATACCACCTTCCTACACTCGTACGAAAATGGTCATTAGGAATATGAGATCAACTGGTTCGACTTCGCAGTAGTCATCCACTTCACGTTATTTTTACGAAAAAAATATGAGAGTGCCCTTTGATTTCAGAGATGCGACACCTTTGATAAAGTCATGTGCCCTTTGCGCATTGTCTCCACGCCTTGAAGGAACTGGTGAGTGTTACGATCGGATAAATGTAAATACTTTACAAAGTGAAACTCTTATAGCGCTTAAACCATTAGAGGTACGTGCAGGACTTTTCACGCCTTTATATTTTGTGTATTGTTTATACGTCGCAAGTTAAATCTCTAAATCTGACCGTATTGCGTGCTACAGAAATTGCGCCACCGACACCGTTAACGGGCCGGGCTACTCAACTCCACTCGCAAGACATTTTTGACCTCACTGTAAGGTTCCTGAAGTGTCGTACGCAGACCTAGGCAATCAGAAAGCACTTAGCTCGGCATAGCCTATATTTAGGTCACCGATCTTGGGCAAAGGCTTCACCGCATTAGTTCCAGGTGCCAGTCATGGCGAAAAAGTTACTTTGGAACCTAACTTTTCTTCTAGATCGGGCTCCTTTTTCAACTTAGGCTTGTAAGAACGAGCTAAAAATAAATCGTCGGAAAGTTCGACCTGGCCCTCTTATAATATGGTCAGACAACGAGTGAGGCAAAAGTTTTACAAGCAGCAGCGATCTGAAATGCGACAGGGAAAGATAATGGGCAAATACCCTCAGGACAGCAAGGCCCGGCATTCCGTTCCCCTGTGGGCACAATCCAGGCACTTCCTGCATAACCTAGCACCATCTAGTGGTTCACTTTGAACCCTCCCGCTGCTCTCTTGAACAAGTGCTAAAACGAGTCCGGCCTCCCTTTTCTGTGGCCGCGAGGTAGAGCCACTGATTGTGACGCTAACGGCCTGATCTAGAGCCAACGCGGTTCAAATAATTCCTTGCACATTTTTGTAAAATTATCTTCTGAGGACCACTCTAGGCGTCGTTTTCGCAATAAAGGTTGATTGGTATCTCATAGGTCGGCTGAAGTGTGCGGCGCAACCCATCGCCTCGGAGAATGAACGTTCGTCCTGCATCGCGCTGGAAGTTCGGCGCTTGTACCTACGTATAACAGAATGTCACCAGCAAGGCACACTTCACCTAACTAGAGCAGAGGCGTAAAAAGAAAACAAAAAGAGCTTGTAAGTGGTGCGTGCAGGCTACGCTGGGGCCGCGGACCAAACGGATGTTCCTCGAAGCTGCTCAAGAGCTGCTAGGTAATTCAGGAACTCTACCCTAAAACCGGCGCCCAGGCAAGGCGATTACTCATGGATCCCAGCCTTTTGAGTGGATACCACCACTGGTGACCTTTACAGATCGACACGAAGTCCAACAAGCCAGCCCACGGATCGCACACAGCTGTCGCGTGGGTTCACGAGCAACTGCTCCAGAGCCGCCGGGGTTCAGATCTTCGCGCGTTGCAGCTCCGCGACCCCCCATGTCCCGCTGTTCCGCTCCTCTGGCTGGTCAACACCGTGCAAGCCACGTCCATGACACCGCTTCGTCGACCGCAACGCTGCACTTTAAAACGCTTTGTCGGGAACTTAAAGTGAAATATGAATGAACGCTACTGCTTTGCCGCAGAGCTATAAAATGAAATTGTCTAAAGGGAGCGGCAAAAAGGAAATACTTGCGCGAAGCTCAATATACGGAGGTGAAAATTTTGAATACGTCCTTCAATTATAATCGTGGATTGCGGAAGCCGAATTTACAGCGCTTACATTGCAGTAAAATTTCGATTATCGCGATCTCGAAAAGGTAATTGTCGACACAAAAATAATTGGAGCAGTTTGCACTAACGGTGCAAGGCTGGAGAAAAGCAGAGCTGGGGGTCGACTTGGCTTCTCCCCACACTCACAGCGCATCCCAAAAGAGAAGGAGCAGCAGCACCGCAGCAATGCAAAGCTGCTTTGGACGGCACTCTAATGCAAAGACCATTAAAGTATGTACAGTGGTTTATTCATTAGCAATCGTCATCATCCCTTTCGTCGTCGTCTTCCGGCGGCAGAGCCGCGTAGGCCAAATCCTCTTGCATACCGCGTCCTCGCCTCGGTAAACGTCGACTTCTTCGTCAGCTGGTTGGGTGGCCGTCTCCACGTGTGGATTGTGAAGGAATGGACGATGCCTCGCTGTAGCCGCGAGGCACGGACTCAGCGTACGCTCCGGGTTTTCTGGCTCAGCCGGATGGATTTGTATCGGCCTAAGCAGCTGTGCTATTAAAATTACACTTGGCGATTGAAGCCTTGGATGGTGCGACGCAATTTATACTGAGCAAATAGAGTCGTTGCTGTGATGATTTCCCAACAAGAATTTATGTATGAAATAAAGGCGCCAAAGCGCAACTACGAATTTTCACTGTCGAATAAAAGCACAACATTTGACCTTGATGTGCAATAGCTGGCTAAAAGAATGAATCAATTTCAAACACTGACGGTGAATGAGGAAGTAGAGGCGAACTTGTGATGAGTGCGCGGGGACTGTGAAAAACGCAAATTGTGACATGACCGCAAATTTTGGAGACAACAAAAAGTAATTTATTTGGCACGGTAATGAGAAGAACGTTGGTTTTCTCGGCGCCCTTCACCCCCAACCGTGAGATTACAAAATAAGTAAGCAAGTCAACGGGAACGAATATGGATTCCAATTCGCCATTTCGCGAATCGCAGCATTTCAAAGGAATAAAAAAAAAGCAGGAAATGATACAGGACAGAATGAAACCTCCGTCTTACGCGCGGCAGACGGGAGCTTTATCGATCGAGCCGTACACACGTTAGAGTAATAGCCGCAAATGAAAGGCAAGCGTTTGGCGTCGAGGCTGCATGGTGAAAGCTGAACACAAGAAAGCGTGCTGAGTGGCGAACTCATTCGAAAGCGTCTTAGAAGCCCGGTCGAGCAGTAGAGGGATGCTGCTCTTGTTTGAGAACTCTGTCATGCCATTCGCACCACGTAGCGAGGGGAGCGCTGCCGTGATGTCGCGTTGATATCCATTATAATGGCACAAAACTGGGATGGAATCTGAACTCTTCTAGAGTCTACGAAGTGCTAAATCGACAACAAAATTGCTGAATAGGGGTTCTGCACGTCCGAAAGAATACAAGAAATGCCTAACGACATTGAGAGCATTTTAAGGGCTGTGAATGCGAAAGCATGAATGTCTAGTTGAACGCTTGAGACGCCTCGCTCCCGCCTTGTGTTGTCGAAGGGCTTCGTCCTCCCGCCTCTCGAGACGTTTTGCTTTGCGATCCGCCCTAGCGCTTTCGAATGGCTTCTGTCTGTGTCCTACACGTTGCGCTGCTGCTCGTTCCTGCCGCCGTGTTAAGGGGGTGTTGATGACGACGGTGCATATCGTTGCCTGTCTGCCCCAAAACTGAAAGGTGGGCAAGTTGGTAACGCATGTCTCATGAAAAAATCCCACGCATCTCCACGAAGTGAATCATGACGAGTGGGCGAAGCAGTGGGGATCGTTCTTACCGTAAACCACCCGCGGCATTGCCCACTCGCGCATGTAAATGAGTGACAACGCGTGCGTATAGTATATACAATTCCAATGCAATCCGATCCGATACAATTCAATCTAATCCAATCCAATTCAATCCATTTCAATCCACTCCAATCCAAATCTAATTCAATGCTCCTCGCGCATGCGTAACGCTGTGTACACGGACGCCGAGCCCCGGGCAAAGCGAGGTCCTAAGGTGCTTAACCCCTTAATACGAACGAACAGGACGATACGAAGGGGCACAACACAAGCGCTTGTGTTGTGCCCCTTTGTACCGTACCGTCCGTTCTCTCTGTCTGCTCGCTCCCTCGGCTGCGTTCTCCCGCTTCCCCCATTTTATTTGCCGTGTACTCGCGTGTACGGGAACCTTTCGCTGCGGCCGAGTTTAAGTTTGCGCTGTGGAACGCTTCCCAAGGAGCCATTTCACTGTTACTTACACTAACGCCGGCTTTTTCGCTCAATGGGTCTTTAAAATGCCTTTGCCGCATGACAAACCCTCCTGTTCTATGCATTATTTGCGGCGAAGCAAGTAAATGCGCGGTCAGTTCTTTCATTCTCAGCCAGGGACGAGAGCAAACAGCTTATACCGCTTATATTCCTATGAGAACGTTAATATCGAACCCATGGGATTATCCTTACGAAGTGCAGCATCTTGTCGAGTCGGTGTTGAGTATGGTCGTCATGGCTGCGCAGCTAACACCTCCACGATTAGAGAAAACCCACCTTGCAGGGCCATCACTCGCAAGCCATTACGCTAATGAAAGTAGCCAGCTTAAACAAAATAAAACAAAAACTAAAAAAATGGCACCTCGGGTGGGCTTAAACAAGGCGTATTGGCCAATCGCTTCATGCTGGGCTTAAGCCGTCGAACTTTATTCTCATCCGGGTTGCCGTGGCCCAACACCGACTCCACAAAGAGGCCCTCGCGCACAGCCAAGAGCGTTAGGCTATAGTTGGCACATTTCGCTCTTGATGTTGATCACCACCCACGATGGCATTTCTCGCTGTTTGGGATAAGTAAAGCGAACCCACGGGTATCGACGGAAAACGCGAATATGACAATCATACTCTTCATTCTGTGCACTCGCCATTTTAGGGAATCGGTATTGTTCTGCCCTTTGCGCGTTTCTACTCAACCTTGCAAGGTTATACTAACTGAATAAGGTATGCCTACCCCGTTTAGTATAACTCTCAAAGGCTACCAAAGGCGAGATGAAGCGCTTTTCAGTATTTCAAATAATGCTATCAATGTGTCGTAGCTTGCCCATTTACCGCGACGTGTCTGAAGAAATTGATCAGCGCCGCCAAGTGGTCTAAGGGAAGGGGGGATTTTTTTAGGAATGACGATGATGATGATTATGAGATTACAAGGGTCAATAATAATGCTATTATTAACAATTACGTAATAGAATATTGTCAATAGTAATCACTAACGTTTATTTACGCGCCCAGGAACGGCCAATAGGGAAAGGTTGCCTAAGGGGTGGAGGGGGCAGTGTGAATTTTTTAGGGGTGATGATGATGATGATAAGATTACGAAGGAGGATAATAATAGTATTAAGACTAACATAATAAAACAATATTCGCCCGGTGAGCAGCAAGTTCGGCTGGCCAATGTTTCGCTGGCGAGAGAAGAACCTGGTGACTAGCCTCCTGACTGACTCGGACTGACTCTTTTGTCTTATCGCCTTCATTGTGTAAAAGCATCACTTCATAGCTCCGTATCAGTCGGATCAACATCAATAACAATCATTCACGTTTATTTAAGCGCCCAGAGGCAGGCAATAGGCAAAGCTCGCCTAAGGGGGAGGGGGGTGAGCGGCCACCCCTCTCGGCGGCCCGCCATGAAATCCGCCCCTGTCCAGGTACTAACTTAAGAATTCATGGTTCCGAGTCGGTTCCTTAATGCTCATTGTGGACAAAAAGACCTCCCCCCCGCCCCCCGCAACCATTTTCTAGTCCGACTCATGTGCTTGACCCCGCGCATTTTCCATGCGTGACAGCCACCTTGCGGCAAAGCCAACTTTATCGCAAATGGTCAGAAGAAAACCGCTAACTCTTGTTAAACATTTCCCAGAAACTACTGGACGAAAATTGGTAGCTATGACGATTCTATCATCACGCCTGGTTTAATTTACTTGCCATAGAAAGGTAGTTTACAGTGAGGTTGCAAGCGTCCGATAATTTGCGTCTGCTGTCAGTACATGGGCATCTGCTGGAAAAGTATGCGGTTGCAGAAAGCAGCTTTACCTCTTATTTTGTCCTAACTTTCCAGACAAAAGTTATATAACCACTGGATACTTAGGCAACTCTACCATTACACCGATTGCTTTGTTATTTTTGATATAATTCGTCCTTACAACACACGCGGAAACCACAGAGGAAGTCGCTGTTCCCCTAGCCGCGACAATAGTCATTGCGCCATTACAGTGATTACGGATTTTCAAGCTGCATGTCGCAACTATGTGCGGCGTCGCATATCAAAATCAGCGCTCCGCATCTTAAAAACCACGGTTTAGCTACCCGAGATGCAAACGTTCCGGTTACCTAGTCAGACATCGCTCGCCCGCAATGAGGCGGGCCATGCCGCTGAAAGCGTGCATGTTCACCGGGCCATTATCTACGACGAACAAGCATCGCCTGCTGCTCCCAAGACAGAACGTCTGGTTAAGTATGGAAACATTCTGACCAACTACAGTCAAAGCAGAATAGTAATTCCGGCTCCACATCCACAGTTGTCTCAACAAGAAGCCACCAGCATCCGAAGGCAGGACACCAACTCCTATCCCCATCGCACCCTTCTTCATGCCATATATCCCATATCCTATCTATGCCCGATCACCTACGATTTCTGTCCCTTACCCGGCACCTTATACCATCAGGTATGTCGTTGTTTGTGGTTTGAGGAAATGGAAAATGAACGGAAGTGTATGGTGTAACGTCCGGCAGCTCGGCATGTTGTGGTGTGCGGCCTAGCGCGCGCGGTGCTATCTCTTGATAAGATCTGATCGCCGTCTGCGCGCAGCGGTGAAGTAGTCTGCGCTGACTCTATAAGCCGGCAGCCGTATCTGTGCGTGCTTCTTCTTGGACTCCGCTTGTACTGACGCCAGTTCGTGAGTCGAATAAAGCAGCAAGCCACTGCTGCCGAGTCGTCTTGCTCCCGTCATTTCCAAAACAAACAGGAAAAGGAAAGGAAGTGTATGGGACGGCAAACAAACCCCCAAGCGGATACCCCCCAACCCTTCCCCTTCTTACGAGTAGTGGGTCGCCTGCCTGAATAGTCCGGATCCTCAGACCCAGCTCATTCTGCCCAAGAGGGCCCTGGACTTCCAGCCAAAGCCTGGTCATCCGGGACTAGAACGCCCTCTCGTGACGGGTGCTCTAACAGCAGCCCCAACGCTCCCCGAATAAACATTGAACCACCTCCTTCTATCACTAGTAGCAAGCCCAGCGTTTCGGAGGACTGACCTCTTTCGACCCATTAAAAAATCCAACCGCCCCTTCTAACAGCATCGCTGGTCATCCTCCTTCGGTTAGGTTTCCAGTGTGAGCGGCGGAATTCCCTATAGCATCGTATTGCACAAAGCTTTGAACAACGTCAAAATTCGACGATAAAATCAGCATTGGCGCAGCCACAATGAGCAAAAACACCGAAGAAATCTTCGGCATACGTTGGTATCCGCATGATCTTTTCACCGCTTCACTTTTGGAAAACGCTTAAACATAAGTGGAACTGGAAATTCATTCGGTCGCGGCTTGCGTGATATCATTACCTCTGTCTACCCTTCAAAAATGTTGTTCATAGGCTTAATGAAACTTGCTGTCGGGCTAGTAGGTTCAAGGTCATCATAGGTTCAAGGTCATCAAGAAACAAGCGTCCGTCCTGTTCGCTTTCTGCCGTGTGTCTTGTTTCTTAAAGCGCTAACCTCCGTTATGATGTGTTCATAGGCTGTTTACTGACCTGCTCGCGCCTTTTACACATCAATTCTGGAGTGTTTATTTCTTGTACTGCGTGTCAAAAAAATAAAAAGAAGTGGGGCGCGAAATGTGTGTTCTGCATGCTTCAGATTAATCGCTGCTGAAGTCGTCCCAATTTTCGTCCGAAACAAAAAAAAAAGTGCCAAGCATTTCTTTTTTTCTCTCTGTCGCTATAGCGCGTTTAACTAACTCATTTTGCAGCAAATTTGCGGGCTTGATGGGCCCTGGTAGAGCATGAAGCAACGCGGGCTCGATCTTTCCCGTTTACGCGCGAGCTTGGTATACTCAGCCGTGCACAGCGTCCAGTGAAAGGACAAGTTTTATGACCTAGAAATTACATTATCTCGGCACCACACAAGGGCACGAGTCGAGAGAGGAGATTAATTTTAGACCGCCGCCGGTTTGGGGCTTTTCTCCCTAGAGAGGGAGCTCTAAACGCCGCTGAGGGCCAGCGGTGCACTTTGGAGAGCCGGCCCAAAATGAGTAGCTCCCGTAAGTATTAAAGCACCCATTTTTATCAACAACCCCGAAATAAGTAGGGCTATAGAATTGTCTTTTACTACATTTTCAGGTAGAAACTGCGAGTGTGAACCGATAAAATATTTGGTTGTTGCTGCAGCTGCTATTGCTGGGCCTACTCTCATTGTTTCAAAGTGCGAATTAGTCGTTGTATGAGCGCGCGTTCGAATGTTTGTTTGTGCTTGTTTTGCAGCGTTTATACATTGCACACCAACGCCCTAATTACCTCCCAACCCTTTGTCGTAATACCGGAGTGTACCAACAACCACTATACATGTTTTACTCATTTATGATTCACACCAAATATGTGCGTGAACAAAGGAAAGAGGCACTAATAGTACCTTTCCCGCCATCTGGCGACCCCTTGTTTTCATTGGCCTGTTCATGTGGAAAATGATCATTTATACGCTTTGAGAACGTGCTAACTTTCAATCTAGAGGTGCGGTTAATTTTCGTAACGCTTGAGTGCATCACGTAAAGAAAAAAAGAAAACTTGGTCACTAATAATGGGGCAATTTGCACAGTTTCCCAGTACACTCACAAAAACGCATCGTTTGTTTTTTAAGGCGAAAGCATACGAAAAAACCGCCGTTGCCCAGTCAAAAAAAAAAAAAAAAAAAGCGCCGCCTCTGTAAAGAGTAGATAAAGAAACATTGGAGTCCGCGTGGTATTTAAACCGGGGAGTGGGAGCCCAGTGCACATATAACAGTGCACACCCATAATTGCAAACCTGAAAGAGTGCCTGAAAATGGCGCGTCGTAATTTTTTTTCGTACGCTAGTGACTGTTCTGGAAAACTGGGTCGACTCTTCTCTCGTCGATGGATACCGAAGCGAGGACCAGCCCGATTAACGATGTACCAAGGAAGCCCGCGTGGGGTGTTTGGTCGGCGCCAACCGGAAAGCTCCGGTCTAAAGCAGTATCTCTCTCACTAATTGCTACTAACAAGGCACCATATTGATCGCCTCCGCTTAAGTCCGCGTTGCACCTTCTGCTTTTTGCTGTTGTTGATGTTATTGTCTCCCTTGAACAAGGTCTACGTGCACTCCTCCCAGTTTACGAAAGCAGGTGGCTCTTTTATGTAGGTCCTTCCTGTGTAGCTTAGCTTCAAGTTTTATTTGGCAATGCCTATCACTCCTGCTTAATTTTCTCTCTTCTTTTGGTCCGGGCCAGTTCGCTGAACAAGATTTATGTCCCAGCAACAGCAACAGCTTTTATTGGGGACAGCCTATCGTGGGGCTCAGAGAGGGGGGTATTCCAGAACTTTATGGGGTTTTTCGGCTTGTGTGTATCTGTGCAAGGGGGTTGCCAACTTTTAGCGTACTCGTCAGTCCGAAATCTTGCCGGGCCTCGTAAGAACTCTTTAAATATACCCCTGTTCTTTTTTATTTTGCGTTCGTTTCCCTGAAAAGGTCGTCCCCCATTTATCCCATTAATATTGTTTGCCACTTCCGGTGACGCTGAATTGTTCCGAAAACATGATTGCATTTCATCTAGCTAATATATGAGTTTTTTTTCTATCGCCTTGGCGGTATACAGGTCACACGCCAGGACTTGGCGAGTCCCAAAATTGCCGTCATCAACGAGCAGAGCTGTATCAGTGCCGCAAGCTGGCGCTACGGGATTTTTCACTCACGCCAATTTTTTGCTCACGGTCAACGCCGTCAGAGAAGACGTCTTTTCTGCGACATAAGTTTCTTTACGTTACGCGTTAAAACCACCCGCCAGAAGTTTGAAGGAGAGGCCTCACATACCGTCTTTGCACAACCGGTGCAGGTCCCGACACGTAACGGTCTACTCAACCGGAAACTCTCGGACGAGGGGGATAAACACAAGACATTCCTCACAATGACCTGCATATCGCCCTAGAACGCATACGATCACAGGGCGCCCCGTGCAAGCAGAGCATCGGTTGAATAGCCCATAAGAGCTGTCCAACTCCAAAAACGAAGCCCTTATAAAACGCGTCCCTGGAAAGTTTGCTGGTCGAGCGTGTTTTAGCCGCCACGGAGCGGCCGGAACACGCCCTCGTGGGGTCGATTCTGATTCTCAAAGCCACTGGTTGTCTGATTGAGATTCCCAACCTTTGTTCGGAGCCAACAGTTGCCGCGGGAAAAGCGGCACGCATCAACAAACTCATCCGCGGCACGGAGGGGCTGCCCTTGCTATTACATTAAGCTGAATTTGTACAGAGCCTTATCTGCGCGCTTGATGGCATCTTCGTACGAGTCCTTATAGCGCGAAGCGATGTGGGGTATGTGGTGCTTGCGCCTTAGATGCCTTGTCAGAACCGACTTTATATGAAGTCAAGGACAAAACCCTATTGTGTAGGCTGATGGTTAGTGAAAGCCGCGGGCTTGTGGGTTACAAACACACGGACGCGGGTATGACTGAATTTCTCTGGCAGCGCGCCCAATCTAACACTCCGTCCTCATTAAAATCGTTAAGCCCTGTTTAAACAATACCTCGCAACGCATTGAGTCTCAGGTTATCTTATCCTGTAAAGCATTGGTATAAGGTTGGGATCACCGTTTCTAATCCGTTCTACTATCATTTCCGCTTAAAAAAACAGTTCTATTTCATTAAAAAACGAACAGAATTGAACACCATGCAAAAAGCACACCCAGCTATCAATAAATCGAAGCCCCCTTTTTAAACGAAAGATGATTGCAACAAGAAGCTTTCTGCCATAAAAAGTGAGTCAAAGTCAAAGCCCGAAATTCAAATTAACTCCTTCAACCCCGTCGGAAAGGCGCAATCACATGAACGTCGGCTTCATAATGTGAGGGACCGAGGTTTGATTCCGATCACGGAAAGCGATTCTTTCTTGACGCGCTTGATGTTCCTTCGCTATCATAATCATCGTTTCGTGAAACCCACTGTGCAGATCCCTGCAGGTCGTTTTAATGCGGACGATCCACGCCATCAGTGATGCACAGCAAGCTTCACTTTAAAAAAACAGTTTGTTACAACGTCGCTACAGATTTTTTTTAAAGAGCCGTTGTTACACAGAATTAAAAAAACGTTTTTCGTAAAGCTGAAAAAAATGACCGGTGCATATTGAGAGCGCATCACATGATACGCATGGCGAATTCCCTACGTGCAGCCGTTTTCGCTGCTCATGTATGCCCACAGGGCACTGGAATAGACGCAAACGTTTCGCGAGTAGACATAATCTTCTTTCCTTCCTCAGCGCGCGCCGAATTTTGCTGCAGCCAGACGTCGCGAGCAAATGCTAGCGCAAACATCGCCCTGCCACGCCGACCAAACTTTGCCACTCTGTTCGCATAGACGAGGGAACACCACTGTCGCGAATGCTCGCGCGTGGCGAGATCGGGCACCCAAGCAAGACAGTGTCGCTTTGCCTTCCTTAGCTCGGCGTCCGAGCGTTTTTCCGTCTTCCAGCCACGTCGGCTACATGTGCACATGTCTAGCCATTTTAGCCATTTCTACACTCTTAGGTCTGTTTGATTTTCGTCCCTTATTCGCGAACTGCGAAGAAGCTCACATTGTGTAGCTCGTCTGCGTTCTCCCAAAAGAGGAATGAGGGATGCCCCGAGAGTAAGTTTGGACCAAGCAGGACAAATATATACACACGCCCACATTCGAGAAAACGCTGCAGTCTTGGAAACCATGTTGAAAGAAACGAGCGTATTGCGCGGGGATTCAAGCTTGAGACGTCAGGAAAGGGAAGAAGACAACGCCGAGAAAAAAAAAAATGTCAACGGAAAGTAGGCCATGTGAAAAAGAAAGGCTTGGATCCCCTCCAATTGTCCGTTCCGCAACGGTGAGTTTGACCGAGAGACGAAGTCGTTCGCCTCAACGTGCGGGTTTCTCTGTGTGTCGCGACACTCAGCCGATTTTTTACTCGTAGAAGGCTAGAGAAAATCCCGCGCTGTCATTTGTGGTCCTGCACGCAAGCGTTATAAGTCTGTGTGGGCGCAAGAGTCGGCATACGCTTCTTTTGCTGCTCCCGAGCCAGAGCGGGATCTCTCTGCACTTGCCCTGCCGTTTTATCAAACGGAACGGTCCGCAGCGCGAACGGCGTGGCATGCGCTCGACGGTATTCGCTAGGCGTTTTCAGACATAAGCTACCGACTAGCGTGCGCGCACCGCTGTCCGGTTCTTTTGAAAACGAGGCTCATTAGGCAATAGGAGATAACAGCAGACAAACATTATTCGACGCCTTTCAGTTCTCGGCTCGGTGTGTCATATTGACGCGGCCGTTTGAGATACCGCTTTTCCAACCGCTTCTGCTACAAACATGCGCCTGCGCAGCGCTCGCTTGCTTTCACAGATAACACAACATATCCAGCATCTGTCCGGACAGCCTCTTCCTTTTTTTTAGTTGTTTCGGACACCGCGGGTAGTACTTCTCTGTGATGCCGAAGCTTCGATGTATGATGCTTGATACTTCACGCCGCTGTAGGTAAGCGTATGCCCACAAGACGGGGCGCTCTGAAGTCCACTATTTAAGTCAGCTGAAATATTAAGTCTGCTAAAATTCTTCGAATGCGAAGGCATTTCGACTGGCCCTGGCACGCTATCAGCTCAGTTTGGTGGACGATTTACGTGGACCACTGACATAGAAACAAGAGAAAGTGATCATTGCCCAATTTTGATAACCACCACTGACGCTCCGCAATCAACGCGCCTTGAGAAAGTGAGCTGCACGAACCGGGATGCATTTACCAGCGCTACGAGTAAATGTGTGACTGTTCAGACTAGTGACGACGAACTCATCGATGCAATTGCATCTCGTTTGCGGGAAACGACACGCAGCCTAAGCAAGCGTTGCGATATACCAAAAAAATGATCCCAAGTATCAAAGGCTATGCGCGATACGCAGACAAGCGGAGCGAAAGACATTACGAACCAAAAGCATGGAGGACATGCGAGCTTCCCGACGAGCGCAAAGGAATGCCAGGCGACACGTAAACAAGCTACGCCAGCAACGTTGGAGTAGCTTCTGTGCTAAGTTGAACGCCGGGCAACTTGTGACACGCATATGACGTGTTGTTAATGGAATGCGCAAACTCAGCCAGCAGCTACATCCGTTCACTGCCCTCTCGCTGCACGAGCTCGCACCTTCGAAAGACGTCTCCGAATAATATTGGAGACTTCCCTCAACATCGCCAATGGCTTCCCCACGAATTGTGTGCGTGTCGTCTACTACGAACTCTGAAGTGTCGGAACCAACCCTTGAACTTCCTGTTACAGTAGAAAAGCTTTCTTCCGCCATCTTCGATGAAAACAAGCGTCCCACACCAGGCCATGAGGGCGTCAGCTATCAAGCCATAGCTCATTTGTCTCGGCCTTCTCAGCTGCGTTTTTAGAATTCTACAATTCAACATGGCAAAGATGTAAAGTGCCTCCGCAGTGGAAGCTTGCAAAAATAGTTCCACTTTAAAAACCTGGCAAAGCGCCAACAACCTACGCATCTTTCCGGCCTATCGCTTTGCTCAGTTGTGCTGGAAAGTTAATGGAAATAATTATACATTCAGGGATGATCCGATTTCTTGAGAGCAGGAAAACTTTCCCACAAGAAATAATGGCTTCCGCCAAAACAGATCAGATATAGATAACATCATCGCTCGAGTGTCTTCTATCGAAGAGTCACTCAATTCTCACTGCACACCAACTGCCATTTTCCTGGATATCAAAGCTGCCTTTGACTCGGTCCTGTCGGACTACCTTGATGGACGGCAGCTTTTTATGTCTTCTCCAAAGGGCCCCACTTTCTACTACGCCCCCACTTCCCATTTTAAATAATTGCTTGTGCTGTCCCCTTTGTAATGGGGTAATGACGTGTCATCTTACCAAGAAAAGTAATCTATGTTTTATGTTCTTCGTTTTACACTTGCGCTGTTCTTAGGACAGGCGCAAAATACTTTTTTTTCGGTTACAGGTGGCAGCTGCCCCAGGCAATACTCCCCTCTGTAGTTTTCGTCCGCCAACACTCTAATCTTTTATTCGTCGCCTCCACAGCCTTGAAGTTAACTCCCTCCCTGCTACCATTAAATCCTAGGGCTTCTGGAAGCCGAAGATTTCCATCATGTAGATTTGGATGGGTATACACTCATATTCCAACAATATGTACACATAGTTTCTGTTTCTTTTCCACAAACCACGCATACCCGTCATTCTCTGTATGCTTCCCCACAAAACTCAGTTGTCAAGCAACCTGCTCTAGCCTCAAAAAAACGTTGTAGGAAAGGGCGTACCACAAGGTGCCGTACTAAGTCCATTGCTATTCAACCTGACCCTCATTTGACTCAAGCCAATCCTGGCGCAAAGAGTTTAGATCACGCTACATGCGTGTGACATATGTATTCGGTGTGCCTGACGTTCTCGAGGATCTACACAGCAGCACCTACAGAAAGCCCTCCATATCATCGCCATCTACCTTGCAGCCCGTGGACTTCACCTGGCCCTCAAAAAGAGCTTTGCAATGGCCTTCGCACAAAAAAATAACATGGACGGTTATCCACTGTTAGTAGGCGGCCGCACATTGTCATATGCACGAGTCCAAAGATTTTGCGGAATTTTAATATATCGCAACTTGACCTGGTCACCCGAGGTTAAATATGGTTACGCGCCCGCATTTTTTCGGCCACTCAGGTTTTGAATTGTTTTGAGGGTTCACGCTGGGGCAGCGATTCCCATTCAATGGCTATGCTTCACAACAGGTATGTGAATCATGTGCTGAGGTACAACCTCCCTGTCCTACACCGAATATCAGAAAAAAGCAAGAAGAGTCTTGAGGCTGCAAAAAGAAAACAATTTGCGCATCTGTCCTGGGCTTCCGAAGGGATCTTCGAGCGGCGGAACCCTTGCAGTGGCACGTTGTTTGCCTTTTTACGTGATTAGGAAAGAGGAGACTCTCCTTGTGCACCTGAGGCATCGACTTCACTCAAAAAACCATTTTCTAAGTCTGATAACCTGAAGCTGCTCGAGCTCTGCATTGTCCCAAGCAATTGGAAGTACACCACTCTTAATTACAACCCATCGAAAACATATAATGCCACCCCATTTCCCTCCTTGGAACGATACTACCTCACAAATTCCGCGTCGCTTTCTTGGAATTAGCCCGAAAAAGACAATGCCCCAGACGGAAATCCTACATATCGGGCTAGACTACATGTACAAAATTCATTTGGCTAGAACACAGATATTTACGGATGGATCGCCACCCCCGAAAAGCTCCTCATCTGGATTGTACGTGCCACTTGCTGGTGAAATGTTTTCATTTAGTCCGGAGCAACCAACTCTATGCCCTCAAAGAAGCACACATTCTACATACTGCATTCTATATTCTACGCCCCGAGTTGCATCAGTGGAACACCATTACGGACTCTAAGGCAGCTCTGCAAGTTTTGTTAAGGGAAACTAGCTCTTTCCACCATATCGCAGCCTGCGATGTCTCCTACCTTCATCACCTCGTTTGCATTGCTGGGCACAGTATAAAATGGTGATGGATACCTAGCCATAGTGCTATTATAGAAAATCAAAACGCCGATGTAGCGGCTTCAACCACAGAAAATACCGTGAAGTGTTCTTTCAAAAAACTGAGGCTTCTACCATGGAGCATCGCTTCGCAGTAACTGTAAAAAACCGGCTATGGTGTAAGCAACCGAATAACCACTGATTTTTGCTCGCAATTCACCCGAAGTTGAAATAAAGACTTCCAATACAGCTCCCTCGTAGCCTAGGTACATTATACCATCGCGTACAAGTGAACTTGGCTTAACTAACAGTTACCTTTTTCGCCTTGGACTGACTACCAACCCAACTGTTCTTCTGTCGAAACAGCTGAACATAATTTATTGCAGTGTGTGGCCTGCTTGGCACCAAGATAACGTTTCTATTTTAAGATATTGAACGCCGGCAACGCTGAAGACTATGGTAGGACCATGGACTTGCCCCTCAAAGCAGCGTCAGGCTCTGAAAGGTTTGTTTTCCTATTTGGATGACATTTCCTATTTGGAGGACATTGGTCCCACTTCGTAATTTCAAATTTTGTGACGCAATCTAAAAAATAGTCCGTCAAGCACGTCAAGCCACGCCAGTATTTTTTTTCTGTCCACCTCTTTCTACGGCTTTTTTTCCCTACATTCCAATCCTCAGCCGAGAAGCATGTAGACAATTGTCCACGCCGGAAAAACTCTCTGCCTTCTTAATAAGGAGCTTTCTCTCCTTCCAGAGCATCTGGGGGATCATTCGTTTTGCCTTTGATTTCCCCTATTGCCACCCTTTCTAAGCACCCGGTATATAGAGTCACGACTGGAGACTCTCAAGGGGAGTCAAAATGGACCTCTAGCTTGTACTTCTGCTTGAAAGCTCTAAACAATATGTACTCCCGCATCCAAATTTGTACCTCGAGTTTTCAGCGGGAAAATGACCCTGGATGCCTGGGTGGATGTGCTGAAGTAAAAAAAAAAGTATTTATCGCAGCCCAGCTAGCTAAGGTGTGGCTGCGTTCAACCACCACTTCGACGCGCTGTTTGGCGCAAACTGAAAGTAGAATTCATATGCACCTGCGCTTATTTTTACGTGAACTTTGTTCCACTTAGCCCACAGGTAACATTCCCACTTTTGCTATAGATAAAGCTTGATTAACGGGAAAGGCACACCTGATGGAAACCGACGGATGCAGACGTTTTAGATGCGACTGCATCTCATTCACTCGCCTTGTCCTTCCATACGGCGTTGTCCGTCCGCACCCCTCCCCTTAAACTATAAAAGAAATAATAGTTAGCGGCGCCCGGTTTCGATCCCACGACCCTGTGGGCGGAACGCGAGGTACATGCATGGTGCTCTTCCCAGAGCGCCACAAAACCGAGACAGAATCAAATGCTACGAACGCGTCTTATATCCTTGACTCATTCAAACTACGTCAAGATGCTACTGATACAATGCATTATTGGGCAATGATTAACACTTGCAATAAAAGAAAAGAAGTTCCCACTTACAGCAACAATGATGGAGTAAAGGTCGTTGCGACAGCGAAGCCCCAAGCATACCCCTTAGAGAGATTGACCAAGATTGGCCAATAAAACATAATAATAATCATAAAACATAATAATCGTACGCGTTCCCGACACGTTTCACGCGATTTCAGAATCAATCCAACGGAAACACCAAGTGAACCCCACAATGCATCGCATCTACAAAGGGTTCCCCTCGCGGGGAGGTGGGCGCAATTTTTTCACAGAGGTCTAACAAGCTGTCTGTTCACAATGTATTACGTCAACAGAGGCAATGAAATCAATCTCCAAGATGAGTTAGATCCATATAACTGCAGTCCACATTATTGCGCTCATTGTATTATGGCCGCAAGAATCTGCTCGGAAAGTCTTCGTAGCTCCGAAGCGAAGACAAAAAAAAAAAAACAAAAAGAGCCACCGAGTCGCATATTTATGAATGGATGACTGGGTAGAGGCGGAAATCTGTTTCGCGCTGTGCCGCATTTTAATGTGTAACCAGAATCTGACTGCGGTAAAGCTTCATAGAGCTGGTGTTCTTTGACTCGAAATAATGAAAGAGGAGCCGCAGACAGAGCCAAGACAAATTGTGAGCCAGTGATCCGGAGCTATAACCCTAAAATAATACCCGGAAGAGTCGCTGCTGTAGTTCCATGCTCTTTCGTTTTGCTCCAGGAGGCTTCATTGTGAGGGTCGCATTCAAGAAGCAGCTCTCGCATATATAATCGAGGAGAAGAAAAAATAAGAAACGACCCAAACGTCTTTCCGCGCAGTTGGTGAAGCGTCGCGGACCGGCATTGATACGCATCCGCTTTTGCGCGAGTCACAATCGGGACGCTCGCATTCTTTATCCTCCGCAGCTGCACGCATTCGGAAGAACCGTAAAAATGCCACCACATTCAGAAGTGACAAATGGTCGCCGTTTGGGGGTCCGAAAAGACCGGGGCTTCCCTGACAAAGGAGCACTGCGCGGTACCTCTAAACATTACGGGTATTTCGTGAGATGTCTGCGGCTATGTGAAATAAGTAGAAAGCAAGCCATCAACATCTCGTACAACCGCGCAAACGCACAAAGACTGACGAAAGCAGGCGACACACAAGCGCTTACGTGTCCTTTCCTCGTGTATTCTTTTCGTCAGTCCTTGTGTGTTGGCGCGGTTTTACAAGATGAGTTTTCACCAACTCGCCCAAGTTGCTACGATACTAAAGCCAGAAACACGGCGACGACCCTTTTCTGGAGCAAGACGAAAGTTAACCTGGATGAGAGACTGAGGGAAGGAGGGAGTGGAAAAATTTGCAGTTTTCCCTAACTCTCATGAACAAGCCGCCAAAGACTGCAGAAACAGATTCCCGCAGAGTGCCCGAATTGCTCGGGGGGCTGCTTTAGTGGTGTCCAAACGAGTGTGAGTGCTCACGAATAAACACACAGAAAGAGAGAGAGCGAAGAGCGAAAGAGAGGTAAAAAGCAAAAAAAGACCGATATATATATATATATATGTATGTATATATTATAAGTAAAGAGTCGGATACACAGCAAGAACAATAACAAACAATGTTTACTTACGTAGCGGCAACGGGACTTGCCTTCATCAGAGTAAAGATTATGTAACTTTACTCTGATGAAGGCAAGTCCCGTTGCCGCTACGTAAGTAAACATTGTTTGTTATTGTTCTTGCTGTGTATCCGACTCTTTACTTATACTATTTCTGCGCGCTTTGTGAGTTTATCTTTCTCTAGATATATATATATATATATATATATATATATATATATATATATATATATAGAGAGAGAGAGAGAGAGAGAGAGAGAGAGAGAGAAGAGACTCCTGTATGGCTGTATAACGCGTTCAGCCTCCATATGCGCTGTACAAAGTGTAGTAAAATTCAATCGCTATTAGGTTGAAAAACATGCGACTTGGGTGTACTATGGTGTACTCCGCTACTAGGGTGTACTGCGTGGAAGCAACAAAAAAAAGGAGATTGCGTGGAAAAAATGCGTACATGTAATACTTTGCTGTCAGCAGTAAGACGGAGGCAGACGGCATTTCATGCGGTGACTATGGGTTTGGCTGAGCTGAGGACACCTAGCACAATCTTCGAAGTCAATAGGAAGCTAATCGCCCAGTAATCACGTTTGCAAGCGCGTGCCAAAGTTACGGTCCCTCTGTATTTTTATTTAAATTGTTAAATTATTAGAATACCACTTGTGCTGTAGTCGCCCCTTCCTACACCCTTCTAGCACCATCTTCATTTCACCTCCAAACCAGCAGGGAACCAAGTTCCGTGTATTGTCATCGCCATAATTTATATCGTCCATCGACGATCGGTGTAACGTACGTCACTACCAAACCTGTCCCATAGACTAAAAGGAAGGAAAGAAAGGCGTAACTCTTCCGAACTGTTAGCGGTCCTCTAAGCTCTAATGGGGCTGTCGGCTAAAATAAACCTTAAGGCGCCACCTGCATCCCATCTCGCAACAACTAACGCTGCGCTGTAATGTACCGCCTATTTGCAAGTCAATTTGCCAATGATCCTCGCCTCCAAACAAAGATAACTCCGCCAAAGAGACAAAGCCGAACCATTCGCCCGCGCATACATTTCCGCTAAGTAATGCCCGTCAGAGAAACAAAACACTAGTGACTGCCGCAGCTGTTATGACCTCCTGTTTCTTCTGCCATGTTACCTATCCTATTATATAAACACGGCGAATTTCGGATGCCTTCTCTTTTCTGGGAGGGGACAAGCGGCCGGTTCCCTTTCCTTGGTTTCCTCTGTATCGCAATGCCATATTTCAGTCGGTGTGCCGTGTCTTCTCTTCGCTTTCCCCTCCCACCCCCGTCGTCCTTTCTTCTCTATCGTCATTTTTACTTCTTGGGTTGTAGGACCCGTCGGCACAATGAGAGAAGGGGTCGGGGACCGCACTCAGCTCAGTGCGGGACTCGAGGCACGTTAGTTTCGTCGCGCACGAGTCGGCACGGCAAAGCCACTAGCGCGGACTCACGACGACGACGACGACATCGTCGCTCTCCTCTTTTTCCTTCCGCAGTTTACGTTCAAACAGCGAAAAAAACACGCTGGGAAGGAAGAAGTACATGTTAAACAAAAAAAAAGAGATAAATGATTCGTAAAGAAGGAAAAAAAAGTGATGAAAGCGCGGAATGAGGTCGCGAAAGTTGGGAGCCCCCGCTGTTAAGCACAGAACACGCAGAACTGACGTTCTTGCGTCATCAAGCGTGTGACAGAGCCGGACGAGATCTGGGCACAAACAAAAGAAAATAATCACGCGCTGCAAATTCTAGCCGGACAACAAAAAGACGAGGACAATTGTTGAGAAAAGGAGGCACTGAGCGACATTGTTTCTTTGTTGGCACAGCGAAGTATGTGCGAAAGAGGGATGGGGGTCTTGCAGATGGACGGTAGTTGAAGTAGCCTATTTTGAATCAAGCAACCATTTTTTTTTTCTTCCGTCTTTTCATGTTACAGTCGAAGTGTATGAGAGGCGCGGACGTCCTACAGTGATAAAAATACTGTGGAGGCAGTGCCACCTAAAGTATGACACTTCATTTCCCGCAGAAGGCGTTATAAGCCCAGTTCTTAGTTTCGTGCCGAGTAAGTGCTTCTGTGGAAATTGAGTGTCCCGCTATTTTGAAAGTGACTCATTGACTGTCGACGTTACCAGACTATGATATATACAAGAACGCACGTGCGTGCGTGCGTGCGTTTGTGTGCGGGTGTCCTGTTTAAGGATCAGAGGTTTAATTAAATTATTTTGTATACGCCGTCGCTAGGCTGGTGGCTCATAACATATATAACATAACATAACCACGTGAAATTCGGAGTGAAAATGGTGTTGATATCAGAGGGCCACTGAAATTGGTTTGGAAAATCAACCGGAGCAAACAAGGAACACGGTGTTCTACACTGACAGCAATTTATCAGAAATAATATTACGGGGTCATCTCCGCATTCGTGGAGTGTGATTTTGCGGAATCGTAAATGACAAATCTCAGCACGACGAATCTCACAGATTCATGGCAAATATAAGAGCGTCCATCCCCGATAATTGTGCCACCTCAAGAAATGACTCCACACTGGCCGTCTCAAGTTGGCATTGCGTGCATTTTGCACCGCAAGCAAAAATTACCATTCCTGCTGTTTAAGCCAGTTTTAAAAACTTATTTCATTTTGTTTTAGTTTTATTTCGATCTTTGTCATGTACACTTTATTATTACAATGGCAAAATTACTTGTACTGCCTTTTTGGGGTGCGTTTCAACTCGTAATCATACGTATGCCTCTTCCCCTCTAGAGCTGTCTGTCTGTCCGTATGTACCGCGTTACGCGATGCGCTCCATGAGTGCGTAATCTGAGTGCATATTTATGGAAAGGCCCTAGAGGCTTTATATTGTGATGCAAATCTGCATATATTGCCCCTGTAAAAAAAATGGCTCCAATCCACGCTGTGAAGAGGGTTGGAAATCAAAGCGACACCCACAACAATTGCCCATGCGACGTCACTTGAATTCACACACGTGGCTCTACAAAGAGGGAAACGAGAGATTCTGCAAGCCGTTCCTTGGAATTCACCGGGGCGGCGTCCCGAACGCAGCAGCAGCGTCGGCCACGGCCGGGCTAAGGCGGTGGACGCCACCGCCGTAGCCCACGGCCCTGCGTCGGCAGAAAGAAAACGGAGAGGAGCGTCTTTCGAAGGGTGATACAGCGGAACCTAGCCATCCTGATGTGCTAGCTAGGGGCTACACCACAGCGAGACACAAGCGCAGACACCGAAAGAAAGACACCGAAAGGCACCGAAAGCTTAGTGATTCCCATTTATACCGATTTTAACTAAGCTAGTTTAGGAAGTTTGAGAATTGCGAGGAAGCTGAGGGAACTTTTATAATAGCTCTTTATAAGGACCAGGTGCTCCTTCCGCCTTTTGTAATATATCTTACAACACAATCGAATTGGTATTCATCAATTTCGAAAACGGAATCCCATTCATGGCAAGCAGTGCGGAAATGACACGGTTTCTCTAACGGCCAGATGTCTTGTATGTGGTCTCTACATTTTGTTTTCCCGCCCTGCAAACCAATACTTAACGTATTTTTGCCGTACGACCACTTAATTCCGTCGGGTCCAGGTTACCCAGGAGGTGAGGTGAGGTGACTGTGAGAGGGAAAGAGGTTCCCAGCCTGCACCACATATGTATCGCAGGGAGAGGAAGGGAACGGGAGGGGGTAGAAATATGGGTTGAGGTAGTGGTACCAAGGTGGTTGGGGCAGGAAAAGGAAGGGGTAATGGGGAAGAGAAGATAGATCAGCCACCACCGCCCGGGGGCGGGAAAACTATCACCGGGCTTTTTTTTTTTTTTAACGTGAAAGGAAAATTTCCTTGTTTGAAACGAAAAATCAGAAAACTCTACAAGTATTAAAAGAAAAATAAACACTAAACCTTAAGAACACTTCGTTATAAAAATTGGTCTTCACTGTCGGCTTAGATCCTTGGTATACGTCTTGTCTTGTTTGTTCTTGTTCTTGATCTTGAACTTTACTTGATTCTTGATTCTTTGATCTTGGTTTGTTGATCTTGTTCTTCATGATTTGTTCCCGACCTGACTTGACCGGGTATATAGATCTGTTACGCCTGATGGTTTGTGATTATGTGCTGTTGGTGTTCTGCTTGGTTTCCTTGTGTTGTTATGGTGTAAGAAGGGAATGACTGGAGATGTGGGCGGAGGAAGCCTCACCAACATGGCGTTTCTGCTCCATCCCCGTACACTGTCGTACAAGTTAATCAAGCCGTGCTAAGGAAGCGCGCAATGGACGCGAAGCTGTGCTAAAACAGGCTCAAAACAACCGTCGCTAAAGCAGACAACAAAGCCGTACCACCGACGCTCCCGCCGGCGAGCAGGCACCTACGCGCGGGGAAGACTGGGTAAATTTGCCGCGCCATCCACATTGTGCTCCCCCCCCCCCCCGCCGCTAGCACCGCGTTGGGAGTTTATTGCCCCGTACACCACGAAATAACCGTTGGCTGGTAGAGGTAGAAAGCTTTGCGTTAAAATGTCTTCCCAGGAATGCACTGTGCAGAGTAGGGAAGACGGCATTATAGAGGCACTGTGTAGAGTCAGGCCTCACACAGTCTCACTGAAATAAGTGACCCCGTGAGATAATAATGTGAACTTCTCAAGAAAACTAGCTCAATCAAGAGTCCTAACAAACACATACGAAATTCACAAGGACCTTACTCTACGAGGTAATAAAGCAATACGTCAGATGTTTGGCCACTTATGCGGGTGGCAGCGTGAGAAACTCACAAGTTGGAATTGCCCGACACTGCGAAAGCCTACTGCCCAGGGGCTTACTTCCTGCATACACCTATACATATGTTCGACTTCGAGAACCTACAGCGTGCGACCTTTCATTCAAAGATATCTGTATTATATTATGGGCCTTAACTTTTGCGGCCAAGAGAGAGAGAGAGAGAGAGAGAGAGAACAATCTTTAATGAGTCTGGCGATGTCAGCCGAGCTAAACCGCCTGGCTTGCTACGCCAGATGAATGCTGTGACAATGATGATTATAATGATGAAGAGGAACACATGATTTGAACTATTTACAAAGTCTGATCAAGGCTTGTGGCTTTTAGATAGGCCAGTAAAGCTTTTGTGGCACGAAAGGCACGTTTGGAAGAATTCCAGGGACCTAATACGTCTCTCAGTTCTAGCCCTACGGAGAGCGGCCGGCCCAGAGACACTGCAAGGCACACTCTTTGCGTACTAAATCGCGCACAGTCACAAATGAGGTGTTGCAGATCTTCACGGACACCACACTGTGGGCACAGAGGCGAGGTGGACTGATTGATTTTGTAGCAGTAGTATCGCGTGTAGGCGACGTTCAACCGCATGCGGTGGAGTACTGCTTCATCATGCTTTGATATTCCAGGTGGCATGCTAAAGTTACGGTGCGGGTCGATAGAGTGGAGGGGCGCGTAATGATGGGATGCGTCTGACCAAATCGAACGCTGCATGCTGCATGCCACACTGGATGCAAGTGCTGAAGCATCTTTCCGAGAAAATGGTACCGGTACTTGTGGTCCACGATTGTTATGCGCTATGTATGCAGCAGCGTCCGCCTTCACATTTCCAGTTATTCCGCAATGGGCAGGAACCCACTGGAGTATTATTTGATGACGCGCCTGCAGAGATTGAAGATGCAAAGCATGTACATCAAGCACAAGCTGATCTTTGGGGAAAGACGCCAAACATTGCAGTGCATCCCGAGAGTCCGTGAAGATGGCCCACACGCGTGCAGGCTGCTCGATGATATAAGCCAAGGCCAGCCCCAGAGCTGCGAGTTCGGTAGCCGTAGACGAGGTTTTGTGGCTTAGAATGGCACTGAGGGTGGTTCGAGATGAAGGTATCCACACCGCGACAGTGGATGATGTGGATGACACCGATCCATCAGTGTACAGATGTGTGTGTACTCCGCATGTGTAGTGGATATATTCAAGGGCAAAAACCGGCCAATATCATTCATGTACATTATGGAGTTGTCGTGTCATGCGATAAAGAAAGTCAGACTGGCAGATTTCCGGAAGGGGAGTGACCTGAGAATGGCTACGCATCAGATGCTCAGGATTACTCTGAGTAAGTGCGACGAATACGGTTAGAAGTCTGTCGAACCATAGGAAAAAGAAAACCAGGCGCGTTAGTTGATTGATTGTACAGGGTGATCAAAGTTAAGTCGACGGGTTTTTTTTTTTTAATGGGCTCTTAGATTTACGCGAAGACGACCTCTAAATCAAGGTTATGCGCCCAGGGGGACACATAAATAGGAGGTAATTATTGATACCATAGCAATTATTAACGAAAATTGATTAATTAACTTTTTACTGGCTACAGTAACCAGGCTTGTTTGTATTGGAAAGTTAGACGCAATCATGTGTCTACGCAGTTTTAATTGGCAGATTTCTTCTAGCGCATCCGTAGTCCGAGATATCAAACGGCGAAGTTTAATTGCCGTTCGCATGATTACGCATGCAAGACAGTCTGCACCGGCGCAAAACTCCTCCCTTCTGTGACGTGCATGCTGTGTACGGTGTTTAGTTCGACGAAGGGGTGGAGGCACAGGAAAAAGTGATAATTGGCACCCATTCATTCTTGGCTGGCGTTATCGCAATCGTTATCGTTATCGCTGGCGTTATCGTTATCGCGTTATCGGCGGGTGTGTTAGTTGCGTCAAAGTGTATGCGCGGATGTGAGCGTCTGGGCAATATATGCTCACACATTACGCGACAGTTCTCACTTTGAAGATTCTGGAAGTTTTATATGCGTTTTTTGATCATCCAGTCTGAACTTCAAGAAGAAAAAATAAAAAGAAACAGCAAATAAACCAGGTGGCAAAGAAGAACAAGATGAAGAGAAAGTTGAGGATGTAGAAGGCGAGGAAGAAGAGGAGGGGAAAAAACACACGTTCAAGAAAGAGGTGAAGGAAAAGAAAGAAAGAAATTGGAGCAGCTTGTACAGTGCAAGGCTAGAGTAACAGCAGAGCTGGCGGGCCCTCCCCCTTTCAGAAATAACATTTAGGGCAGCGAAAGACACGGATGGTGAATGGATGGGACGGGCGCTAACTCGCAACGGGATTTTAGGTGCGGAGTACCTTAGGACTGCACAATGTCCGTTCGCGTCCGTGGTGCGCATAGCAATTACAATCGCAAGAAATTCCACGGGCACCGGCAGGATTCGACCCTGTGTCTGGTAGACCAAACAGAGTTAGTGTCAGTCGTCTTACCCATCGGGGTACGACCGTGAGTTAGTACCCTCGCCTGTAACGGTGCGGAGTACCTAAGGACCTCCCAATGTCTATCCGCGTCAATGTGTGCGCACACCACGATCAAGCGAAAATCAAGCGAAATTCGATTTGAGCCTTAACTTGCAGTTTCATTTACGGAATAATCAAGGTGCGACTCACGGCTCAAATCGAATGACGGTCGGGGCGCAAAACGGATGTCACTCGGGGCGGAACTTGAATGTCATTTCGAGTCCCCGTACTCCGCACCCTCGCCATCATCCACGGAGGGGAGATGCTGCCATTTTTATTGACAAAACAGCACGCATATATCCTTTCGGCGCAATCATACACGTGTAAAAAATACTTACAAGCATCCGGTGAAGGCGCACATTAACCAACATCAAGAAAATTATTAAGAAACACACACTATTTTGCGCAGATTAGCAGCGATGGCGTGCGCACGGAAATATCACTCGTTCGCTTGGTGTAGAAGGCATCCGCTACATCGCGTGCCTTGACGTCCCGAATCCTTTTCAGAATTTTTGTTTTGTCCAATGGGCGTCTAAATTTATTGTTAGGTTTTCTTTCGCTTCAAAATTAACCCATTTGGCTCTAATACTTGTCAAAATATTTATCTGGCCTTTTTTTAACACGGAAGTTTTTTATTCCAGAATACACAGATTTCACTGACGTCATATCCGTCATTGGAAATGACGCCATTACAACGAAGCAGGGGTGGGTAAATCGTGCACCACTGCTAAAAGGGTCTTCTTGCGGGGAAGCAACCTTTACTACTAAAGAGTACGCTATACTTAGGGTTGTTTGTTTTCGGTTTTATATTTTAACAAAGCGTTTTACGCCGGGACACACCACGATATCACTGACGTCATATCCGTCACGGAAATGACGCCAGTACACCTTTGCCGAAGCGACCCGGCCGCAGAACGTCGCTCGCCAAGCGCACCCACAACACAGCCGCCGACCCGCAAATCATGCTCAGCTGCAGATTTCGCTGTACATTTCATTTTCGTGTTTTACCGATTCCTATGAAGAGGACTCAACATAATTTTTTTTCTTGTAGATGTTGCGCACGGCATGCCAACATAACTTTTTTTTCTCTTTCCAATCGGCTCCATATGTTACTGTTTTCCGCCGCTGCTAACCCGTATTCCTCGGGCCTTTAGGTGACCCAGTGGTTAGGTTGACGGGTTAAATTCTCGGGGCCTTCCTAACCACAATTTTTTTTTCTTTATGCGCGCACTCCCGACACCTGCACGTGGAACCCTTGCCATCTCGCCACTTTCCCTCACACGTCTTAGCCTAACATTTTCACCCTCTTCCCTTCGCCGATGATGATAGTTTGCTGATAATGCTTTATGGCGTAACTAAAAGCCCGAACAGCTTCGCTATTAAAAAATGAAAGATAAAGTTAAAGAAATGAAAGAGTGAAAAAATAATGGGGGACCTTAGAAAACAACTATAATTTTTTTTCCCAGCTGGGCCCAGAGCTGTGACCTCAGAAAGTGGCACATGTAATCGAGGTACAAAATTGTTTTGTTTTAGAAGACGAACAAAGCGAACTATTCCTCCTAATAAATGAACGATCAATAAATATATTTAATAAGCAATCACTGATAAAAGAGAAGGGCACAATCAGCCACTCTGATTTTCCATTGTTTTTAATTGCAGTCCCGTAACTGACATCGCCTCAGTAGAGATGCCCGTGTGGCTTTTGTTTCCTTTTTGCGTCCTTTCTTTAAAGATTTCAGAGAACACACCTACAGAATCTAGCGAGAAAAATCGCTCGAAAATAGAAGCAACTAAAAGCCGATTGCAAAGAGTAGACGTGTAAAAACAACCTGGCACTCAAGGCAACATTAACACGAAACGTAAAGTACGAAGCAGTGGTGCGTCGGCAGGCGGCACCAAGATTATCCCGTCACTGAACGGCTGCTGCACTATCAAGGACGAAATCACAGAAGACACGCTTACGCTACGAACGGCAGAAAATGAACGCACTCTGCGCCAAGTCTATATTTCCCAGAGTTTGTTTCGTCTTCTTCGCGAGGTGCTTATATAGATTTCTCTCGACTTATCCTGAGCTAGACTTTGATGACGAAATCGGGTACCGCTCTCGGCTTTGGGAGCTCACTAAAGCGATCCCGGGCGAAAGGGACTCAAGTCGGTGGAGAGGACGGGGGGAGGGAATAAGTGGTAGATTTGGAGGGCATTGAAGATACACTTACCATTGTTGCCGATCATCTTCTACTGAGGTGCGAATATATACCGCACTCAGTAAGCTCGGTGGAAGAGGGTTTTTTTTTTTTTTTTTTTTCATGCAGCATTTCCAAGAGGACTTGTTAGGTGACTGAGTAAACTACTTGCATAGAAAAAATTAAACGTGTAAGATTTTTAATCTTGCCGCTAGCAGTGAAGAAATGCTGCTACAACTGCCACATACAGAGGTAGGCAAATAGTTTAGCCTTCATTATAAACGTCTCCAACAGTAAAATGTCTAAAACAGGCACACATGCGCACGCGTGTCCACACGCACGCACACGCATGCACGCACGCATGTGCGAGCGAGCACACACACACACACTCCTGAAACGTTCTATATACACGGAAGTCTGGGAATAGAAACATTGTACTTTTGCTCACAGACCGCCAGAATGAGCAACCGCCAGTCCGCAACCGTGATAATAAACTAGGATTTTACGGTTAACAAACCGACACCTGTTTTATTTATCTACGACCGTCAGAAACACCAAATCATTGTCCGTATGAATTTCGTATTTACGGAGTATAGGAAAAACATACGGAAAACACAAGGGCCTTATTCCGCGCTTTAATTAAGACAGAAACACGAGAACTGCTTAGAATGTTTCTATTTCGGAAATCACTCGATTCTTCTATTTTTCAACAGATTATTGGCATTAGTTGCTCGTTGGAGCCTAATACTTCGTATTAATTCCATATTCCCATAGTTGCGTATATATGTAACGTTTCACTAGGGAAATACACAAAAATATGTGTCCATGCACCGCATTCGTGATCTCCTTTTTCAGAATACCAGAGTTCTTTTTCTTCCAACGATCGAGCGCCGAAACCAAAAGAAGAAAGAAAAGTTACGATCAAAAACAAAGAAGAAAAAACAAAACGAGTAACATTCTCTACTCTTCTGGGGGATTTTTCTATCACTGGTCTTTTATGGAATTTATAGCTTCTATATCGAATTCCTAAAGAACGGAGCGAATAAAAAGAAAGAAGGAAGGTTGTAAGTTCCTCTGCAACCACTCCATTCCATAAATCAAGACATCGCTAGAGGTTCGCCTTTAATTAAGCTGGAAAATTCACGCTCAACTAGTTAAAACAAATACAGCATACACATGCCTATTCCAAATGCAAACTGAAGAAAACGTAACTCACCATAAAGTATATGCAGTCTCGGCAAGGAGCGAAAGCGGCATCTACCGAGGAGTAATCACTAAGCGGGCACCTTTGATCGGGCCGCCGCCCATTCGTTCCCGGCAGTGTTGTAACTTTGTCGCTGCGTTGTCAGCCGATGAAACAACGAAGAAAGAACAAGAAAGCAAACGAAGAAAGGAAGAAGGCGAGGCGAGAAGTCCGCGTAATTCGCACTCCTATTTGCAGCGGTGGGGTGCCCTCCCAAGAAGCGACTTCTTCTTCCGCCGCGATGCTGCATACCACGTGGTCTTCTTTGTCATTTTATCTTCCTAGCCCAAATCGGCTTTTTCTCCTTTTATTTCTCATTTTTTCTCCCAGGGTTCTTTGGAGCAATTTTTTTTTAATTCTTCTGCAACGTTTTGGATGAAGCCCGAGCCCCATCTTTTGTTTTTATAGGGATGTTTCTTTGTCGTTCAATATTCTTTTAATGATGCCGTCGCTCTACCAAACCCGCCTTACAGATGCCGTGTCCGGCGCTTTCAATAGCTACCCACTCATTAAACGAGACCGATAACCTTACTCCGTGTAGCCATTTCTGCCCTACATTTGAAAGCCCAGAAACTGGTAGCATGTAGAGCGGTGGTGGAGGCTGCGTTGTGAAGGTGAGACGTTTTAACACGAAAGTGTTTTATTATCGGATACACAAATATTTCACCGACGTCATATACGTCACGGAAATGACGTCAGTACAACTGAGAAAGTGGCCTGGAAAGGGTGCACTCCTACACACAGGGTCTTCTTGCGGGAAGTGACCTTTAGTAGTAAAGAGTACGTTATGCTTAGGGTTGTTTGTTTTCGGGTTTCATATTTAACACAAAAGGTGTTTTATGCCGGGATACACCAATATTTCACTGACGTCATATCCATCAGGGAAATGATGCCAGTACACCCTTGACGAAGCGACCTTCCAGCAGGACGTCGCTCGCGAAACACACCCACAAGACAGCCACCGACCTGCAAATCACCCTCAGCTGCAGATTTCGCTGTATATTTCACTTTCGTGTTTAGCCTATTCCTATGACAGAGGAATCAACCACAGTTTTTTTTTATCTCAACATCCTTTTCCCAGCTCTACACCCTTTTTGCGGAAAAAAAGGGTGTTGATCAACTTCAACACCCTTAGTTTTTCTTACGGTGTTGAAAGGGTGCGGTAAATGTGTTCAGATGTTCATTGAATAAGGCCATGCATGCATGTATACTGCACTGTAAAGAACAAGACATCCCCTCATATCCTCCCCTGCTCGTAAGAAATGTACAAAATAAAAAATATTGTTCATCTACAATGATCACTGGTTTCCATATGCGGTGCGCCTCATGCCCCTAGCTTAGCTTCGGCACGTAAAACATCGATTTGAACCTTTCAAATTAAAAAGTATATAGTTGTGGGGCGAAAAAGGTGTTGACCGAATGCAACACTCTTGGCTTTCTGTAGGGTGTTGAAACGGTGTGAAATAGGTGTTCAGTTGCAAAAAAAGAACAGCGGAGCTTGGGGGGTCGACCTAGTTTCTTACGGTGTTGCTAAGTCCTGTTACGTTTGCTAGGCTTTGCGATGTTCTTGATAAGCTTGGATAAGCGCTGAAGGGTAAGGCCAAGTTTAGCCGGATTTTACTGGGCTGTTCCACTGTGTCCTCCACACTGACAGCGGATCCAAGGGAGAAACAAGCTAGGTCGACCCCCAGCTCTGCTGTTTCTCAAGCCTTGCACCACTACTGCAAGCCACGCCAGTTTTTTTTTTTTTTTTTTTTTTTTGCGTTTTAGAATGCCGAAAGAACTAGTACCTTTAAAATGCTATAGTAAGAGATGCGCAATACGCTTGCGCCTTCTGTGATCACACTCGAACAGGCTCCAAAGCCAGCTTCATTGTTATAATACCTTATCTGCGGTGCTGCACCCTTTAGGTGTGCAGTTCGTCTGTCTTTTTTTGCTCACGTCACCGATTCTAGCTCAAACTTAAACAGCTTCATTGGTAATAAATTAGGCAAATTTATATTGCATTAATCTCGTTAGGTACAAAACATACCCCACTTGTATAAAATGTTCGGGGCACCCATGTAAAAGGGCATAAAGTACATCGTAGGTCAGTCTGTTAGACCCTTTTTCTGAGTTGGCGGTCTTTTCTTACACCCTTTTTCTTAGTTTGCAACACTCTTATTTGTAGCTTTACACCCTTTGGGAAAAATGGGTGTCGAAATAATAATACCCTTCTTGAAGGGTGTCGAAATGGCGGGTAATATTTGTTTACTATTTAATAAAATTATATGACTTAGTGAACATAATCACTACCTCGCGATTAAAACATTTTTGCAAATCCGCATGCTGATTTATATGGGCGCACATTAAAATGCATAATTCCAAAATAAGCGCTAAAATATTGTATTTTTTCGACAAGCCCGCCGACTCTATTCGATTTCCCTTTGCTGGCTATAAAACCAAGAAGAGCGGATGTATTTCTAAGTATGTACCCGCTGTCCCCATGAATCCCCTTGGTTTTCTTGTTCACTTCATTTGAGGGTAAAGTGTAGCTTGTGCGTTCTGAATGTGTCTGTATGTCGTGGTGCGCTCTCGGCCCATTCACACCAGCACGCGTAGCTCGGATGCCACCACCCCTATTTTAGGGTGTTAAGCAACCTTACACCATTTTTCATGAACACCCATTTTTCATCCTTAGAACCTTTTCGTTCAGAAAGGGTGTAATAAAGTTTAGTGTGACAGAGCCATGGGATATTCTATGCGGTATTCTATGCATTACCGCTAGGAATTCCCTAACTGCATTTTAAATGCAGAGCATTTCAGTAACTCACGATGTCACCCGCGTTGACGTCCGTAGTCGTAGTCCGCACCCCTGCCCCTACACTATATAAAAAAAAAATACTAACCGGCGCCTGGTTTCGATCCCTCGACCCTGCGGGTGGAACGCAATGTACATGGTGCTCTACCCACTGCGCCACAAAGCCGACACAGAATGGGAGGCTACGAACGCGCCTTATATCCTCGACTCATTCAGACTACGTCAAGAAGCTGCTGATACAGCGCATTTACTACCACCAACTCCCCAAACACTAAACGTTAACGCAATACACCCACCCCCTATGCGACGCATTTACTCGAGTCCCCCTCGCGGGGAGATGGGCCCAATTTTTTTATTTGCACTTCCTCCGTACATCTTTGCAGATAGCTTTGAAATAAATTTATAGAAGGACCTCGAAAACCATGACAATTTAGCTTTTGAAGAAGTATAATGTGGTCAACCGTATCGAGGGCTTTTTTACGTCGAAGAAGAACCCTAAAACATGTCTACCGTCGTTCAAAGTGGTGTTAATTATACGCCATGTAAGTGGATTTTCGAAGACGAAAGGCATGCTGGGAGGGTGGGGGTGCTAAGTTGTCGTATTTTATTAGGAATGATAAAACTTGTTTAGCTATAAGTTTTTCATTCACTGTGAGTACAGAAATGGGCCTATTGTTTTCTAAGACATTGTAGTCGCTATTTTTTTTATATATATAGGTGTTACTCTGGCTTTTTTACAGTCCAGGGTATGCGCCAGCCTGATAGGCTGCGTTAAACGTTTTCGCTAAATATATATATACTAAGCATCTCTGCATTTGATTGTAGCATTCTTGCTATAATTTTATGACATCCCGCTGCTTTTGCCGCAGGCAGTGAACGTATCGTTGAACATATCTCCACCGCAGGAAGGTAATTAACGAATTAACAGTTGGAGCTGGCAGTCCGAGATGGGTTAGAGAAGGCAATCGCAATGTTACATTGCGACCAATGTTACCGCAATATTCCTTTAAAAACAATCGGTGACCTGCATCCCGGATGAACCATACAAAGCGGTATCAGGCAGATTACGCGTATTTGTTTTTTCTTTGATGTCAGTTAACCATTTCCAAAAGCTTTGCGTGGATTATTTTTATTGCATAAAATCATTTGTGCATATACTGCTTTTTATTGCGGCGTGAGAGGGCGGCGACTTTGTTTCTTAATGGCATAATGTGAAGCATAATTAATAAGCGCTGGATAGGTTTCTTAATGGCATAATTAATGGCATAGTGAGAGTTACGCAGCCATTGTACAACGTTTCATTTATTTAGAGCAAGGCTCTAAATGTGAAGCTGCTCGACTATACGGATAGCCAATATAGCTGTCAGTCATTCATGCAAAAATACTCAGATTCACCGCTACAAATAGCTTGTTAGAAAAAATCACCAAAAAAGTGCTCGTAATAGTGTTCGTAATAAGAAAAAAATGATGAGAGCTTCCACTTTGTCAAGGTGGATGACCAGAAAAGCTGTTTAGCGTGCGACACAGTGGTTACGCAGAATTTGGGAGAAATATATGAATGAGCAAAGTGCATTTCCGTCACGATGTCGGAACAAAACTTTTTTTTTTTTTCGTTCCAGTTTCTGTTTCGTATCATGAATAAAAGTTTCGTCTCGATTCAACTCCGGAATGGAAAAAATAATGGTCGGTAACGGTTAAATGGTTCGTGTTTGCAGGCAAGAAAATTTGATATTTATGATGTTATGTTAAAGAATTCTATTGAGAATCGTAAAATTATAATGAAATATTATGCGATAGATAATCTTTTTTTTTAAGATGTCCTTTAAATAGCTCAACTTCACACACACACGCAAAATATTGGAGGACAACTGAGCACTCCTTGTCGTATACCTCTTGGTGGCGCAGCTGAAAATGATGCCCTAGATTTCCATCCTGGACCCCAGAAACTACATGCAGGCAGTCTGAAGTATACAATTATTAGGAGGTAACACTTTACGCCTCCAGAAGATCAGCGTGCTGCGCACGTACGCTCAAATCCTGAGTATGCGTCCTCCATTTGGGACCCAAATAAATTTGAGGCAATTCAAAATCCTGCTGTGCGCTTTGTTACTAACTCGTACAGTTGTGATATTATCGTTACAAGTTTAAAACGCGTTGTCTCAGCTTCCGCATCTCATCCGCGTGGTCGCCAACCGAAGAGCTGGACTATACGAACCTCACCTGCTCCGCATGATCGATGTTTTTGTTGTGTCCCATATGCTGTATACAATTCCGTATTTGCAGCCCTCGCCATCTCAGCTCTCGTCCCTCGAGTCCACCCTCCGTACACGTTAACGCATCTCTGTGGGAGTACCCTCCTACGCCCCCAGCGCCACCCTTCTGGAACTCGGGATATACAATACGCTTGAAGAACGCATCGCGTGCCATCGCCAGACCCAACTCGAACGCCTGCAGACTTCTTTCTGCCCAAGGTCGTGCTATTCTTAACACACTTAGCTACCCCACTTCGCAACCACCCCCCATACCACCGGAACTCCCTCCCTGGGCCACTTTCGCTAATTTACGGGTTGAGTCTTTGCCCCGCAACATGAATCCTGGTCGACACCCTGCTCGTCATGCACTGCGTGTTCAGGCCCTCTCCAAACGAATTCATTTTCTACTCTCCCACGGTTTCGTCGTTTACTTTACTGACGCCAGCGACATCCCCTCAAACTCAACGGGCACGGCATCATTTCTCCAACTCCCTTCTTTAGACACTGCCACGGTTTCCTTTCTTTCCCCTTTGATTCGATCTCCCTCGAAGAATACGCCATTGCACTTGCAATAAAGCCCGCTACTCTGACTGTTCCTACCACCTCGCCAGTATATATCTTCACCGATTGTCAAACAGCCCTTCGCAATTTCGCTCACCATGAGACCCACCCACACAATGACTTCGTCACTTCGAGACTTGCTTCAAATCCTCGGCCACGTTTCATACTGGTTCGGGTTCCTGGACACGCTGGCATGTGCGGAAACGCCCTAGCAAACGCGCTCACTTTTGTACCTTTCCCGGGTCCGCCCATGTCCTGGCCAACCTTGTAACACCCACCGACGGTTCGTACTCAGCACCGCGCTTCCCGCCGTTACCAATTACACGCCCAACGCCTATCACGCACCCTGTACTCACCCACCCAGTCCCCGTCTAACTCGTGAGGCTGCGTGCCTCAATCGGCAGGCTCAAACCTCCTCACTCCCGTCCCATCACATTCTTCAGCGCATCTATCGGCACCCTGGCCATCCTTCCTGTCCCACCTGTTCTTCCTACCCATCCATCCCTCATTCTTATTGGGACTGAACCCCGCCATCTCTTAACCTATCCCTCGCCTCCATCGCTTCCTGGGGGCATCCAACAGCACTACGTGGACCCGGTGAATTGAACGCTGAAATTAGGACCTGGACTCAGGTCCTGCGTAAAGTAAAAGTTTGTTCTCTCTGGTGCATCTGGACAAGTAAGTAAATGGTGTATCTGATTATTCTGACAAGTAAATGGTGCATCTGGACAAGTAACTTACTCAAGATGCATGTGCAAGTTATAAGGCGTATAAAAAACTGTGGTTGGTTCCTCTCTCCTAGGATTCGGTAAAACACGAAAGTGAAATGTGCAGCGAAATCTGCAGCTGAGCATGATTTGCGGGTCGGCGGCTGTCTTGTGGGTGTGCTTGGATAGCGACGTCCTGCTGGCGGGTCGCTTCGGCAAAGGTATACTGGCGTCATTTCTGTGACGGATATGACATCAGTGAAATCTTGGTCTATCCCGGCATTAAACACTTTCATGTTAAAATATAAAACCCGAAAATGAACAACTATAAGTATAACGTGCTGTTTAGTATTAAAGGTTGCTTCCCCGCAAGAAGACGCTGTGTGCAGGGGTGCACCCTTTACAGGCCTCTTGCTTCGTTGTACTGGCGTCATTTCCGTGACAGATATGACGTAAATGAAATCTTGGTGAATCCCGGAGTAAAACACTTTCGTGCTAACATAAGGTCCAAATTATATTTGGTGACCACGCGCTAATAGCGGACTTACCGGGGCGTTCGTTTTTTCACTTATCGTGCTGTAGAACGCCTCGCACTCCAAGGACACGTGGAGGTTTGGCAGTTGTCGTTCATGGACGTGAAAAATACATGAAACCATAGCCATGTACGCCTCGCTAAAAATGTTGCGCTGGCAAAACTCGTAGCACTTGTGGATCTCCGGGTTAAAGGAGTACCGATATTTCGTTGCGAAGAGATTGCCTATTCTAGGCGCGCTCCCCTGCACAGTCGATACAACCACAGGGAAAAAGAGGCAGCCGACTATATGGCACGATGCTGAAAGCTCAGCGGATACAGAGAGCGACGATGCTCGGAGGGCGGCAGTTTATGGCCTGCGTGCGTCTGTCTACCACGGCTGCTCTTCCTATGCTGTACTACATACTGAAAATGCTACATCATTGCTCCAATAGCTTTCCAGTAACAATATCTTCAGATTTTTTCTATTTAGAGTGAGGTTGTTTACGGCTAGGGTACCGCACACTTTTTTTCGGCGTTAACAGTTAAGTCTCTACAAAACGCCTTGCGAAAAAGCCAACTTTATCTAGGATGCTCAGCAGAAAACTGGTGTAACTGCTGTTTTTACAACACTTTCCCAACAAAAATTATATGACAATTGGCCGGTAAATCAACTGTACCGTTTCGCTGAGTTTCGTTAAATTGTCACAATCACATTAAGCATACAGTGAAGTTGTAAACGTTAAAGAATTCCTGTCTGCTGTCAGTACATAACCATCTACGGAAGGAGTATGGTTCCAGAGAACGGCTGTAACCGTTGTTCAATAAAAACTCCACCTCCCTCCCAAAAAATTAATAGTAATTAGCCGCTAGTAGGTCTGATTCTTGTTTATCTTGTAAGGAAAAGACGCTTTGAGGCAGGCAAAGCGCGTGGGAAAGTGTCGCCGCTCTCCTTGCGCCCTCTATGCACCTTCCATGCTACGCCTCTAGAGTGTTGTGCCAGATTCGAAATGCTGCCTGGCCCGGTATATAGCGCCGCCGGATACCACGGGAGGCTGTACTAGATAGGCTCAACCATGCTATGTGAGGCTCCCTGGGACACAAGCAGCGTTTCCTCACCAGACAAGGATTTGGCAATTCTGGTTGAGTACATTTGCTAAAAACCTCCCAATGATTACACAATCACACTACCGGCCTTCAGGCACTCGACAGGCGTGGCTGCAGATCTTCGGGAGAGGCCTTCGTCCTGCGGTGGACACAATCAGGCTTAAGATAAAGATGAAGATAAGGATAAAGAACGGCAGCATTATTGCAACAAGCTTCAGTTATTTACCATAATTACGGTTACCTCACATTGAACTTACAAATGTTAGATAATTCCCGCGTGTTGTTATTACGTGGTTTTTTTTCTGCTAGGATAAAGCTTTAGTGCTTCCAAGTCTCATAAAGCCATCATGAAGTTACAGTCACTACCTCCACCAAACTACGAGAAAAATAAATGCCTGTACATTCTCTAGCCATGTGTGGAATGTGTATTTTATACAATTTTATTGGTCATCCACCATCATATAGTGGGATGGCCTATAATTTCTTTTATATGTTGCCATTTTTCATCTTCCCCGATGGAATTTAAATGAAGACCGCAGGATCAATAATTACTTTCAGGAGAACTATTCCGGCTAAATGCACTCCCCAATATTAAGGAGTCCGTGACCTCCTTTTTCTTTTCTGCTTTGTTTTCTGTTCGCAAAAATCGGAGGCGTTCAAATGTGCCCGTAATAACACGAATGTAATTTTTAGCTATATGGCGCCTGCAATTCTATTGTGTCGTGCCGCATGGGGTACAATTTCATTGTGCTCGGAAAACCATGTTCTTCCTTCGTTAGTCGAAAGCTCGCATCTTCAGATCTGCCCCGGTTTCTGAAACTTGAGTAAGAAAAAATAAAACAAAGAACACAATGAAAACGAGGGGGAATTCTTTTTTTTTTTTTTATGTGAAAGCTCTGCTTTTGCATATCTTCTCCGCTGCTTGGATTGCGTACTTTTAACTCAGAACTGCGTTTCCCAGAGCATTTACGCTGCGCTTTGATCCAGAAACGTGCACAGGCACGCACACACGAACGAACACAAATAAAGTCAAAGTTGTAAATGCATGGCCCCAGAACCGTTGTGCGGTCGGGTAAGGGTCATTTCTCCCGAAAAACGCCTGATTCGTATTTATATCTCCAGAACAATGAAGCCAAAAGCAGCCATCGCGGTTCCAAGTACCCAAGTTTTGTTGTCTTTTTTTTTTTTTTTTGTCTTCGGCGAAATCTAGTTCTTTCTTTGCCCCTTACCATTCCCCGATTTCCTCTGTGAGGAAATGATTTCCCGGATCATCAATGGATCGTCAATGGTGCGTCTTCGTATACGGTGGCACACGGGCCCGGTCTTCTTCTGTTCTTTCTCGCTACCGGGGCCGTATTTATAGTCCGGGGCCCGCCACTCAGGCTCCTCTCGCGTGACTCAGAGAGAAGACGCTTTCGTTGCGTCCCTCGCCTGGCCGTTGTGGGTGCCGTCGGGGGCCGGGCTTAGGAAAGAGAACCAAAATTCGCGGGAAAAAAAAAAAGAAAAACACCAGTGCGTGCTACCGGGCATCAGGCAAACAGAAAGCCCGCCAAGGGTATGGCATGTGTTACGGATGCGCCAGAAGCGTGTGTGCACATTTCCCGCTCTGCGCATGCGCTATGCGTCGAGGCGCGCGCGCACCGCTGCTCCGAAGGATGAGGAGAGGCAGGCAGCGCCTCGCGCGGCGGCGCCCCACGCGTCCTCTTCTCTCCTCCGCTTGTCAGTGGCGTCGTGGCCTGTGAACGCGCCGGGTCGACCCTGCGGAGCGGCGGCGTGTGTTTTGCCACTCGCGTTCCTCCCTCTCTCTTCCTCTCTCTCGCAACGAGAGGGAGAGATCGTGCGCTGTGCGGAGCGTGATTTTTTTCTCGTGAGGCCCCGTAGCCCCGGCCTGCCGGAACGCAACCGCTGGTGTGTGCGTGCGTGCTCCGTGCGTCTTGGATGTGTGTGCGATGGCAGCCTCTTCGGCGGCTGCTGCGTTTCACGCGCGGCACCGTTGCTTGGGATGCACTTCGTCCCCTATGTCACCGGCAACTTCTGTGGGATACTCGCGGATTCGGTGTTACGCCGTTGTGCTGTTCTGCCTCGTCACTGGAGTGGCATCGTCATCACACCTCCGTGAGTTTTCTCTTCGTATTTTTTCCTACGTTTTCAATGTGTGTTTAGTCTTGTGGGAATATTGATTGCGTGACAGTTTAAAAACCGTCTGCTGTCGTCTGCTGCAAGTTTCGGGCGCTCCGCGCGACGTCGTCTGCTACGCGCAAAAACCGCCGCGTCGTCTGCTTCGCCGTTGGCGCAGGCTTCCGCGTGCCGCAGCTGACGGCTGTTCTGCTGCGGTGTGTGTGCCGCGCAGGCGATGCGTTCTTTATTTGTGTGGAGACAGCTGCGGTCGACGTGCCATCGTCGCCGGCGGCTTTTTACAAACGGCGCTGCTATTCCCGTCAGGTGCGCGCGGGGACGCGCATGGTTGCCTGCTCCCGACAGGGTGAATTGTTGACGTTCTCGCGCGGAGCAGCCGACACTCGTGTCGGTGCCTCCCACTCACTCCGTTATAATCCAAGCACTCCGAGCAAGCGGGTCACACCCGAAAGCGTCCAGTAAAAAATCTGCCCCAGGACTGGACAACCGCTCTACTTTTTTGCTCTTGTTCTTTTTTTTTTTTCTTTGCGCGTTGGGGGATATTTTCTTGTTACATATGTCCTCGCTCTTGATGTTACAGATGAATGAAATGCTGGCATGCTATGTTTCTGAGCACCCGTCGGGATCGTATAGTTCATTTTACAAAGTTTTGCGCAGCACAGTTGATGCTACATTGGGCCTCCTCGTATTCCCAGTCCTGGACGGTCCGCGGGCCGTCCGAGGACTGCGTTCGGACCGGAAGTTTCATAGGTACACAAGGGAAAATCGAGCACCGGATCGCCTCTCGGGCAGTCCGTGGACGTTTCGGGACTGATAATCGAGGAGGCCCATTGTTATCAGCAATTCACCCTCATTCGCGGTCTTGCTCAACGCGAAGTTCTACGGTGATCGGCTGAAGAAAACAGAAAATAGGTGCAGAAAGGAATTTTCCGTCTCTCCGCTTAGCAGATGGAACCGAAAGTTTCCAATGACTTCTGCCGCTTTTCTTCCCTTCTACTCACCAACGTAGAAAGCCACGGTGATTCAGGCCACTCATGCGGGTGGATTGTTGATAACGCTATTAGAATATAGGCTTGATAGAAAAGTTTAATTAAGGTCACTGTTAGTACAGCGCGCAAAGGAAGAAGACGAACAAGCAACCCAAACAGCAAGAATAAAAGGCGAAAGTAGTATTTTGTCTGTAAATGTCGGCTGTTTTGTTCATTCTCGTCTTTTTCGTGTTGTATTGAACATTGTGATTGCTGAAATTATTTTGAAAAACATGCACACCTACGCGCCGTTGTTTTCTTTTTTTGCTTGAAGCTAGAGCATTTCAAGCCAGTCTGAGGTAGAATTTGCCAAACACACACGGCTGCTCTACTTTGAAGCGGTTTCAGAAAATCAAAACTTATAATAGCCTGCCGGAATGTTCGAAAGTCTAGAAACCCAATTGTGCACTTCATTTCGTTACGTGGGCGGACAAGCAAGTTCTTGTTTGCTGCAGTTATGATGTTTAAAAAAACAGAAAGAAATAAAATGAACACCCCTGAATCGAAAACGCAAAAAAAAAATGAAAACATAGAAACAAAAACAAGAAAACACCAATAAGTATATCTACCGACCTTTAGATACAACTTATTGCTGGGAGGACCAATCCATTTATTTCCCCAGGCAGCTTTACGCGCTAAACATTCAATTTTGCGCCGTAAATATCAAAGCACCCGTCTCTCATGTGCGACTTTCTCTAATGGCATATCCGCGCGAGTTCCTGCTGCTATGAACTTGGCGCCTTTTAGCTCTTCTTTCCTGGTGTTGCTTTTTTCCCCCTTGAAGTGCCTCTCTCGAAGCCGTCGTCAAAGTTTCCCGCGCGTTCATTCGCCCCTCACGTTGGCTCCCCAAATTTCTTCTTCGCGCCGCGTTCTCTCGATTTTCGCGCTGAATGCCCGGCCATTCCTGCTCGTTGAGCACGTCGTCCCAATTTTAGAAGCGCCGCTTGTCGCGCAATCCGCGACATGCGCTCTCTCGACCCGCATCGATGTTTTTGCGAGACTCGCTCGCTGACTTCTTTATTCCTTTTTTTTTTTTTTTGCATTCCCTCGCAATCTTCAGTTGTCTTTGAAACCGCGGGACAGATGTTCACGGCTGCCGGTTCACGCCGTCGCCCTTGAAGGCAGCCATTAGGCTCCTTCAGCGACGTCTCTGGAACGCCGTCTTCTCCGCACGGCCCTCCACATCGCACGGCATCGGTAAAGAGACACTTAAAATACCGCGTGTCATAGTTTCGAGAGCTCGGTACTATTCGGGCAGCCAGCTTTCAGTAAACGGGGAGCGCTCCAAAATTTTGTGTAGCGTACCTTTAGTGGCACTTGGATACATGGGACAGCGGCTCTTATATGCTGCGACTAAGCTGCTAAGGTTAAATAATTTGGCGTTTATTTTGACGCTCTTTTTTCTTTCGCTGTTCGTAACAATAAATCTAGGTATACATATGGCGCAACAATGCAATGAACGTGGAATTAACGTATTGAAATGTTTCCATACATTTGTATTCGCATCCGTAATTCGTAGCGTGTTGCCCGTTATTAATTGTTGCCCACATCCTGCCCTGCCATCCTGGCCTTAGTCTGCAATCCTGGCCTGGCATCCGCACCCTGGCCTTTTAGTCTGGCGTGGTTCTCTTTTTTTTTTTTTTTTTGCACCAGATGACGTGAAGCAGCTTGTCTCGACATCATACTCATCATCGCCCCCACTAATCTCCACTGCAGTCCTACTTCTTCCTCCCCCCCCCCCCCTTCCACAACCTCTCCTGGCATGCGTCATCCTAACGAAAACTTTGACCTGGAAGTTTCTTTTTTCTCTCTCTCATGACCTCACGGCGAAGCTTTCTGTTTTCTCCCTGTACCGGTACCATCCCTCTCTGACCTGATACTCCAAATCTCTCTAGTTACTGATTGGTCAATTCCTTGTCCTACTCCGTGCGTGATTACCACTGGGCATATGGCAGCTGGTTTCCGCACGCCAGCTATATAGAGGTATCCCGATCCGGTTGGCCGTTCTTTTTCCGTTCTTCTTATTTTTTTTCTTGGCCATGTAATATAATTCTTTCCTTCCGCTCCTTTGTGTCCTCTTGTTTAAATGCATCCGTTACTAAACCAAATTCTTCTTGACCAATCCCCCTGAGCGGGCATGTTTCGTCATTATCGTCGCCGTCGTCATCGTCAGCTGAACATGCAGGCTGATGCGTGTGGTCTTCGTAGTGACTTGTGCGTATGAAAGCGAGAAAATGTATTCTCATGTGCGAGGGAGCTTCAACGGACGGGATGAGGATTCTGGCCCCGTAACCAACACGGCCCCCGATGTTTATCCTCAGACTACCCCGCATAAAAACGCGGGTTCAATCCCGGACGTGGCGCGTTAACTTTCTTCTCTTTGAAAGCGAAAAGCGATAGCGTCCTTGGACGCACCATAAATCCCCCCCCGGTGGTCGAAATTCGAAATTCATCCGGAGCCCTCCACCACGACACGCCTCGTCGCTCAGGTGTAGTTTCGGTGAGTTTATTTGTCAAAATTTGAAAAAAAAAAAAAAAAATGTGCCTCAGATTATGACGCGCGTTCTGTCTGTCAAACATGCGCCAAAGGCACCCACGCACGGCGCACTCGCTAAAACTTGAAGATGGATTGAGAGCTACGAGAGGCATTTTATAAATCTAAGAGAATATAAACAAGACGGCATATTCAGTTTTTTTTTTAGGGTAAGTTGCGCTTGTTAAGAACACTGAGACGGACACGGGAAAAAAACGCAGACTTTCACGAAAAGACGGCCCTCAAAAGAATGCTACAGCAACTAGCCCGACATCAAGCTTTACTGAACGGCATATTCAGAGCAACCAAGGGCGCTAATTACGACCATTTTGTTTAGGTTTCGAAGACAGCCCACCTCGAAGGAATTGCTGAGATTTTTTTAATCCGAGACCCCTTAGCCGCGCTTACCATAACTTTACGCTGGCGAAAGGAGCTATCGTCCATCTTGCCTTGCGAATGCCATTGTGAATGCCAACGATGCGAAACGCATTGCTTATGCAGGACACGCTGGCAATGGACAGAGTAAACGCCAGCGCAAAATGATATCCACAGCGCGCAAATGGCGCTAGTTTTTTCCGCGTACGAAATGTTGTTCCATTCCCCTTTTACAGTGCTACATTATACGGCAATATGTAAACATATCCAAAGTGAGCCAATATTTGACCTCCGCGGGCCATAGCATTTACAGTATCGTGTTACCTACCGCCAGTGTTATCTTGTTCTCGTTCCATTTATTCATCACTGTGCGTCCAACAAGAAACATTAGGGCGAAACAAAAAAAAAATTAAGATCAAAAGCAAAGACTAGTACCCGACGGATTTTAAGAAGTGATCCTTTATTGGTTCTCGCTTCACCGCTTAACACCGAATTTTTTTTTTCTCGTCATGACTAGGCGGAACATTGCCACGAAGTCATGCATAAAACTAGGGAGCACGATGTCTCAACCATTACTAATGGGAAAACATTTAACACCCGGCCGATGCAGCACGGTACCCCGAAAATGAATACTAATTCCACTCCGACAAGGGACCTCCTAAGCGGAAGGCACGTACATACCTCGCGTGTGTACATTTCGGCGCCGACATAAGCCGTTCGAATTCGTTTCTAGGATGCGCGCATGCATATGCATGAACTTTTGGGCGCTCGGTTCGCGAACGAGTTTTAATTCCCGCCCACCAACGCTCGCGCGCCCACCGCTCAACTTCTCTTTCCTCTCCAAACGTTTTCCGCGAGCTGAAAATGAAGTAACCGCGCTTCGACAAATTAGAGCCTCCGCTTTTTTGACAACCCATCGCTCAGCTTTCGGGCCGCGATATGATCGCGTCCCACGCACGTTAAATAAACGGGGATCGACTTTGCGCAACGGTTTCGGTTCTCTCTCTCTCTCTCTCTCTGTTTCTCTTGCACACATGCATATATATATATATATATATATATATATATATATTCGCTCAGATGCATTCGCTGCACGGGCGCCAAGCTTACCGTGTCACAACCGCCGCTCGGCGATTCATCATTCCTGCGCTCGACTATCACCGCGTCCGATCACAGTTTGCCGTCCCCTTTCCAGCGAACTCTCTCTCTCCCTCCCTCTACGATCATCAGCGAGCAACACCACCGAGATCACGACGCCTGCGGATGTCAGCAGCACCATTGCCTAAATCAGTTTTGCGAGCGGTTGGCCACTTATAAAATAAAAAGAACGGAGTATTTTGAAGGTGCGCGTCAGGAAAAGTGAGAAATTAAGTGAGAAGCTGGCTAGTTGGACGCTACACCATGCCCCCCTAGTTCGAAGACGTCGCCTACTCTATGGCGCAAGTGTGTATGTATGCGGCGCAAGGGGGCCGGCAAGAATGTCACTGAAGCATGCGCTCAGAGCGCCTGGAGAGGTGCCTCTCGGCCGTATTGCTTCGGTCTTTCTCGGACGCCCGTGGGTGAAGGTCGGAGACTTCATAGGCGGACGTTCTCCGATGATTCTGATCGCCACGCATTGTCCTCGACTTCACCGTGCGTCGTCCGCACAAGAGACTTGCTTCGGTTTTGCGCGTTGTCGGTCCTTGGGCCTACGCGTGCCTCCCTCCCAGACATTTATTGATATCTTGATCGCGCCAATGGAAGGTGGAAACACCCTCGGAGGGAACGTAATTCTTCTAACGTTGCCTGTTGCACGTCTGGGTTAACTGTGGTGCGCTAGGAAACGAACACTTTGAGAGCGAAAGCAGGAGGAGGAATAAACATTTAATTGAGCAGTCAATGTTGCTAGGTTCACCGCCTGGTGGGGGACCTCCTTAGTCCACGAAGCCCTGGGTCTTGGCAGCCTGTCTCGCCCGGTCTGCCAGATGTTGTTGGTGATCCGGGCTCGAGCTGGTCAACAGACCCTCCCACTGCTCAAATGAGGGATTTGGGTTAGGCAAGGAATTGTGTGTGGTGGAACTCCCATACCATGTGGTAGAACAAAAGTTTTTTTTGTCTAGGGGCAAACACAGAAAATGCCTTGTAGCGTCCATTTGACCTTTAGGCTCAGCCAAGGTCGAGCCAGCGCCTCGTGCCGCGGAGTGGAAGCGCCTTATCCCTCGTTGGTTCCAAGGGGCAGGTGCGGGATAGGGGGAAAGAGTAGGGACATGTGTCATCAGAAAGTGATTCAAGGAGGCGCTGAACGCACCAGTGTTCACCGCGCGTTCACGTTTTTACCGGTGACTGTGCCAAGTAGACTCTGTGTTTGGCCTTGCGGCGCAATTGTGAGCGCGATCACTGGGCGCTTTCGGCGCGAAAAAGCAACCTTCGCTCGACAAAACTGGCCTAACCGCGTTATACCACGGCATTTCTTTTTTTTTTTTTTTTTGAAGTTCGAAACACTTTCAATCCCGACTGAAAAGAAAAAGAGAAACGCCTTTCGTCTTTCAGCATGATGACACGCGACATTTCGTCCACGTATTGCGGCCCTATCGGTTCTATGTGGATAAAGACCTTGCGGGCGCCAAATGTCTGCTGCTTAATTTCTAACAGCTATGCGTTAGGCGTCCTGACAGGTTGACAACCGAAGTTGCTGTTACCCCGACATGGTCCTCCGACGGGTGCCACCAACCGCGGCGCCACACCTCTTATCGGCTTAAGTGACCCGGCGCCTCCCTGCATACTTTCCAATCATCCTCCCCGTGGTCGTAGCGGCGTCCGTCTTCTGTTATGCAGCCCAGGCCAGTGCTTTGTGCCAGGAGGCGTAGTCTTTGTTCGTCCACGACCTTTACCAGGGCTACCCGCCCTTCTGGCGACGTCACACGGGCACTCAGTACCGTGTTCCTCCCCCTTTCCTGCATTCCTGCAACTCCGGGCATCGAGCGTTGCCATATGGCAAAGGGCTCCTTAGCATGCGAGTACAATTTCCACCTACGTTGCGCGTAATACAGGGGCAGCTAACTACACGAGGCAGCGGCTTCCCCTCGTCGTGCTGTGCTGTACCGACTCCTTTTCCCCGCGGCATTCACTACGATTAATCTATAGATCAAGCTGTTTTGCATTCTAAGAGCGTACGAATGCGCCCGCCCGCGAAAAGCGGTGTGTCAGCGAACGTGTGCCAATGGGGTCTGTTTTTCAAGCAAGCGTTGGGACCTGGGAGAACGTATCTCGATAGTGCACGGGAGTTTTCTCGTCCTATTTGGCCTGTACTTCCAGCCCCGGCCGAGCAGCGGGGTCTCAAGAAAATAAAATGATACCTAATTTTTTTTTTTTTGCATTTAAATGAACCTCAGGGAGCCTTGATTGCAATTTTTTCGCGCTTGGTAGGGGCAAGTCAGCCCGGAACTTCGAATTTGCATGGCCTGCATATTTTATTTCCTAGTGGCGATGTAGTCGATGCTTGGCGACATTTAAATGAACGTTTTATGCCTGTACCCCTTCTAAATGACTGAACCCTTGGAACCATTTGATTCTATCGTTGTTCTTTGTCGCCGAGCGGGGTTTTGGCGCCATAAGCGTCATAAATGCCCTGGTTGGCCGGATGCAAACCATTCTGTACATACAACGTGTTGCATTGCGCTTCGATACTCAGCCGAATTTTCTCTAATTTATAGCTGCAATTTTGAGCTATTTTTGATAGCAAAGAAAAAGTTAATAAGGCTTTGTCGAGCCGCGGCTTTACTCTCAGCATATAAGACGACCGAAAGATCTTTGAAAACATGAGTCACAAAGAACTTCGGTATAGTCGACATTGAAGCGAAAAAGAATGATGGGATGCAAGTTTGGATGTCTCAAGCATTAAATGAAGGCATATAAAGCAAGCTCGATGGCACTACAATGTTACCGTAATCTCACGCGTATAACCCGCACCACAAATTCAAAATTTTCTGTGGCAAAGTAGGAGTGTGGTTATTACACGGGGTTTTTTTCTTTAGTACAACTCCACGGCACTGTGCGTTGTGCCGTGAAGCTTCTACGTAGTAACAATGACTAAGCCTTCCAGGGCATCGATTGCGCAAAACATACCAGGACAAGGAAGAAAAACAAGGACGAGCGCAGTATAACAAATTAATTTTGTTAGTGAATTGTGACTTTCGCCTTGCAGTCAGTGTATTCTACTTGCTAAATATACGTCTTTTTCTGCCTACATAGTAGGTGATGTGTTGCTCGAGCAGCAGGTTTGGTGCAGCCTTTCCTGTAGCAAATGTGCAACAGTGCGAGCAATACGCGAGGATTTTGTTTTTTCTTTTCCGGCGAGCTGAAAGTGGGGGTATGGATTATATGCAGGGGCGGGTTTTACGCGCGAAAATACGGTACCTCCCCCCCCCCCTTTGCTGTCAGAATTCCACGCATAAAAGAAGGAAAATAAAACGTCATATTGTTGTTGCAGCCAACCGGTCGCACTTGTAAGAGGGAACAGTCTACTAATCACGTAATTTCCATTGTTTTTCCCCGCACATTGACGGCTCGCAAACAAATCATCTCTTCCCCGACGATTTCGGGACACTAAGCTGCACTATGTGGTGACGTATAGCAGCGAAGCATCCCGACAGGAAAACAAACGGAAATAATGGCAGGATAACGGGGGAGGAAGGGCGATTCACAGCACGTCCAGTCCGTTAGGGAGCGTTGATTAGACCACTGCGATGGGCCAGGGCACAGGCTGTCAGCTTCCCGTACCGCCCAGTTGTTCGGCAAGCCTGCGAGCACCTCCCCCCGGTCCCAGTCAGCGGCGGAATCACCGTCGACGAGGAAATCCGCTGTCGCCCATCCGAACGCGCTAGTCCGCTCTGTTGCAGTCTCTTTGTGCATAGCGTACCCCTTTGTTATAGCGCGCTTAGAACAACGCTGTAGCCCGGACGCTGCCGTTGCGCCGTGAGGCAAAGCTCGTCAATGTCGGGGCTAATTGGTCGCCGTTCCCCGTTCACGCCTCCGTTGGTTCCGCCTGGCATTCACCAGGGACTCGGGCATGCGAAAGAAAGCATGCTCCGGACTCACCGTTCGCTTGGCAAGGCGAGGGGGCAGTTGACCTGTGAAGCTGTCCTTGTCGCAGAGGTTCCGGCTAGACAGATAAAGTAAGAAATTGGCGAAAGAATTAAAAAATAGGAGCCATTTCAATCTGTCAGTGTGGGTGACCAGCGAAGCTGTACAAAACACACATCACACATATGGGTAGCAAACGTACACGATTTTTTTCCCCGTTTGATAATGGTACGGACCTCGGCTTTGTGATTGCTTGATGAAATTGAAAGGACTAGGAAATAAAAAGTGAGAGAACTAGGGTGTTATCCTAGCGGACAAACATGTGGCTGTCCGTTTCCCTCACTCTGTATATATGCGGCCATGAAATGACCGGCCGCGAATTCTGGAACGTTTATAACTTCGCTGTGACCTAACCAACGATGACAAGAAAATTAAACTTGACGCTACAGTCGTCTTAGCGGCCGATTGTCATAATTGTTTTCTGTTGAGCATTCACAATAAAGTTGGCTTTGCCTCAGCGCTTTCTTGTCGCCCCGGATTTGTTAACGGACACAAAAAATACACGGAACCCTAGCCATAAACATCTTCTCTGCAAAAAATGGGGGATCTATTAATGTAGAAAAACCAGGCGAGGTAATTTCGCTGCCGTTTTGCTTAAGTCTGACCAGAGCACCAAAAGCATTGAAGGACTCGGACTGATGTTTTTTACAGATAAATGTTCATGTATAACAGAGGCTATCCTGTTTCCACGCCACCGGTGGTTCCATCTGGGAACTGCACATCAAGGATACTTCACGGCCCGGACGTTCAAGACGAACGAAAGCCAGCTTAAGGGAGAATGAAGTGACGGGTCTGATATCAAACCAAGGAACATTAATTTAAGAAGCAAGCACATAGACGTTTTAGCTAGTTCGCCGTGGGCACTAGCCAAAAAGGTGGACGGTCATCGAAAGCAAGATCTGTAATTGTTTGTGATACACAGCGACTTTCAATTGGCTGTTGAACGCTCACTTGGAAGTGCCGCTTATGCATTTGAAACGGGCCACTCGATAGACATTTGGCTTGAAGGCCTTCGGAAGGATTTCGAAATGACCGTGTAGCAGTAATATTCTCGAGCTTTGCTGTGGCTATGTTTTCTAGTTTTGTATTTAATCTGGGCGAGGATGTCGGCGTATGTTTGGAGGGGAGCTGGCTCGACGGTGCTTTGTCCCTGCGTGTCTTCGTTCTTTCGGGACACGGCTCGGTGTATGCGCGGGTATCGGTTTATGCCGTTTCGTTTCCCCCATAGGACTCGTGCCGAGGTGTCCAGACGATATGGAGTTTGAGATCTGTCACACGTTACGTATAAAACAATAAAGGCTGGGGGTGATACGTGCCCTCGCAGGAAGTTGTAGAATGTGACCTGAGAGATTAACGAACTCAAAAAAAAATATAAGAGAGGCCCGTGGAAAACGTGATATGATAGTAGTGAAGTAAAAGAAACGAAATAATTTTTTTACGCGAGGAAATTGTACAACGGTATGGTCATTACGGCGTTCTACCTACCTTGCAAACCGATAGTGACAGTGCGTTGTATGGAGGTATTTGTGTTTTACCGCGCTCAAACAAAGGTGGCAAAGGGTTCAGGAATGAAGCTTTGTGTGAATCGTTGCGTCGTATTAGTGTTCTCGGTTACATAAAATTGTAGGTGTTTCAGATCTTGCACTTCGTAGCGCACTATTAATTCCAGCCTTTAGACTCCATTTAATCGCTTCGAGCCTCCGATTCTTCAATGGCAACTTTAAAGGCTTTTTTTAAGCTGCAGAGATTTTTAAGCTTTTCGCTGCGCAGTCCACCGTTACCGGGAAAAAAACCAAGACAAAATACCCAGCGCACTTGGGCGTGCGCCTCATGCGGAGCGCTCGGCGTCGTGCAGGCTTGCGCGTACCCTTGCGCCAAGTGAAGAGTTCGCAAAAAATACCAAGAAAAAATACTGAGTGCACGTGACCGTGCGCCTCGTGAGGAGCCCTCGGCGTCAGCCAGCTTGACCTTCGAGAACACTCCGCCCAGCGTTCGTGGCCTAATCTCTAACGGGCTCTTCTCCGCGCCAGTTCACGCGCGTTCGCGCTTGAAATTGGGAGCACAGACGCCGAGTTCGCGAAGCCGGTTGTCGCGGGTTCTAACGGGTGCTAACGCGGCCCACTTTGGGAGAGATACGAAGGCCTGCGTACAAAACGATTGGAGCCTGCCAGTCATGCATGGAGAACTGTCAGCGGGAAGCTCGGAAATTCATGATACGGGCAACAGCTGACGAAGAGAGAGAGGCCTCCAGCTCTGCTACTTCTCCATCCTGGCACCACTAGTGCAAGCTGCGCCATTTTTTTTTTTTTTTGTAGTGTGAGCTACACTTGCAGAGGTTGAGCAGTTTCGCGTGGCTTCTGGAGAGCCGTGCTGCGCATGCGCGAGGAGCAGTGACGCCTCGCGGTGCACAGCTGGCACGCCGGAGCCGCCGCCGCCGCCGCGATTGGATTGGATAGGATTGGATTAAATTGGATTGGATTGGATTGGATTGGATTGTATATTGTTTAAACAGCAGTAAACACGATAATCAGTTAATCCTAGACAACCAGGAAACCTAAGAATAACCAGCTGAACCTTAGCTCACGCTACGTATATCCTGGCATAGCCGAGCTAAGCCACTGCTAATTTTTCCTCTCAGCGGCATGCGTTCATTTAACGGCATTTTAACACACTGAAACGAGCCCACTTCTCTTGCTTACCGGACGCGCACACTTCACTGCTTTGATGCTGGGCCATTCGTTCTTTCCAAACTCGGCGTCGCACGCTACTACCGTTTTTTTCTTAAATTTGGCAACACATACGTGTTTGTAATCACAGCATCGGTTGAAATCTCGCCCGTTCCTTCCTGATCGCGCAGCGCCAGGTTGCCTCTTTTCCTATCCTATCCTGGTCCACGCCGCTAACTGCGATCACGACCGCTACGCTGCCGTTGCTTCCGATGCTGTGGCGCGCTGTCCAGAACGCGTGTTTCTTCAAGTACTAACGACGTCTTAATGCCTTACGAGGCGCTCGTTAATGCTGCCGCGCATCTGCGCTGGAGAGCCTTATGGCAAAGCAGTACTTACTCGAACTTCATCGGGTTTCTTCCCGCGTTCTTCTTAAGGTAACACGGGTAAAAAAAAAAAGAAACACCGCTTTACTCCGTTGTTTTTTGCACTCCTTTTACATTTCTAGCAGCATAAATTATTCGCTGTTAACCGCCGGAACGGTTGCTGCTGCTCCAATAAACTTTAATCAACAACAACTACTGTTGTACGCTCTGCCTCTTGTCCGTCTTTAGCTATATAAAAGATAATCGCACACAACACGCTAGCTTTTTTTTTTGCTTTCTTCTTTGTTCTGGTGCAATTACTTGCCCTAAGCCGCTATCTCTATAGTCTTGTTCTGGGTCTTCCCTGTAGCTATGTACGTTGCTGGATGTGCGCCCAATTGACCGTTAAACCAGTCGAAGACCCAAATCGCAAACGAAAAACAAACCCATGCGGCGATTTTTGACGCACTAAGTAAACGCTTCGACGAACGATCTAAATGTACACTTATACGTGGTTTATGAGATAAAGGTATACTATTGCACTGCTTCTTCGCGATGGATGCGTGTACTGCGTTATCTAGCTCCTTTTTTCGCGATTTTCAAACAATTGTTTTGACACAATGGCAGCCCGGTGTCACGCACGCGCTGTGGGTCCAGATATCGTATCAGAGCTTTTTGGTCGACCAACCAGTCTACATGGGGAAATGCTTTGGTTTTTGGACATGCATCGGTCCCACTGAGATAGCTTTCGCTTTGAAAGTACATGTTGAACCAGGGTCTCCAGAACAGGAATCGAGTGCTTTGAACATTGCAATAGCGGCGCAGGTCGGGGGCCGTGGAACAATAGTATAGCTCTACTGCGTACCACGTGACACGTGAACGTGACGGCACGTGAGTACAAGAGGGACACCCAAGCTGCGCAGAGCTCGGATTCTAGGGGAGCTGTATCGTGTGCTATCAGTCTGCATGGTCATCAAAAAATAACTTGTATCAGTTGTATCGGAACAATTTGTGTCAACCTATTATTGCAATGTTCTACCATGCGTGCGCCTTCTGTTTATTACGGCTCCGTAAGCCCCCGATTTTCTGTAAGTTATGCTATTATTCGCCATAATTTCTTTTCCTATACCGCATATTCAAAGTGGTCTTTATTACATCCTCTGTTGCGAGTGTTATGCCAATCACTGTAGCCGAGAAGGGGGAGGGGACTTGTCAAGCTGTTCACACAGCTTTTTCCTCTCCTCCTCCATCGCCGATGGAAATTGAACCAATAAAAAAATGGCAGCATCTCCCCTCCGTGGATTATGGCGAGGGTGCGGAGTACGGCGACTCGATTGACATCCAAGTTGCAACCCGACCGTCATTCGATTTGAGCCGTGAGTTGCACCTTGGATATTCCCTAAATGAAGCTGCAACTCACGGCTCAAATCGAATTTCGCTTGATGGTGGTGTGCGCACGGACGGACGCGGACGGAAATTGGGAGGCCCTAAGGTACTCCGCACCTAAAATATCAAGTGAAGAAAGAAATGCAAACACCATGTGGCTGTAAAGAAGGCGGTCGAAGTAATTAGCGGCAAAAGACGAAGAAGCGAAAGCGAAGAAAGAGACGCAAATGCTACCTACGTAGCACTAGAGAAGTTGTCAATAAGTATCACCAGGGGCCGAATTCTCCAAAAAATTAAAGCCGTTCCTCTCAATGTGAAAGCTGTCGAAAGTGCAGAGCAGTGATTCGCCATAATGGGCTGTGGCGCCGTTATCCGCTCACTGCTACCACCCATCATGCTCTTAGCCGCCCTGCCTCATTCCTCTCCTGATGAATTCAAGTTTGTCCAACACATTTCAAATTTCCAGCCTTCGCAGTGCTCGCGCGCCCCCTGCCTGAAACATTTATCGCATTGTACGGACTGTGATTAGCGCTCAGAAGCATATTGTCAGAAGAGTAGTCATAGCCGATACTGGGGCATGCATGGAAACGCGAGAATTCTCGCCGCATGGGTACGTGCACCGGCAGTGGACGGCCCAAACGCTGAATACGAGACCGGATTACAAGCGAATCCTTAAACCGCTCACGGCGCTTATCTTTCTGCTTTTCTTCTTAATGTTTGTTTCTGAGCAACCCAGGAGAAGCGATAAGCTTTGTCGATCCACTTGGTGGGCGTGATAAATTCGGCTGACGCAAGCATCGGCTCGCCCAACGAGTTCTCGTATTTGTTTCTCGTCGTCACGCCGGATTACACCCTGAGGACCAGGTATAAATCAAAGATAAGGTGTCCCAGTCGTGTAACCAAGACGAGAAGGCATTTCTTCCGTGGAGAGATAAGCTGATAAGCGGCGCTCACTTCTTCTATAGTTTTCGCCCCGGAATTTCGGAAACTTCGGACGACCATTTGGTCGAGGCTCTTGTTATTGCTATAGTTTATGTAGGAGAGGTTCTCCCGCGTGGCAACTCTGGGTGTTCTTTTTTCACATTTTTGGGCAAAAGTCATCGTAACAGCGTAATTCAAGCTTTGGGCGCTTCCGGATAACTCGCATAAGGCCGGAGAGCTCAGTTCAAAATTTCTGGTTTTATGCGTCGACGTTACACCTCGGCTATGGGGCACGTTACAGCGGAGGGCTCCCGATTAATCTTGACTCCGTGGGGACCTTTATGCGCACCGAAATCTTTAAATACCGGCGTTCTCGTTTTTTGTCTTCTTCAGAAAAATTTCCGAGGCGGTCGGAATTGAACCCGTGTCCTTGGACTCAGCAGCAACCCGCCTGCCACCAAAGAGCCACGACGCTGGTCCGGAAAGCTGAATTATGCGTCTGTGAAGGATAACATTTCCCGTCAAGGCTTTCCCGCAATTTCCGGCTCAAAAGACGGAACCATGAGCCGTAGAGAACATGGATTAGAATCGCAACAAGGTGGCAAATTGGGCGAGTTGGATCGCATCCATGGTGGTCAGCGCGAACGAAAACAATACACAGAGAAGAGAATAGAGAACAGCGCCTGTGTCGTCTATTCTCTTCTCTGTGTATTGTTTTCGTTCGCGCTGACCACCATGGATTAGAATCGCGCCGAGGAAGTGCCGGCGTACCGCAAGGCAGTAATGTTGTCACAGTTCATGCGTCCTTTCTAAATGATGTCGAGGCATGAGGCACCCCTTCCACGTCCCTTGCACTTTGCCTGCGAGGTGTGATTCAAGTCACGAAACGCAAATGACTGCGGGTTCAACCTAATACATCGATTTGCACGAGAGGCGATGACTTGAGCCGTTTCCCACCTAGCACAAACCAGCGTTACTATAATAATTCTAGTAACGCTGGCATAAACTAACACATGTCCATAGACAGGGGCAGAGCCGGGGGAGGGGGGTTTGGTGTCAGAGCACCCCCGAAATGTTCTGAGCAAGGCGTCCCTCCCTCCCCTTTCCTTTCGCCTCATTTTCCGCCTAGCGATTTGCACACCGAATTGATATATGCTCTTATTTGGAACAAAAACTAAAAGGTCACTTTTAAGAAGCCGAAAAATGGCTAAAACACTTTTTGGGGCACAGGGCAGCTTTTTTTTTTAGCGCTGGTGCATAACCCCTCGCTCCCCCCCTCCCCCCCCCCCCCCCCCCCCTTCCGCAAAATATTTCTGTCTACGCCACTGTCCAAAGACGCATTTTGTAGTGTCTGCAGATTACAGGACGTTCGCACAAAAGTCTAGTGATTTTAACCTGTCCACTGGCTACATTCGTTACCGCCAGCTGTGCAGTAAAAAGCTTGGGTTTGAGTCTCGGAATAAGCTTGTACGCAGAATAAAATAAAAAATACTTACGTGAGGTTTAAAACAAATAAGGGGCATTGCACATTCTTTCAAGCATGGAGGAAGAACGGTGGAAAGTAACTAATACATTGTATCGTGGGACACACCAACTGCCTTGAAAAGAACTTATCATCTTTCATGTTTCTCTTGTTTATTTCAAGGCCACACAAATATTTTGAAGCAGCTTTCACTCCACCCAGCTTTAACCCCGTAGGTCGTTAAACTTGTTTGTGCTGTTGCCACAAGAAGCGGTCATAGCAACCACGCCTGCTGTACAAACCCCCCGTTAGATTGGCTTTGTGGAAGAGGCTATTCGCCGGGCGTACAAAAAGAAGGGTCAAACGGGTATAAATTTTGGGGTGTCGCCTGCAACGACAGACACGCCAAGAGTGTACACTCTCTCTCGACCGGCGCCTGTACTGACTAGAGTGGTGAGCAGAAGCGCCAACTACGGGGGGGCAGTGGGGCTCGTGCCCCCCCCGGACGGCTTTACGGGTGGGCAGAGCCCCCTCCGGCCTCGGCTGAGGATTTTATAAGGGCTTGGCTCGGCTCTGCACCCGTCGACATCGGGCTGTTGGCCGTCCTGTTTGCCAAATATTGTTTACAATAGGGGTTGGGATCTTGCAAGACAGTTCGAAACGCAGGGCCGTGTCGCTTTTCTTCACGGTGAGTTAGATGTGCTCAGTGGGCGGATTGTTGACAACAATGTTGCGCTGCGCTTGGCTATGGTGGCTAGAAGGGTGGCCCTTCTAGCCACCATAGCTTGGCTTCAGCAGCACGCCAGCAAAGTGACATTTTGTCGGAAGCATAGGTAGGCGCACTCACTCGTGAGTACACTCATTTGTACTCATTTGTACTAAAACTCACGAGTGAGTACGATGATGAGTGACTACACACCCAGATTAAAAAAGTGAGTATGATGACGATTGCGTACAGGGGTAAGTCCACTACTCGTGAGTACAGAACTCATGAGTACACTACTCATGAGTATGAGTGCTCATGAGTACAATACTCATGAGCACGAGTATTGATGAGTATGAGTACTGGTGAGTATGGTACTCATGAGTACACAGTACTCATGATTACAATACTCATGAATACTGTATTTTCGAGTGCTTGCACTCGTGAGTACATGCACTCGTGAGTACAGCAGTGCAAACAAGCTCTATCACAAACTCAAGGCTGGACGCACGTGTACGAGTTTCAGACATTTAGCGGTGGCGCTGCTCAAGGATGGTAAAATCAGGCAACGAAAACTGCACCTCCCTCCTTTGCCTGTCCTTGTTTGGCGCTGTTAGCGTTTTTCGGCGGTCGCTCGCTAGGGGGTCCGGGTGAAAAGGGAAAAATGAGGGGGTCAGGTCCCGGTGGGAAGCGCGGCCACAGTTGCTCTGTTTCTACGGCACCTGTTGATTGGAGCAGTTATTTTTGTTTACAAATGCGCGGCCTGGGAACGCGTAGCTGCTTCGTTCAAATTGTTTTAGGGGAAGCGGTGGGGGCTGCTCACAATGCATGCACTACGCGCACCGAAGTCGCTCCTTTCCAGTCTTAAGCAGTTTCCATAGATGCATGTCATGCTCTGGAGTTATTTCGTAAGCGGAACCGCTCATTTAAACAGTCGCAGTTAGTTTACGTGATTCGCGTCAAATTGACTGCATGGTTTGTGTCAACCACATGGTTTTATTAGGCTCCCGTTTTGAAACTTTTTGCTCAGGTTTGGTAGGACTATGTCCTCGTGCTGTCCATTTAAAAGTGAGCATATAGCCCCACCGTGCAGGTTGTGGGTTGTTAATCGGACATCAGATGAACGCCAACGCCAGACGTTGGGTTTTTACCTTTAGCTCGCGTCTTGGAACGTCTCGTAAAACATGTTGCTTGCCCATAACGACGCCACCGCACTTTTTTATCGATACCTCTCAGCTTCATCAGCGCTTCTCGAACCAAGAGCTGCAGATTTCCACTGTGCAACCAACGCACTAACACGGGAATACAGTGACGTCAGTGCAAGCTATCACGCCTCCGAAAAGCCTGTCTGCAAACTTTGTTTTCGAGGTAACAAAGCACGCCAGAGCAGTTGGACAGTGCTGTAACGGCTGCCAAGCACCGGCAGCAACTGGGTGCACTGCGGCCGTCGACTGGGAGCGATACTGGCTCCAAGCCTCCAAAACACATACACATACACTGTGGGGACTGGGCCATCCCAGCTCAGTCACTACTGTTGCGACGTTGCCCTGCCCAGCCCGCTATCGACGCGGCGCAGACCATAGCGACGAAGTAGCCGAGCTGCCGGTTATTTGAAGCAGCATTTATATACAATATATACAAAGGTAGCAAGAGCGTTACATGGCTAAGACAAGCGCGATAGCACTTCTCAACTCAGGGCCTTCGATGAGATGCGGCCGCACCACCGCTGCTTCCGGGCTGGTTTTATACCCCCAGGGTTCCGTTGCAGCCGCGTGCAGTTCCAATGCCTCCAGTCGGAGCTATCACTGGCCGCATTATGAATCTCGCGAATGGAGGCGAAGTGATTGCATCAGCCGAGCCGCCACGACCGGGAAAGGGAAGGCGACTCTGCGGCGGCGTCTCCAGGTGCTACTTGCTGCGTGTCTGCGGGGATTAGTTCGTCCCAGGCATGATTTGGTCCAGCCGTCGCGATGGGAAAGGGAGAGCAGGCTCGGCGGCGCCTACCCCGCCAAGTCGCGGCACGTCTGACGCGGGCGGTTTGGCCTAGGCGCGAATCAACCCCGCCATCGGCACGTCGCCAGGTGCAGCGAATTTGTGCCGGGCGCTCTAGCACAACACACACACGGATACAAAAATGAGTGGTCAAAGTCAGACCCGTTTCAAGGGCTCTTAACGGAAATGAACATAGCAGCGCGTAGCGCCCCTGGCGTGTCCCTTTCTCGTGTCCCTTTCTTTTTACCACCGAACTGCCCAATAAAAGAAAAACAAATCTACTCGTTTTTTTTTGTGCTGATGGTTCAGTCATGCAATATTTTGAATAAATGTGACCAGTAAAACACGTATTCGAAGAAATTTCTACTGGATGCGTCAAACCGCTGAAGTTCACGGTTCGTAGATTTGCGGGACGTCTTATTTGGGGACACCTCGTAGTTAGCCGACACAATGTAAAAGGCCCTCACTGCTGCAGGTTTTATGATGATGATTAGTGGTAGCCTCTTTGTAGCGGGGTGATGACGTGTTATCTCATAGGGACCCCCCCACCGCTTCCTCCCCCCTCCCTTCCGAGGCGCACTCCAGGTCTGCCCCCCCCCGGAAAAATAAGAAGTCTACGCCACTGGTGGTGAGCAATGTTTGTGCGGAATACATTGCCACACCACAATTTCGAGGCTTTTGCTAGACGTACGGTCATGCGAAGCGCAATCCGTCGTCCTCCCTCGCCGGCAGGTGGTCCGGCGACGATGTCGACGATGGGCGCGACCGCACTCGGGTTTTATGACCTCACCTACCCCACGCCAAGCACAGCGAAGCGAGAGCGCTGACCACTTGATTGGACGTGGCACGAATGACGCCACCCCGCCAAACCTCGGCGCGCGTCTTTTTTTGCGTTATTTGTTTAGTATTGGCTTTTGCGGCGTCGTATTTTTTATGGCCCCTCCATGTCTGTTCAACGACGTGGAGCGAGCACGTGAAAGTAACAGCATTGATCGTTCTCAACTGCTTTATGCCACTTAGAAAAGCATCCACGTCATGGAATAGCGCTGGAATTCAATCTAAAGCTTGAGTTCTGTTTATCTTACGAGATTACACGTACGTAACACCCGAAAATGCGGAGACGAAGTGTTTTGTCGCAGCCGACTGGACGGACTGCAGCATAGTCGCAATGGGGAGCGCGTCGTTCTTGGGGAGTTTACGCGGTGCGGAGACGAAGTGTTTTGTCGCAGCCGACTGGACGGACTACAGCATAGTCGCAATGGGGAGTGCGTCGTTCTTGGGGAGTTTACGCGGACAGTTTTACCAACGTTACGGAAGGGACACGGTTGAGGTGAGGGCGAGAAGAATAAAATGGGTAACGAGAGCGAAAGAGAGAGAGAGAGAGAACGTAGGGTGTGGCCAGACATGGTAAGCCATTGCCAGCAGCTATCACGGCTCTCTGCGACCTTTACGTACATGACTGGTGGAGGGAGAGAGAGGAAGAAAGAGAGAGAGAGAGAGAGAGAGTGTGTGTGTGTGTGTGTGTGTGTGTGTGTGTGAGAGAGAGAGAGAGAGAGAAAAAAACAAAAGAAAGAAAGGTAGAGACAGAGAGAGGGGGAGAGAGGGATATGAAGGTGGGGTGTAGTATCCCAAAGCAGGGAGAGCTAGATGTGAACGGTACTAGAACGGAAATCTTGGTGGTCCGCTGTTGGCGTTTCATTGCCAACTGGCTGTACGCATGCAACCACAAGGCGCCAGTAGCATCCCGGTCCTGCTCTCGTTGCCGCTGCCGGTCAGTGCTACTCCCGACGCCGACGAGGAGCTTAACGAGCACCGGAATGCATGACCGTGACCATGTCTCTCTTTCCGACCGGCGAGACCTGTGCCCTCTGTGGAGAGGCAAAACTTCGCTTTGTAAATATTTTCATTGTAATAAACACTTCTCTCTCTCTTACCGAGGCGTGGTGGCGATATGTAGACAACGGATGCCGGGAGAACGGCACGCCGTTTGAAGAGCGCGTTCACGGGCTCATCCCCCGACGAAATCAGGAGCTGAATTCCTCTCCCCCAAGGTACGATGGCGCCAGTGAGATTGGGAGAGGGAGATCCGTGCACGGATTACATCCGTCGCCCGCCTCGCCGTCATCGCACCAGGCGTGTTTTCTGGAGGTCGTGGGTTCGGATCCCACCCGGCGGGCATTTTTTCTCCACTTTCCTTCTGTCTTTCAAAATTCTTTATCTGATTGAATGACCTGCCACATTCTCCCATTTGCTTTCCGAGGTTTTCTTGACTACCAATCCTTATTTCTGTCTTATTTTCAACGAGCCCTCATTTCTTATTCTGATTCGCTTCATACATACATACATACATACATACATACATACATACATACATACATACATACATACATACATACATACATACATACATACATACATACATACATACATACATACATACATACATACATACATACATACATACATACATACATACATACATACATACATACATACATACATACATACATACATACATACTGTAACGTAGTATTTTGGTTACATACTGCCGCTACTGAAGCATGAAGATTGCAGTGAAGAAGTCGAAACGTTGAAGAGAGGTTTAAGGTTAACTTGTTTACTTTACAGATGACATTGATGAAATTTAGCACATACAAACTCGGAACAATTACACTTATTACATAGATGAAAAAGAAAGTCAAAAGATTAAGAGTACTCAACGAAACATGGTTGGCGGGCGAAGGGCTCCCGGCGTCTGGCCCCGACGATCGGCAGCAAGCGGCTCTCCTGGTGTTGCTCGCCCTCTCCCCAGAGGGGCCGCGTTATATTTGCTTTGGGGGGACGCATTGGGGGAAAAAGCGCATCCTAGCGTGTGCGGACCGGGTGGGAAAAGGCTAAGGCACACCCGCAGCCAATCAGGAAGACGCTTCTAAGCTCCAATCAGACATGTCCCCGCCAAAGTGAAAAGGACCAAAAACACAGACACAAGGTTTCGACTCGAAGGCGCCCGTTTCTGGCAAAAGAATTACTGGTGAGAATAAAGTAAAGGTATACAAACTCGAAAAGGAGAAAAGAGAGGCGGCCGTTTGGACGAGACCGGAGGTCGGAGAACATAGCGGCCCGCGTAGGCGCGCAACGGGGGTCGGAGACGCCAGAGTGCGGTAACAGAAGCCGAGGCGAGGGTTCGCTTCCCCCAACAGCCGTCGTCTCCCGGTCGGCCGACGGGCCGACACACGTGCCGGAGCCGTTTCTCAGAAAAATAGGGGGCCACCGCCCAGCCGCGTCCGAAGCGCTTTCGCACACAACATTTTGGAGGAAGAGCCCTGGCTGTGGGCAGAACTTAAAAAACAACCAGAAAGCATCAAGAGATCTCCGCTTCGCGACAATACATACATACATACATACATACATACATACATACATACATACATACATACATACATACATACATACATACATACATACATACATACATACATACATACATACATACGTACGTACGTACGTACGTACGTACGTACGTACGTACGTACATCGCATTTAGATATCATCTGCGGCATGATCTCAGTCGATTCTGGACAGGCGCACACACAGGCACGTTTGAACCCCGCACATAGAACAGGCAACGGGCGCATCTGAAAGACACCGAGGCACGCGGCGCTACAATGAGTAGAAGGAACCCGCGAGCCGTCGTCCCAGGCGTGCACGTTTTCGATGCAGCCCGGAAAGCGGTTCGCGAAGGAGGGGCCAGCGGAACGGTTGCGCAACCGAGCGAGCAGGAAATAGACCCGAAAGAGAGAGGGCCCGCAAACGGAAGGGATGACGGCCGCCGACTGTGCCTTGTTTTCTGTGTGTATGTGTACCATCCTACGAACAACCTGCCTGTTCGCCATCCAGCATAGCGGTCGGCTTGTACGCGAAACGCCTTCGAGACCAAAAAAGGCCTTTGCATCAGTTCTTCCCTTCTTTTCTCGTAACGTCATCGTTCCTTCACGATCCGCCTCACTGCAAATACGCTTGTATGAGTTGGGACCTTCAGGAATAGACAGCTGTCCGTTTGGATTATTCCAACGATTCTACGCAGCCGCTTCCATGTCTTGAAGGCGTTGGTCCGCCCAGGTGTGCGCGATCGACAACCTCCCTTCTTATGCCGCCGACCTGCACGCGGTTCCGTTTTGCCGAACACTTGCGGCCGATGGGTGAATGCTTTGTCGTGTTATTCAACCTGTCATCCGAGGCAACGGCCGGAATGCATCTGCTTTTCGTTTGTTTTGGTCAGTTGGGCACCGTAGTTCATTGTTTTCTTTCTTTTTCTTTTTTTTCTGCGTGCATGTAGCAGCGTGTCTGTTCGATCAGTCAATTTACTTCTTCAGGACGACAAAGGCTGGCGTTTCTGTTGTTCCTCGCCGTGATGGAAACCATTTGCACAGTTGAGTTGCGGAGCACCTCCAGAATTTATTGTGTGGATTACCAGAGAAAAGTATTGGCCTGATGGCACAAAGCGTACTAGGAAGAAGTGAACGTCATTAAGTGTAGTGTTGGCGGAACAAAAAAACACCGGAAGCCGGAATGTTAATGGGGCATACTGCATTTTTATGCGTTTTTTTTTTCTGCCTGAACTAACTCAATTAAATCGTTGTGACCCACGAGCACAAGCGTAACTTTCGTAAAACTGAGTGTGCAACGATGCGGAAGTTTCAAACCTGTCATTGACAAAAAACAAAACAAAAGAATTAACTGTCGTCAACGTCTGTCATCGTCTACATGTCGTGAACATTTGTGGTGATCATGAGAACGCACTCAGTGGTTCTTTTTTTTTTTTTTTTTTCTAGATGACGTCTATTTCGGTGAGTCTCCGTGGCGTTAAGTTTCTGGCCAGGCTACTCGACTACGCACGTGTAATAAATTGTAGCACTCCCCAGAGTTTGTGCCACAACAATTCATTTCACTGGAACCTTCGAAAACGACGAGAAAAAGGAGCTAACATCGTAGATGCTGACTCTACTTAGAATCATACATGCTGCGGAAAAAAAGAGCCCATAAATACGCCTAAAACAACCAAGCAGCAGAGTGTGACTGTGTATATTGATCATTTCTTTTCCGATATTTATTTATTTCAATACTGCTGACCCCATTTAAGGGGTAGTAGCAGGGTGGAAAAAACAGTGTGATACATTTCACAATAAAACAAATGTAAGTGGCTGTTATATCGCAACCTACTCCCTTCTGATGGATAGAGATTACACAAAGAGATGTTCCTAAAGAATGCCTTAAATTTTGGTCAAGCCAGGGTAAATTTGCTACAGCCGAATATCTATAAGGCCCAACATTTTCTGATCGAAATTGAATGTCACAAAAAGCATAAACTGAATAGAAAAACGTCACACGGTGGATGTATTAGGGCGAAGTCCTGAAGGCTCATCTAAATTTGCTTTTCTGTTTGTTTTTTATCTAATTACTCTTGGTCCGCTATACACACATGCCGTGAACTCACTGAAAAAAGCCTCCAATTATACTTCTATAACAAACACTGTGCCCGATTGGCGGTGCAAACGTGGTGGGACACCGAATCTGTCAAAGGAGTGCAAGAAATATAATACCCCGGCGACACTAGGGTCCGAATGTCATTTGAACCAAATGTCATTTGACTCAAATGACGGGCTTCGAATGCCATTCGGAATCCGCCGCGCTACACTACGATTTCGATGGCATTTAAAAGCTTTAACAATCGCTCGCCGTGCTGCGAGGCGCTGCTGCTCCGAGTTGTGTTTTTACACAGTAACGCAACAATCAAATTTAGCAGCAGTCTTTAGCATTAAAATGATATCAAATTATAAATATCGTAAGCTTTGACATGGTTTTTGCTTAATTCTGCATCGCAACCGAGTTTTTTTGTTTTTTTTTTTGCTGTCTGGCCACACTGGTTTCTCGCTTGCTCGCACTACTGCTGAGAGTATGGAATCATTACATCTTGATATCAGGATTTCAGTGAATGAGAAGTAAACAAAGCCCCACAATTAAGAATATTTTGCTTGTTTTAAGTGCGCCAGTAATGTATTTGTTTATGCTGACTTGGAACGCTGTGCGCGAGAGTGCTAGAAATGGCATTTTAACGCCCCAAATGTCTCTCTGGGTGCTCATTTGGATACAGTGTCATTTGAAACGAATGGCATTTCAAAACCCAGTGGAGCAGAACAACTTCACATTTGAGTCAAATGACATTTGATTCCAATGTCATTCTGACGCTAGTGTAGCAAGGGTATAACAGGACTATTGGTAATTTGGAGTTTACTGTGCATTTACTAAGCCTAATGAAATTTCGAAGGACTATAGTGTTATAGTCCTGAGGTTGTCTGTTTCAGCATCACGGTGTGTGATTCTGTTAGAAAGGCTTAGGAGCGGCGGCTTCACGTTATTTGCACTAAAACTGCGACTGATAGTGACCCACGATACCTGCTGAGATTCAACTTTCCACAGTTATGAAGCGTTTGAGCAGTACAACGTCGTATCATTTTGTTTAGGCATAGTTAGGGAAAACACGAATTTGTTTTCTGTAACCTAACCATACTGCCACCGTAGAACCCTATTATAGGACCGGCTTGCAGCCGGCACCGTGAAACATCTGCAGCGGGCCGCTTGAGTTGCAGTTTAGGCGGTCGTCTAGGCTCGCCATTCAAGGCGCTCGTACGGGGTCGAAGAGGGAACCGCGAAAAGGTTTTCTCTCGATTTCTGTCGACTATCTACAAACGTCACGAGAAAATTCCGCTCCCTCCGACATATACAGCTTTGATGTAAAAAATAAACACGTCATGAAATGGAAATAATCTCGAGCCCAGTTGCTTATATATCACAGCCTATTCCTTGAGCCCGCTCAAGAAAACGATAGATAAACCCACCAGGGCTGGCGAGCTTATGTTGAAAGCAGATACAAAGTTGCACCAATCTTTTCACCGCACAGATCCAGTCCGGTTACACTCGCGACCGCACGAACAGTATCTTCACTGAATCAAGATTCCACGCCATTCACCGGCGTTCCCTCGAGCTCACGCAAAGGCGCACGCGGGCGGCGACGCGACGGCTCACTCGCCCATACCTTGAGCGTTTACGGAGAACAATCGACGATCAAGGACGCGCCGAGCGTGTTCCACCACTCGAACAACACCGCGGACCAGCTGGCTCCGGCGGCCGTAATTGCCCGACCGAGTACGGACGAAGCGGCTGTCCGTTCCGAGAAAAAAGTCCGGTCAGGCTCGCCCTCTCTTTCGATGGATGAGTTTGCGGTGTACGGGATGACTCGGACACAAAGCGCGCCATCGCACTCCAGACGAAAAGAAGGCCCACATGTCTTACGGTGCCCGAAAAGAAAAGAAAAAGAGAAAGGAGATGATCAGGCTTCACGTCACGTCGCACGAGACTCCATCGCAGGGCACCGTGTTTGTGCGCAGCCCGTCTCTCTGCTGGGCCACGAAGACTCTGTCTCAATGAAGCCCCCTTCGAGCGCAGCCTAAGAGCAAGAGAACTAGGCCGAGCTAACACACGCCTTAATTGGCGTTGCAGTTATATACTGGGCGGAGTAGCACATTTCGTTGCCAATTTACGCTCCGTTTGAACTCGCCCAAATTCGGTATTTAGGCTTGCGCGCACTACTCACGGGGTGCAGCGGTAATTGTTATCGTAAGGAACTTATAGCAACTTATCTTATTGTGCGCAAAGTTTAAGTGTTCCCTTTTGTAGTGCGCTCTTGCCAAAACGTGCCAGCTTAAGTGTGCCCATGTAAAACGGTATCTTCCTTCAGCTGTGTATTATCAGGTCAATTACTGCTATTAAGGTACCGAAGCACCACATTCATGATGCCCTTCCTAGCATTGTATAATAAGGTGAATTTATCTTTATATAACAAACTCATTCCTTTATTTGCGTTTGTATTATATCTTACTGCTTTTGTTATTTACCTGAATTATTTATTGACTTGAATTTAGCTTTATATAACAAACTGATTGCTTTATTCGTGTTTGTATTGTAACTGACTGCTTTTTTATTGTGTTTGTACACTAAAATTGTAACCACTCCCCTCTGCAATGCCGTCCGGCACTGAGGGTAAATAAATAAATAAATATTACGTCCGCGTAAATCTGCATTCCGCATAATATGATGCGACGTAAATGTGTATTACTAGAAGCGTGTACGCTTTCTGGCTCTTGGCGATTTCGTCCTTATCAAAACAAGCACCCCCTACATGTATTTCAATGTGCTTATTTGCGTTTTTTCCTGGAATACTGGAAACGGTACGTCGTGCTGGATGGTTTTAGTTAACAATTACATGCCATTCCACTGTAAAGGTGGATTACCAGTGAAGCCGTATAAAATACACATCACACACATGGTTAAGGAATAAACACGTATTTTTTTCTCATCATTTGGTAATGGTAGTGACATTGTGATTAGTTAATTAAAGTAGGAACTACTAGAGTTTTAATTGCCAGACAAACATGGGGAAGTCCGTTTCCCTCTCGCAGGTGCCCATCTGTTAACAGCAGACGAGAGTTCTGTAACATTCGCAGCTTCCCCGTAAAACTAACTAACAATGGCATGTAAATGAAAACCAAATTAATGGTGAAGTAGTCTAACCGGCCAGTACTTATACAATTGTTTGTAAGAAACGTATGATAAACCGATAGTTGCAGCCGTTTCCTGCTGAGCATTCGCGGTAAAGTCAGCTTTGCCGCAAGGTGTTTTTGCCGAACACATTAACCTGATGGACGCGGAAGTTCCACGGAACCATTAACAGCTTCTCTGTTTATGAAACGCTCTTCTCGACCGACGCCCCGAGAAAATTCGACAACTTCGTCCACCCGTTCTGTGACCAAGCTGAAAACTACATCGGGGATTCTTTCCGGCCCTTCCCAACGCTTTCTCCGGACATTCGCGCATATAGCGCTAATACTTGACCGTCAGTTCAAATTTCATACTCCGACACCGAGGCAGAGGTCCGCACCCTTTGATCTCGTGCTTTTAATCTCAGGAATCTCCTCATTCTGAAGGGCTATCCTAAACAAAACCATGCACGCGAAGACGAGTCGGGTTTGGGACCAACGACAGTCGCTCGAATCCTATAATTTACCGCATGACTTCCACTTGAAAGGCGACAGCGCAATTATATGGGCGCGAAATAAAGTGTCGCGCCCGACCTGAGCCGGAAGAGCAAACACAAAAAGGAACGCAGAAGTACGGGTCAAGCTGCACATCCGTGAAGTGCGGGGCAACCGTAAAAGCGTGTCGTCGCCCCTTGCAGCCATTTGGGGAGTGCCGGCAGTTTCAGCGCCTTCCGCCCACAGCCGCCCCCCATCCTAACGATCTCTGCTGGCCTGATAAATTGGCTTCGACGAGGGACCCTGAAATGTCACCCCTCTCGACATCCCTCGCGTCTGGCTGTCGCCATCTGTAATCTGGCGGGAAGGCGCTTCTCTTGCCAGCCTGCGCGGAGGATCAAAGACAATGGTACCTTTCGGCCACTCCTTAAGGCCGCGCCAATACACACGTACAGTAAGTTCCATGCAGCGCAGAAAGCTTCTCGAAGGGACGTTGGAGGTTTCAGTGTGCAGATTTGTCATACGATGTTCTGGCGTTCGGATCTTTCTCCTCGGCGAGAATTCAAGGACATTTGTGTTTAAGTTTGGATTTTATGTAGCAACAAATAAGGCATCCGGTAAATCCGGGGCCACCTTCCCGTCGCCTGCGTGGCAATGGCGATGTCGCACTTTAACATCATATTGCAGGGAGAAAAAATTAGAGGACGATTAAGCTTCGCCTTTAGGAGTGGAACGCGATAGCCTTATCGGGCCCCGTTTGCATCGTATTCTCATTCGCTTGTCATGCGACAATGAAAACTTTCCGCTCCTGCTCGCACGCAATCTGTCGGGTCGGCGCATTACGATACCGAAGGTTTCAGTGGACATGGCAAAGTGGCGCTACAGTATTTTTGCTCACGCCGACGATTCGGTCACGGCCAACGCCGCCGACGATGCCAGCATTCTGTGACATGGGGCCCGTAACGATTCGCGTTAATTTGTCCAATTGTCGCTTTATATTTTGCTGTGTTATGTTTATTCGTCTGTGGCGCCACATCCGCTCAAGATATGCAGGTGTCTTTGGCTGCTCGTTGTCCGTAAATGTGCCGTCGCGATAGAAAACAAAACTGTACTATCACAACGGTGTCCGTGCATTTAGGACGATCCCAGTCGTGTTATTGTACTCACTCACTTTTGTAACACAAAAACTACCCCAATTACAATGCTCGCTCATTAGATGGAATGATTACTTTAATCTTCGAGCAGCCCATCATGCAATTCGGCCAGAACGCTGCACGGTCAAAAAATGTCATCCCTCAACCGCGTCCCCCGAATGTCACTGGCGGCGAAAACATTTCTCGGTGTATGTACCTAATAGTTTCAGCTAGACAACACCCTCACTAAAGTATATCTTGCGGTATATTCTGAGTGGACGATTGCAAGATTCTTGAAAAGATGTGTATATTTCAGTTCCGCATGCCGCCCCACTCGGCGTTTGGTGCATATCCACCAACTCTCTATTCTAGTACGGGTACGAGTAGGAAGGCTCGACGTGGGGACGTTCCCTGTATAGGCGTGCGTACGTTTCGAGGAAGGCAGCTTTCCGCGGGTCGTGACGCCAGCCTGAGGCGTCGAACGACGCCTGCCCCCTTTTGACGAGTTGCGTGAGCGCGCATTATTTCCCCGTTGACGGGCGCGTTTAGCGTCCTGACGACCGCTGTCTTCTTCCTTCCGGGTTGCCCTTTCCTCTTGGGTACTGCGCCTACGTTCACGGCCGTTCTTTCCATCTCCGGCTTTTTTTTTTTTTTTTTTTTTTGATGGAAATATTCGATCACCTTGACCGTCACTACTTTGCCGAGCGTTGACCCGGCACGTTGAAGACGTGGCCGCTTATTCACTTTTTGTGCGAACGCGTTTTCGCCGGTGTGAATGCATTTTACAGAGAAACTGTTTGTGGCTAGGGTTTTGTGTACTTTTTTTTGTGGGACAGAAACGACGGCTTGCGGCAAAGCCAAACTTATCGCGAACGCTCAGCAGGAAACAGCTGAAACTCTTATTCTATCAAAACCTTCCAAAAACAGTTATACGTGAATTTGCCGCTAAACTAACTGTATGATTAGGCTACGTTCAGACTACCGACGCAAAAGCCATATCGTGATCTATGGACGTAAAAAACGCCGTGTCACGCCGTTTGGTTGGCTGAGACGTGAAATGATGTCATTCTTTAAAGTTATTACGACAGTTGCGGCAACAGCCTGAACCCGACCTTACGCTGAGTTTATTTACTGGTATAGTTTACAGTGAAGTCACAAAGGTTGTGGAAGTCCCGTCTGCTGTCAATAGATGGGCTCGTATGAGAGGGGAACGGGCAGCCTCTCGTCCTTCCCCGTTTCGTCAAGTAATTACAAAGGCGTAGTAACTACCATAAATGGTAGTTTCACACAGAGAGAAATGGCGCCTAATTTCTTTTTGTTCGAGTGATCAATCGATATACAAAACGGACGAACTGGTCTTTCGGGCGTTTACGAGGGAATGGAACAAGTTGTATACAATATACCAGTGGAAAGATGAGTGGGGCAAGTGCGCTGCCTTGGCGACTGTGCGGCTCCGGATCGTACTTATCTTCGTTCGCCAGCTCAAGCCGCACCACTTGGCACTTAGTTCTGTTTCATTCGGTCCCATTTTTCAGCTGACGCGCTAACACCAAAGGGCGTCCCTTACGGAGTGCTACGACCCTTTTTTTCTCAAGACGACATGGCGTAGAATCGTATCCAAATGCTGATAAACAAATACAAGTTTTGTGCAGAATTTAGTCAAATAACATGGTTTCAGTCAAACAGGATTCGTATTAGAAATTACACGCACTATTTCATCCCCACAATAAAGCGAAAGAAGCTTTGCTTTCTACTTTTCTCTTATCCAAATAGTATTAGCTGAAATGAGCGTCACAAGAAACGCAAAAACAAATTCTTGAATTCCGTCGAATAACAAGATTCCTGTTGTCAATAACATGTTTTCCCTCCCGTCCACTATAAAGCAAGCCGAACTGTACTCTCGTGCGCTTGTTAGGCCTTCTGCAATCCAAGCGTCTTCTCGTCGAATCCGACGTTGTCACAATGACTAGTTAAATGCTCCTAGGAAAAGCAGACTTTACCTGAAAGCCAAGTTATATTGTGAAGCCAACTTTACAAACATGCATCTTTGCAACAAGCATGCGTCGTCAGCTCTTGCATAACCTGCACGTAGTTTAGAAGAACTTGTTGGTGGGCGAGTTGGTGCATCTTCAACGTAAAGTAAAAAACTGCGCAATTTGAGATGGCCACACAAAGGGAGGAAACACGGGATAGGCGAAACACAGGAACTGCGCCTGTCCTGTGTTTCCTCCCTTTGTGTGGCCGTCTGAAATTGCGCAGTTTCTTACTTTACGTTGAACCTGCATGTATTTGTAACAAAGAAAACCTAAGGCGAAAAGCAGCCTTGCCGGCGTGCCGTGTTAGCGAGTCTGGAACCAACATACCGTTATCCGTTTTTTCACAACCTAGACCGCCTTGTACGAGTGTCTGTAAGCAACATGCACCCACCTCCATCATATTAAGCGTGAACGTAACAATTTCAGCGTTTTTACTTCAATTAAATTAACAGCTATAGACTTACCAAATATTATTCGTCCCTCTGTTATATGTTATTTGCATTTAGTTAATTTTAATAGGCCATGAAGACAAATGCAGGTTTCGTTAAAAAGACCCTGCAACACTTTCTCAACTTTTTTTTTAAATCTTAAATGCTTGCAGAACGTAGTCACCCAGCACACCCAGTACTTAGATTAGGGGGTCGCAAAGTACATCAGCCAAAAATTACTGCTCTATGCCCATCAGACAACTTGTAAACTCTCTCAAATTTTTTTTTCTCTTTCCCGGTCGTGACGTTCTTAGACGGCCCGAATTACTTCACTGAGGTCATGTAGCGGCTGTTCGCCTGTTTTCCTTCAGTTGCAGCAATGAAGGCTTTTCGATAGCTACTTAAAAAAAAGCCACAAGAACAAATCAGAATGGAAGGCGTATCTGGTGCGGCGAGCAAATCACGCAGTGCCGCTCCGTGCTGGCGATAACTGTAGCTTTCGCAGTGCTTCCAGACGTGAAGGAAAGAGTGAGCGCGTTTATCGAAGTGTTGCAAGGTCCCTTTAAATCAAAAGACTGTTTTGTCATGATAAATATTACAACAATTTCATCGCAAACTTTGAAGCCATAGTCTAGATAATAAATAAAACTGATACAGCATAGGCGACTTCTCAGCCACTTTCTAACGAGGTCTCCATGACGTCACAGAACTTTTCGCGTGCGTTTGGCGGTCGCCGGCCAAAGATACCACCAAGAAACATGACTGTGCAATTGTAAAAAGGCCCTTTGGCTACGATCAAAGTGTTGTAATGGGGACTCTAATTCCATTTGGTCATATCACTTGAGTGCTAACGTGCAGGTAACATACTGATAATTTTTTTGGGGCGAAGGGCCTTAGGGGCTGTTGGTGTCTTCTGTCGTCGTCGTAATCGTCGTCTCATGTAGTCACGGTACTAAAACACCAGGGAAAATCGTTTACCCCTCGCGAAGCGCACTAAAAATACACCGGGACACTCGTTTACGCCTCGCGCTAAAGAGCTTTGTGCTCCAAAGACAAGAGTTTTTTATACCTCTACCACCCAACGGTATCATCTCCGTTGGCAAAAACGCCAAGGCGCCAGGAATACACTTATACACCGCATGCTTCACCCCTCCCCCGGTTTCACGTTAGTGGAGATTACCCCGGATTTTTTAAATGTTTTCCTCCATTGCGTCCCTGCTCCCTCTATCGCGCCATTGCTGACGTGTTGTAGCCCGAAATTTGAGAGTTTTTAAACGTTTCTTGCGTTTCCCGCTTTAAAAAACGCCTTTCGGGGCTGAAATGAAGCTGAAGGATTCACCAAGGGCCAGTTTTTTTTTTTTTTTTTCAAATATAAACATGCTTACATTGTGTCTTTATGGCCTCTTTAAATATACCAGGGTGGAATTGCGCCTCCCTAAGCCTACCCTGCAATCCCTAAAACACAAGGCTGCCATCTGTCTCAGTTACGGAGCTGCAAATGCGGCGTTTTTGACGTTAAGCGTATGCGCATCGCAGGGTGGCTCCTCTTGCTGAAGACCTACCGCGACGTCGGTACGTAGAGATCGCGCGCGCGCTCAAGCCACTCGGTCATCAGAACACGCCCACGGGCGCTGGAAAAACGAGAGTGAAAAAAGTCGAGAAAGGGACTGTTGGCGTCCTTGCTCCGGCACAGCCATGCGTGAAGAGGAAGGCGAGACTCCACCGCGTGCATTGTACAAGGGCGCCGATGGCACAATGGCACAACGCGCACGCGAGCGTGTCGACGCATTCCCTCTCAAACTGCGAGCGCTTCAACGCGGCTGAGCTGCGCGGCCGTCGTCGTCTGATCCCATTTGCCTGCTTGATGCGACGCAGCGCTGCTATTGAGAATTAATATTTTAAAGACGACAGTCTTTCTTCGGCTACTTAAACGCGGAAACATTGATCTTTCTGTATGTCTCGCTGTCTGTCTGCCTGTAACTCGATTCAGCCATACGACCAAAGTGAAACAGAAACTGCAAAAAAGGTTTCTATACCCACAGCTAAACTTAAACGTCTAAGTGCGGTGGCAATGTTCAAACTTGTCAACGTTGTTGAACAAGGACAAAATATTACTCAAATGTGGGGTAGAAAATCAATACAAGAGTGATATTTGCAGTTTGCCTTTATTGAAAAAATTATGCATTCTTGATTTTTGCGAAAGCAAAGGAACTTCTACGTCCACTGCCCGAAAAAAACTTCACTCCGTCATTTGCTGTAGCCCGCGCCATTACAGCTCCTGACGGCATTTTAAGAAATGAAACAGCAACAGTACAAAAGGTTCTACTAGATCGGTTCCGTGTTACCTTTGGAACGCTCGTTGTGTAGGGCAACGGGGTTCTATAAAAGTTGGAGTAGGGTGCCTCGATTTACGCATGTCTCCGCCGTACGGCAGCGCTGGCATCGAGGCGCCCGGCCTGGAGCATTGGAACGCGGTAAATTTAAATTGACTTGAGCAAATCTCAAGCGTGTGTATCTTGGGAGGACCGAGACGGGAGAGGAACAACATGAGCGATGAGCGGGAAAGAGAAGGGAGGCATTTACTTGGCAGGGGCGCCAGACGACTATCGTCTTTCATCGACATTTGCTACGCGGCCATTTTTTTTTTACAGGGAGGCTGTTTATGGCTAAGGTTTCGTGCGTATAATCCTGCATGATCAGCTCTGCTTTAAGAAAAACTTCTGAATTCTCATCAGAAAACGGCCGTAGCTCTCGTTTTATCAGAGCTTTCCCAATTAACATTATAATATTATATTACAATTGGCCCCTAAGACGACTCTCAGTGGATAAAGCCTTGTGCGGCTGAGCCCAAGAAAGCGGTATCGATTCCTGGCCGCGGTGGCCGTCATTCAAATGGAGGCGGGATGCGAAAACACCCGTGTGTCGAGATTTGGGCGCACGTTAAAGATCTCCAGGCGTTCAAAATTAATCCGGAGCCCTCCACTATTTACTTTTACTTACTTACATGTACCGTCGGGGCCGAATCATTATACAGGGGAGTGGTAAGTACAAACAATAAAGAAACGGTGAGCAGTGAAAAATACATGTACATTTCAAGTAGGCTCAAAAGAGTATTTATACAGTGCTAGTCCAAAAATACAACAGGGGTAATTGGCAACAAAACGTTATACAAGGATAGGGTTTTCAACTTCACTGGTGATACTAGATCTGAATTTATTAACGTTATCTATAGCAGCTGTGGTGGTGAGAAGGCGGTTCCAGTCAGTTGAAGTCCTTGTAAGAAATGAAGCGAGAGTGACACGAGGTGACAGCAACTTTGTACGCATGGTCAAGTCTTTCAGACACGTAAGCGGGGGCATGAACGAATTCTGTTTTCAAGAGCGGGTGGTGGTAAATTTTGTGGAAGAGACACAGGCGAGAGTTTTCTACGGAGCGCGCCTGATAGCTATGGCACACATGATAGCCCAGGCGTATCTGAGACGTATTGAACCCCATAATTTAGTTTCTTTAGCATCATCGACGGGAACAGCCCATTGCCTACGTTTTCTGTGAAACTTTCTAGTTTCGTCGTATCCCAGTGCCCAGTCTGGCATTCTCGCCTTTTCCCAGACTAATGCAAGAATGAGCCACTATAGGTCCACTTACTTAGGGCTGCTTAGGTAGTCGTCACTGAACGAAGCCCGCTTTGTTACCTAGCAGCCTGGGGATCCCATACACCACTCTGTCTCCCTACGCACTGCTTTCTCTCGACCAGGAAAGTCCATTAACGAGGAGCCACAAGTAAGAGATAAGAAGAAAATCAGGGTGAAAAAGATACGGGCTACACCAAGCCCGCAGTGTCACGCTGCATCATGCGTGATGTCAGGGACAAGCCAGAAGAAAATCAAAGGCGCGTCTTGCAGGTCACTGAGCAGGTACGCATATAGTGGCCCTGACGAGACCTTAAAACTCATTTTTAGTCCGTGATAATGCCTGACACAGCGCATTATTCTTGTAATGGCAAAACTGTGTCACCTATTGTGTTCGAGGCCACTAAGAGAAGAGAAGGAACGCTTCTTTTTTGTATGTGCGAAGCATATCTTGACCTAGGTTGGCATGTTTTAGGGCCGGCTTTCTCGCGTCGCCCCATTTATTTCCACGCAGCACCCGTTGCTAATGTATTTCCGCCACAACAAAGAGCGTGAACACGATGTAGATAGAGGCAAGTCCCTTCCAGACTACTATAGAAGTGGTGGCATAGCTCACACGTGACAACATTGCTCAGCACGAAGAAAACTTTATATATATATATATATATATATATATATATATATATATATATATATATATATATATATATATATATATATATATATATATATATATATATATATATATATATATATATATATATATATCCGAAAATAAAGTTAGTATATTCATGGACAAATGACACCACGGGAACACGAAAACATGAACCAGAACACACAACTGGCGCTATTTTCTTCCGTTCAAGGGAAATTATCGCATGGCCTTATTAGAGTAATAAATATTGATTGATTGATTGATTGATTGATTGATTGATTGATTGATTGATTGATTGATTGATTGATTGATTGATTGATTGATTGTAGGGTTTAACGCGCCGACGCAACGCAGGCGATGAGGCGCGCCGTAGAGGAGGGCTCCGGGTTAATTTTGACCACCTTGGGGTCTTTAACGTGTGCCGAAATCTCGTACACACGGGCGTTTTTGCTTTTCGCCTCCAGAAAAGCGCCCGCCGCGGCCGGGAATCGAACCCGCGTCCTTGTAGAGTAACAATGAATGAAAACGTTTCTTTCGAAATCTACCACTCGTGGGCCATTAGTATATCTCCACAATCCATTTTTTTTATTTTCCGTGTTCTGGATCATATTTTCGTGTTCACATTTCGTTTGTTCATGACTGTACATGACCAAGGGTAGCAGCGTCTTTTAAGTGAAAATACTCGATGGAGTAGTTTTTTTTTTTTTTTCTGCGAAAAAAAATTAAAAAACGGGGTGAAGATGGCGTCGATGACAGGGATAGGGAAGAAATTAATTCCGCAGTAGTACATTCCGCTCGCAGAGAGCTCTATCATCAAACAAACGTTCTGCTGGATGCGCTTATGCGCCTATTTTATTCCCCCTGGCAGGTAAAGCGCAAAAGGTATCTTCCAGACGGAATAAAGCCGATACGTTCATATACCGCATCGCTACGCATAGTATTCCAATGGTGGCGGCATGAAGGAAATGCTGTAGCGAACGTTTTATTGCGCCAGAGGGGAACCGGAGACGTTAATGCGTCTCCTACCGGTACGTTCATGGCGAAAAACGCCCCCTCGTAACCCAGAAGTCGTATACTGCGAGAAATAATGGTCCTCGCGGCGGTACCCCATAGACCCGGCGCAGCGAACAGCGTGCGGGTTCCCGGGTATGCGTTAGATGCTACGGACTTCGAATTCCATAGAATTCCTTCACCGAATAGCTTCCCAGCGCCTGCAGACTTCGGCCTGCACTGAGCGGATCTCCACTCCCCCTCCTACTCTCCTATATGGACGTACTCCTCAGCGGCGGCTGTAAGGCTCTCCGCGTCACTACTGGGTTACAGTGTTCGTAGCGTGTGGAACGTGAAGGCGCGTTTTGAACTGGAACGAGATAAGCCCCGTGGTTTTTACCATTATTCGGGCGAAAGCCTTATATGTCACGTCGTTCAGTCGACCTTGAACGTCCTTGGCGTCACACCTATCATACAGTAAACAAAAGCGCAGGGGGTTGGAACGCCTCGCACTTTCAAGACGCATGGACCCTCTGGACGCCGCGACACCTCCAGTGTAAAGAAATGACTTAGCTAATACTTGTGAGTAATTAAATAAATAGTTTACACTGGGAATATGTGGAAGACGAAGCGAATTTGTGTGAACGTCAATACAAAGGTTGCCGGTAAAATAGTCACGTCAGAAGGAATGGAAAGATATGTCGACGGTGGACGTGAAAATAGCGCTGCTAGAGTGAATACACGTCTACAAATGCGTTCCCACGTGTCCCAACATGTGCGCGCCTTGTGGGGAGTCATCGCAGAACGTGAAACAAAGAAACGCGAAACAAAGTATCGCCTTCAAACCGTCGTAGGGATAGTTTAGGTGATCCTGCGAATTGTTCTCCCCTTGGCGGCATAATGTCAGCCTTACTGGACACCCCGTTCTCGCTGCCTCCGATGCGGCTCTCGTTTTCGACTCAGACCAGGCGGGAGCCGCCGCTTTGACCCGCGTTGCGTGCACGGCAGACAGGGGCACGCGCTTTGGAGGGAGCTATAATTAAGTACGGCGCCCTGCGCGGGCACTATACACCTGACGGTTTCGATTAATTCGCCTCCGGACTCCAGCGCCCCATCCTTCGCGCTCACCTCGAGCGGCCAGCGTGCCCGTAGCCTGTCCGCTCTGGGCAGGATCATCGTTCCAGCTAGCTTCCCTTCTTTTTTCTTTTTTTTCTAGCGTTTAGCCAGGAATGTACGAAACGGGAATTTTAGGCGCGGTTTAAATCCCTACGGAGTGCCGGTGCGAGTGCTATTCCACGTCCATTAGACAAAGCTCATTGCGCGGCGCTTAAACATATTAACGCTTGAGCCCCGTCTCTCTCTCTCTCTCGCTCTCTCCTTGTTGTGTACTCTAGGTTGTCAGTTCTCGTTTCTTGCGCTGTTTTGCAGAACTCTGTTATGAACCAAACGGCCCCACTTGCAACATTAACTCTCTCTCCCTCTCTCGCACGCCATCCCCGTAATGGACTACAATTATCAATCAAGTGCAATTAAAAGAAAGCCTATACGAATAGTAGCGTTGCAGAGAAAACGTACACAGAAATACACAGTGGTACACAATGATATACACTAAAATCACTAGCCGGTAAACTGTCGAATTCAAAGTTAATTTTCTAATGATGGTGGGGCCACCTGATGAAGTAAATATCCTTGACTGTTAAGCTACTGAGCATGTTATAAACTAGGGCTGAGTGTCGGTTAAAAATTTTAATCCGATTAATCGGCTCGCTTTAATCGGTTAATTGATCGATTAACCAGTTGCGTTGGTTCAGGAAGAAAATCATTAAATACAATATTTTACTAATATTCATAGTAATATAACAATGACAAATTCTATCAATATGCTCGCCGGCCTGTTCACACACATATTAAATGAGGCAAGCTGGTCACCATCGAGGCGCTGATCCGGGCGAGACGCTTTTCCCCGCGTCCGTCATTCGCACTGTTTATTGAATCAGGAACATAAGCACTCGCCGTGATTGTACGGGGCACCGATTAACCGTTGTTTACTTACGCCATAAATAGTTTACAGAACGCCCAAACGGCGCGAATGCCCGCTCGCCGATTTCCCTGCCGCGCAAATTTGTATTATTACTAGCCATTTTCTTGTCTATCTTGGCTTTTGGTATTAATCACAATTATCTCTAATCATAATTACATCCTTTTTTGTTGTGACATCACGCGGGTTATTTGAACCCGAATATGATCCTCAACACGCTTGCGCAAATCTTCAACACGGCATTCTTGTTTGAGTATACTCCCGTGAGTTCAACCGATCATCAGGCTAAAAATAGTAATCGCGACTAAAGCATGAATCGATTAATCGGAAGGTTAACCGATCAATTTCCTACCCCGATTATAAACTGCTCGAACATGCTGCTACCGTTCGCTAGAGATGAACGAGGAAGCGACTTGGTGGTGAAACAAGGGAGTAGGGTGCACCCCAGGGGAAGTAGCAGCAGCCAGACTCTTAAGAGGAACCCGGGGCAGTCTGCCAGGGTAATTACGCGACGCTACAGGCGACGCTTCTTGACGAGTGCACGCGGGTCGCTTCGCGGGGTCTGTGAACTGACCTACATGTTCCCCTCCTTCTCTCCCTTCCCACACTCGCTCTCTCTCTTAGGCGGCTTGTGTGTTGGCGCATTTGAGACTGCCGTGCATACCTCACTGGAGCCAGGAATAGCGCTCTTAAACACCCCGACCCTTGGTGGCAAGGTTGAAGGGACACGACATAAACACTGCCTAATCACTTGACGATGTAACACATACAGCTTATGTTGTGGAATTAATTTTTGTGTGTAAACTTACGGCGCATATTCTCCCGCCGAAGATGCATTCAGATTCCTTGCACCCCTTTCCTTGCGATTTATCGACATTGGCGGTGGCGTATGACTCGCCGTGTGAAGTCTACTTCGCGTCCATGCAGTTCTGAAGCTTTTGAGCTGGAGCTGTTTGCATTTATGTTGTCGCTGTTACGACTTTTATACCAAGTTAATGTATTTCTGTGCTTTTTTGTAGCGTGAGCTACACTGGCCGAGGTTGAGCAGTTTCGCGTGGCTCCTGGAAAGCCGTGCTGCGCATGCGCGAGGAGCAGTGCCGTCTCACGGCGCACAGATGGTGCTCCGGAGCTGCCTCCGCCGTGATTGAATTGGATTGAATTGGATTGGATTAATTTGGATTGGAAATCGTTTTAGCAGCAGTAAGCGTGGTAATAAGCTAATCCTAGGCAACCAGGAAACCTAAGAATAACCAGCCGAACCTTAAATCATACGTATATCTTGGCATAGCCGAGCTAAGCCACTGAGATAAGCTACTGTTAATTTTTTTAACTGAATCAGCGGGAAGGGCTGGCTTACAAAGAGCAACCTTTCCCAGTTCACTGTGTTGAGTTAACCGTGAATTGCAAGTCACCTCGACAGAGTTTTAAAGACCGCGAGCGTCTTCTCACCCTCAACAGCCTGCTTAGCTCCACTGAAGTGCGAAGGCCTCTCCAATTGACCTCCAACCGCCCCTGTCCTGGGCTGCTCGAGTCCACTCTTTGCCCCCGAATTTCCTTATTAATAGCGAAGCTGTTTAGCAAATCGTTTGAATTATGTTACGCAGTTAAAAATACCAAGAAAATGCGCGCACGTAAACGCGTGAGTCATTGCGACTGCCCGGCATGTAAAAAAGACCAAGAAAATGCCAAGCGCTCGTGTGTGCGTGCCTCGTGGCGACTGTCCAGCGTTCCCAGTGGCGTATTTCTAAACGCTTCGCTGCACAGAGCCCCCACGTGACATGTCTGTTCGCGCTACGCAGGACGGTTTATTAAACGTCGTCATTGGCTGCGTCCCAAACCTAAAGCGACCTAAAACATACCAAATCACTATTATTAACAAAAACAGCACTTTGATTTGAGTTTAGAAAAAATTCGAAGAAAAACTTAATAAATGCAAAAAAAAAAAAAACCGGCTGAGGCTCGATCCCAAGCCGTCAGAGCCAACATCGAGGCCAGAGCCCGAACGGTGGGCTCCTTTTAGTAGGCGTTCAAAAGAATAGCGCGCCCAGTGACATCACGCATGTCACGTGGGTGCTCTGTGCAGTGAAGCGTTTGGAAACACGCTCCCCGCCGCACGTTTGTCAAGCGAAGAATACCCACTTAGAGATATTGGCCAAAAACATCATTCGTCGTAATCGTGGCAACACTTTCTCGCATCGAGAAAGACACTTTATAGTCTACGCCCCTCCAAAGTGTTGCCCAATGATTATCACTTCCGAAACTGTGATGGAGGAAAGGTCGTTGCGGCAGCGAAGAAGAAGCAAATCGGCTGCAACCGTGGACTTAAACCGTCGTGATGGTCGGGAAAGTTGCGTACAGCTTCGGTATACCTTCAAGTCTCACGCGTTAGTGTGAGCCTCCTACATTTCTTTTTTCATCCCTCCATCGCGTTATTGGCCTTCACCTTCTTCTACACCCATCTTTTGGTATCCACTCTGTTACCCTGGTGGTACAGCGGTTGTCATTTCTTCTCACTACATGGGAAGCCCTAGTACATTTTTTTTTTTCTTCACTTCAACTAAGATATCTTCTCCTCTAGTTTGTTCTCTGATCTAAAGAGTCGCAGCCGTTGTGATCGAGCTAAACAAGCGGTACAGGTTAACGATAGTACAGACCAATTGCGCCAATAATAGCTACGATGATAAAGCCGCAGACAGCGTCTACGAGGACGCGGGATCAGCAGGGAAGAAGGGAAAAACCCAGTTGCTGATTGTGATGGGAGACTTTAACGTAGGTGAGAATCAAAGGGAGAAAGGTCATCAGGAAACATTGGAATAGACAAGCGCAACAGCCGAGGAGATACACCTGTGAGATTTGCGCAGACAAATAACCGGAGCTTAATGAACACATTCTCCTACAGACTAAAGAATAGGTAGGAAATGGACATGGATAAGTCCAGGTGGTACAAGAAAAAACGAAATTGACTTCATTTAAAGTGACAACCCAGATATTGTGCAGGACGTAGATGTGCTAGGCAAGATTTGTAGCACCGATCATAAGATGGTTAGGAGCAAAGTAAGGATGAATCTCAAAAGAAAAAGAAAGACACTCGTGAAAGGTATGAAACTCAGAATGGAGTACTCAGACAGAGCCAGGAAGCAGGAGTTTAATATAACCCTACAAAACAAATTTGCTCTTCTAAACGAGGATAACGAGGATAGTGTAGACAGCCTAAATGGCAACCTAACAATGGCAATCACAGAATCAGGAACGGCTTTGGAAAAAGCATGTAGGGAACAAACTTGAAAACCAACTAAGCGTCGTTTACTTGATATAAATTATTATGTAATAACTAATACAAGGTCAACACAACCCATGAAAAAGCTGCACCTGATATTTTAAAGATTTAGGTTGCATCATACCACGGCTCGCAACAAATATGGCGCGATTGGAGATAAAGTTGTGGAGGAGATGGCCGCTGGAGGGGGGGTCTGCTATTTTCTCTTTTTTCCAGCTTTAAAAGTGAAGTGATGCTTTAGAGCGGCTTCTGGCACAACACACCGTACACATTGAGGTCACAAATAAAAGTTCGCCGCATCCACTTCGATGCAAACTACAACGGCAGAATGTTATCGGTGATTCCTATGGAGAAATATTTGAGGACGCAGGGAAATACGAGTAAACTAAAATTAGTGTGTACATCTCCTGTGGACGAAAATAAGAAGTAAAACAAATAAGACATAAGTGGCATCCACGCTACATTTTTTGTTCACTTGTGCCATTCGCAAGATGTTTTCTGATGGAGGCGAAAAGCAAAAACGCCCGTGTGCTCGCGATTTCGGCGCACGTTAAAGATCCCCAGACGTTCAAAATCAATGCGGAACCCTCCACTACGGCGCGCCTCATCTCCTGTGTAGCATCGACGCGTTAAAAAACAAAAACAAAAAAGTGCGAATGCACGGTTGTCGGCCCGCTTGCGGCGCTTGCGCTCGGCCCCCGCAGCCCACCGCCTCGCCGCCTTCTCTTCCATCTCTTCCATCGGGTTTGTGGTATCACGTGTACACCACGCAGTTATCAAGCCGCTATAACGCCGCTGAGTCGCCAACGCACGCCGCTGACGACGTAGTTTGAATGCGTTAAAGATATAAGGCGCGTTACTCACACTGATATCAGCGTGGCTTCCGTGGCTTAGTCGGTAGCGCGTCGCGCTGCGGCCGCAAAGTCCTCGGATCGAAACCTGGCGCCGGATGCTGTTTCTTTTTTAAATATAGAGGAGCACTGCGGACGCCGCCGACGCCGCCGCCGCCGCCGCCGCCGGCGGTGGATGGTTTGGGGTCGCTTATAAAGTGCATTCGCACTTAAAAAACTTGCAAGGCGTTCTGTTGTGTCTTTAAACGTCAGAAGAGTAGCTTGGATCCGCAATGTTAGCGCATCTATGTTCCTTTGAAAACTACTTTTACCTTGCCTGCTACTCTCGCTGCTATCATCTACCTATCTCTCGATTCACGTCTATTGTCCCTCGCCCCACGTTGGTATGAATCCGCCACAACGCATTCGACTGTTAGAGGCAGTGTAAGCGGGCGACGCATTTTGTGCGCGCTACAACGCGTCGCAAAGTCCCTGCGTCGTTGTGCAACATCCACGCGTGCACGTCGAGAGGGAGTTTTTCCTCCTTCCTGCGGCGGTGGTGGCGTGAAACGCTTTTTATGGCCGCGGCTGTGCGTGACCCCGCGGTCTCCGGGTTCAAGGAAAACCGTGCGGGGCCTCAAACGAAAACGCTGGCACCTTCTCTGTGTGGCCGTGCCGCCCTGCTCCCTCTTAACCATGCGGGCGTGAATGGGCTTACCGTCAGCCATGCTGGTGTGTAAAGGGACAAGGCGAGCACCAATTACTAATCCTAAGGCACTACTAGCCTACCGTGAAGGATTTCGCGAATGTAGAAAATAGTTCTCCCGTATTTTCCACTTTATAACTCGGTTTATAGCTAGGCGCTTCGTAAATTAAAAAAAAATTAAAAAAAAATTAAAAAAAAAATAGCAGTGGCTTAGCTCGCCTATGCCAAAATATACGTATCGTGAGCTAAGGTTCAGCTGGTTATATTTAGGTTTCCTGGTTGTCTAGGATTAGCTGATTATCATGCTTACTACTGCGAAAACGATTTCCAATCCAATCCAATCAATCCAATCCAATCGCGGCGACGGTGGCGGCGGCTCCGGCGCGCCAGCTGTGCGCCGTGAGACGTCACACTGCTCCTCGCGCATGCGCAGCACGGCTCTCCAGTAGCCACGCGAAACTGCTCAACCTCGGAAGCTCACGCTACAAAAAACGCCCGTGTGGTGAGATTTCGGCGCATGGTAAAGATCCCTAAATGGTCGAAACTAATCCGGAGCCCCCTACTAGGGCGCCTATCACAGCCTAGGCGTAGCGTTGGTGCGGAACCCCCCCCCCCCCTCTTCCCGCTCAACAATGAAAAAAAAAAAAATACAGCAAGGAAGAGAAAGAGAAGGAGAGAGGGAAAGGTGCCAAGGCCAAAATATGTAATTTACGACATTATTACAATGCGCTATGAGAGGGAGGTTTGTTTAGCGATTAACGGAGCACTGAAGAATATAAGGTTGTATACTGGTTAACAGATCAAGTAAGTTTGAGTGTGTTTAAATAGACCGACATGCAATAAGTTTCAAACAGCTATTCAACTCGGCACGAAACCGCTCTCTCCCGCTATTAAAGAACGGCCGCCGGTCGTCCAGAAACCGGTGATTCGTTCCCCCGTACTTACAGAAGCCATTTCCGGCGAACAATTGTTTCCTGGTTGTAATCCTTAATGGCTTGGGACACGGCTCAAAAGGCATTGGAAGGCCGGCCTGAAATTGGCTGTTAATATTTTTTCACTCTGTCTTGCCGGGTCGAACGTTCCGTCTGTAACGGGTTCAGACGAGACACCAAACGTAATGAACGCCGAAACAAATCCCATAACAATCGAATAAACTGCGTCGTTTGGTTCCTCAGAATGACCCGTGTGAAGCTAGGATAAACGGCAGGATGGGCACCTAACGGCGGAAAACCACAAGCAAAGACAACTGGAGCATTTGTAACATGCCTCTGCGTACGCTTGTCCTGCAGTACGGACGCACACACAGACGTATCCTTATTGTCAGAAGAAACACTTACGTACAACAGGAAGAAAGCAAGGACAATCGCTCATCCCCTCAGGGTACAGCCATTCCTATCCCCATCTCAAGTTTGTCCGGCAACCACGAGTACATACCGTCACGTCTGCCTCGTCCTTGCCCTAAACCTAGACCGGCCACTTGGAAGCAACCGTTTTTTTTTTATTCTTTTTTCGTTGCTACTTTACTGACCCTCGACATTTACTCGGTCTTTATTCGCTCTACTTTATGTCTTCGAGAAGATACAACAGGACGTCGTTTCAAGCGGCTTGAAGGAGCTTAACCCTCGTACATATCTTGTAGCAGAACAGTGCGCGCCGTTCGCGCCGTTGTTTCGAAACGATCGCATTGTTTCTTCATCTCCCTTTGCTTGGTCCGCCTTTTGTTCCTGCCTCCAGGTCATTTGTTTCTTGAATGTTTTGCCAGCTTATCTTCGCGTCCAATCCCCAACCCCGGACCGTTTTGCGTGGCCCATTCAAAAGTCATTTGAAAACATTTTGCTGCCTGAAATGGCACAGACAGAAATGCGTCGGGGCGTTTTCTTCTTTATGGTGAGCGGGAAAAAAAACAATGGCATCAGGATTTCGGCACTGACGGAACGAACGACTCTGAAAAGGATTGAAAAAAGGAAGTCAAAGATAGGCATACAGACGAAAACGGGAGACAATAAGAAGAGATCAGTGAAAGAGTGGATAAGACTAAAACATTAATGCAAACACCTCTGAAATAGAACGGAGTGGCAAAAAAAAAATCGAAAACCAAATAAAAGCGGCGCGAACAATGTACGCCGACGCTGGCGGCGTGAATAGCAGTTTCGTCTCCCCTGAGGGTAGAGAGAAAAGCTTGGAGGGCTGCGGAGTTGAAAAGATCTGAGTCGCATAGGTATTCCCGTCAGCCATTTCGCTGCATCTGCTTCCGCCTGTTTTCTCGTCATTTCTACGTCGTGCATTTTTCGGTTTGTATCTTTTTCGTCGCAATCGACGTCGGTCGCGATACGGCGGGTGTGGGTGCTCTTAACGTATTTGGTTCTTTTCGAAAAAGAAGACGCACCCCGGCAACCGAAACGAATGAATAAATTTCGCTAAAGGAAGCCTGCTTCCGTGCATTGTATGCGCACCCCCCGTTTTGCCACAGTGCACGTTTTGCTCGTTTTTCACCTTTTCGAAAGCATTTCGATGCTCCGTCGAAAATGGTTCGGTTGTGTGTACCGTCTGTATTTATTTCTCTTTGTCTACAACCATTGATTTTCTTCAACTTCCCCAGAATTATTCATCTAATCATCTTATTAGAACGTTGTAGGATAGGAAAAAAATGGCCCCGCATTCTCAGCTTTCCTGCTCAAAAAAAAAAAAAATGAAAGCTCTGCTTAGGAACCTACAAAAGTCACAGCAAAAAATGTGGTGATAATTTGAATAGAGTAAGAAGTCGACTTGGAGATGAACACACAAAAAAAAAAAAAAAAAAAGGTCGCCATTCAGAACTGCGACAGTGGATGTCCAGCAAAGCTGTTGTAAACCACTACTAATGGCGATTGAGGAGGGTATGAAATGTTTCTCGTCGTCTCGGCGGGCTAGTCACTTGCGCTCGGCTAGTGTCACTAATAGGGGTACAGAGTATCGGCACTCTTTTCTCCTATTGTTCCGTGCCGCCGCCATGGCCATTGCTCAGTTCGCATTACGTGTCAGTTGTTTACACTGCGGCGGTTCATGGGCGGAGCCATTTTGTTCTTTTTAGTCGGTCAACTCTGGTAGGCTTAGCTTGACCTCCCTTCTCTGCGGCTGCACGCGACTGGCGTCATTCCGAATGCAAATCAAGGATAACGCCTGTAACAGCACTTCAGCGGCACGAGTGTGTCTAAAGATGCCGTTTCGCTGCATCTTCGGAAGTGTTCTTAACAAACAACCCGGTCGAAGTTAGGGGCACAGCCGTAGATGCGGCAATCTCGCAGCACTGATGAACGACAAAGTGGCCGCCATTGCTTACTTGCGTGCCTCAGTGGCGGTACTATAATACCTTATCTACTGACATTACGCTCGGCTTCTGTGGTGGCAAATGTTGCGTCCTACCTAGCCTGACGCATGCGCTCGGCGTCTTGGGCATGCACTGCTCTGTTTAGTGGCACTGGCCCTGCCTAGCCTTCAAGGATAATCTGCAAACATAGGAACACGTGGCTGGGGGTTCTATTGGTCACAGGCGCCTTATCAGCCACAATGCGGTTTCGATGCTTGTTTTGTGGCTTCCTTAAACTAATTCTGAGCTCAATGCTGTATACCTGATTAGCCTGACGCATGAGCTCGGTGTTTTAGGCCTTGGCACCTTGGTGTTTTTGACCACAGAGATGAAACCGCTGGGGGATAGAGGTATGCAGCTTTGCTGTAAATATCGTTGCAGCACTCTGATTAGTTTTTACGCAATTCGCCGTCAAATGTTACTGTGCATACATTTCAAAGGGATAGTTTCCATGGCCCTGGAACCTGTCGGAACCTGTTGGACCGGCGATTTAAACTTGAAACTGCACATGCACAAAGCAAGCTTTCACCGTCAATATTACCTGTTCGAACATATAGTGCGCGTTACGCCAAATAACTACGGGGTAATCACTTCCGAAAGAACGGCGATGATTCTGAAAGCTGCACCCGGTACAACGACCCGTCGTTCGCGCATGCGCACAATAAGTCAAACGCGATAGAACAGGCCGACTGCGCGTGTCTCAGTGGGAGCGGCTCTGCAGACTGCTATAACTTTACATTGCCGCACTTCGACGCACTATGTCACTGACGGTCAGCACGCACAAAAGACAATACAGGTGTTGCACATTGTGTGGTGCGCTGTAAGTGATTCGCAGACCATCTACCCCGTATTGCCCTCCAGGACACCTTCCCACCGCCCATTTCTCTCCCGAGGACCCACCCAGGGAGTGTATCACGGTCTACGAAGGAGCGGACTCAAATTGGTTCTTCTCCGTTTGAACTCAATTTTCTGTTGAAGCTCGTGACAACCCCCATTTAGATCACAGAGAGTCTACCTCACTCGAAACCTACTGGATGTTAGAACCTTCTGCCGATTTAAACGATTGTTGCACTCAAGCTTCGTATAAACTTAAAGGTGCCATGAAGAAAAATTACAACGCTGTTCAGTTTCAAAGAACTGGCCTTGGGTAACTCACTCAAATTCCAGTCACGAATTATGGTTTTAATGCATAGAATTCTTTGCCGAGTACCCCCACAGCCAGGAGCGCGTGTGACGCCCTGCATTTCCACAAAAATGCCGATTTCGCTAAAGTTCCAAATGTAATCTTTAGAATACGTAAACGGAAATAATTGGCCAAAGAAATTTTGAGAAACTATAGAATAACAAAAATATAAAAAAATTACGTAAAATGCCAAAACGTATACCGCATGGCGTTTCCAGAATAATGCAAATTTCGCGAAAGCTTTACCTGCACTCGCTAAAGTTGCGTAAATGGAGATAATTGGTTTAACAAAACTTTGAAAAACGAAAAAATAACAAACATATTAAAAATTACGGAAAATGGCAAAACGTGTCACTCATGACGTTTCCACAATGTTGAAGATTGCTCGAAAGTTTCACGTGTAATCGTTATAATAGCGTATATGGAGATAATTGGTCGGACAGGATTTAGAAAAAAAACTCACGCTCAAGACAGGTGGCATAAGAATGCTACGCATTGGTAGGTAATTCTCTGAATTTCTTTACAATTTTTTTTTAATGAAGATACGCAAGGAATATGGACAAACGTTCGAATATTCGCGCTGTAGTGACCTGCTATGCTCAAGAGTGACTTAATACGGCGAGCATTGAAAACATAGTTGTCAGTGTGTTAACTGCACGTTAGCACTCACCAAAGTGAACTAGAGGCCCCACTACAACCGCCCAGCCGTGCATATTGGTGGCGGCTTTGGTGGGCCGCAGCCAATCGCACAAAGAAGATTCCGTGGGGTCACAGAGAAACGGCCGGAAAGGGGCTGAGGAGTCGCCGCTGCTTCACCCGTGTTCTTTAACATCTCCATTGTTTGTTTCAAGTTCGAAATAAAATTGGTGTCATTATTATCGGAACACAGCAATCTTTTTAATGTACCAAACCTCTAGTTTGTGTCCCTGGCCCCTTGTCAGCGTGTCGCAATTGTTCCAAATGTCACACCCCAATTGTCACACGACGACTGTGCGTGTGACAATTGAGCTCAGCCGCTCAAATTGTTCTTACCCGCGGGAAATTCTGTCGCTTCACTTTCACTCATGTAGTAATGACATGAGCCCAGATTTTGTGATCAGTGCATCTAAATTCTTACTCCAGAGCCTTTACAACACAGCTGCAGAGTGGGCTTCGTTTCGCCGGGGTGTGTTCTGCCCATCTTTGGGCGATGGGCCTGCACTCTGATACTCCCACGTAGAAGCGTTGGATGTTCCGGCCGCAAGCCAAACACTCCAAAAAGGAGCCAGGGTAAGAACCGGAGATACCAAACTTTACGTCGTATCCGCATGTGGATTTCCGCGAGCGGACAAGAGAATAATCGACGGGCGAAACGCTTGCTCGCGCTGCAGGCCTTGAAAGCGCCTTCACTTGAAGGCGCCATTCGGCGGCTGCCGCGGGCTCGGCGGCAGCCTCTTTGCGTGGTGGGGAACCTCCAATTTTGTGCAGCGTTGCGGACGTGGAGCGCTTCGTGGGAGAGTGCTACAGAGCGTGCACAGGCTAGAGTGCGAGGAACGTGGTCTCTTGTCGCCACTGTCTCATCACTGCTGCCATAGCTTCGATCCTGCTAAGCTAAAGGGGCCACAAAAAAAGCTTCACGTATGGTTGGTTAATTTCACAGATAATAATTTCTAAAAATGGCGAAGTTTTACATATGATGAAAAACGTTTCAGTAGTGGCTATAGAAATTTAGGTTTTAAACCCTTACTTCTTAATAACGCTTGCCGATGAACAATTTAAACCGCGGCGGCTGAGTGGCCAGGGCCTAGTGTTGCTGAGCGTTCGATTCCTGCCAGCGTTGGTTCTTTTCTTGGAGCAGGCGAGAAACAAAAGTGCGAGCGTGTCCAGATTTTGTTGCAAGTTAATGCCCTCTAGCTGGCCTCAATCTATTTGTCGCCCTCCATGTGGCGCGCCTCACCGCCCATGTGTAGCTTCGGAGCGTTAAACCCCGTAATTTAATTTAGTTTCTACTTTACTAGCTTTCAACCAGCTGTGCTGGTAGAAACACGACAGCCTGTAGTGACGCACAAGATCCTACATGTTTTGTCTAGCTCAGCGGACGATGTTCGGAGATAGTTAACAGTCACCTTCGGTTATGGGAGCACCTGCGACCATGTAGAACAAAGAAACCTGTAGTCATACACGCTCCGACCAGTCGCTTCCCTCGCTGACCGTGTATGAACGCGGCGGGACAGCGCTGAACGCAACTGCCGCGCAACAATTCCCGACTCCGGCGCTCTGCGGCCAGCCGCGTAACAGCTGGCAAGTTCCGCGAATCAGTCGGCGGCGGGGGGGAAGGAAGACGCGGCAACGTTGCGCAACAAGTGAGGCGTCGCCAGCGGCGCATCTCCGCGTTTCGCGAATGCCGCCGACGCCTTCGCGAGGGTTCCTCGCTTCATCGCTCTCGTGAAAGAACATCGCCCTCGCCGCGAACGCGACCGGGTGACAGAGGACGCGCGTTTGTCGCATCGTTTTAGTACGTTTTGTTTTCTTCCGCGTTGGCATGGGTGTTCGATAATTTCCCGCCTCACGCGCCCCTCGGGGTGAACACCGAGACGTTTCCTTGGGCTCACCTACTTTTTTTCGTTTTGTTTTATTCTAGGTTTATGTTTGATGTTTTGCGTGGCGTGACCTTTTGCTCGTCATTGAATTTTTCCTCCCGGTGGGACGTCCGGCGGTACCGACACAGCGCCTTGTTCTGCAGTCTGGCAGGTTTAGCTTCCATTCTTTGTTTTCCTGCATGTCTCTTTCCTCCTTTTCTTTCGCGCTTTATGTGCGTGCATGTACACACACCACACCACACACACACACACACACACACTATATATATATATATATATATATATATATATATATAGGGAATAGTAGAACTTTGAAGATGGTAGAGAACACAAGAGAAGAAAAACTTCGAACAAGGTAAAAGCATGATTGTGGCCTACGTTTCAGCAAAGAGAACTTGCTTTCCTCAGGGCATATATATATCAGGATATATATATATATATATATATATATATATATATATATATATATATATATATATATATATATATATATATATCAGTGTGTCGAACCGCAAAAAATACGGGTTCGGTTACGGTTCGGGTTCAGGTAAATTTATTTTGTTCCGGTTCAGTTCCGGTTCGATTAATTATATCCACGAACCGGTTCGCGAACCGGTTCGAAGTGTTGAACCGGTTCGTGAACCGGTTCAGAACTGAATTATTAGCAAGGCGTGAAAAATCAGTTTTGTATACTTTAAATTCATCAAAACTGAAGTACTTTTTTTCTTCACTCGAACTAGTGGTTTTTTGAAAATGAGCTGCAATACTACTGTCAAATTTGAAAATATTGACCAGGTGTAACAGAAAATGTACCAGCCTCTTTTTCACCCCCCCTACTGTCATCCTAGAGACTACACAAAGCCGCCGCCAAGAGACATAAGTGTGTTATTTATTGGTGCCCCTTGCTTAGTTTTATTGTACTGCTTAGATGCTAATAATGACTTAAGACATTGCCCATTTTGCTTGAATTACTTCCAATTGTTACGTCACTGCTGATGCTGGGTGGCAGAAAATTTGAAAGTTTTTTCGGTGTTTCTCACCACTTCTTGTAAAAACAACTTCCTTAACGAGTCACCAAAGGCAGATCTTTCAAATAAGGCAAGGTAGGGCTTTGTTTTCATGGTCCATTTAGGATCCTTGGCGAAGCATGTAAGATGACGCGGCGGAAAAATATCGCCGACCAGGGGCTGCGGTCCCTTCGTTATCGGGCTTACTGCGACAATCAAGAGCGAATGCTGCCTGCAAAACAATCAACAAAGAAAACTTCCACGTAAAGCGCGCAAACACACGCCCGCGCACACAACATGGCGTTTTATTCGCCTGTGAAGAGCAGCTTTACCTGTACAAGAGACTACCAAAGACGCTAGTGGAAATCAGCGAAACCAAACGTACAGTGCCCAACGCTGGGCACACCTGTCAATTCGAAAGAACACAGTCTCTAGAATTTCGAATAGACACGTATCTTCGCTTACCTCACCCGCCGCGGTGGCTCAGTGGCTAAGACGTCGTGCTGCTAAGCCTCAAAAACGCGGTTTCCATTCCCGGCCGTGGCGGCCGCTTTTCTGATGGAGGCGAAAAGCGAAAACGCCCGTGTGTTCGAGGTTTCGGCGCTCGCTAAAGATCCCCAGGTGTTCAGAATTCATCCGGAGCCTTCCACTGGGCCGCGCCTCATCACCTGTGTAGCGTCGGCGCGTTAAACCTCATAATCAATCAATGTTCTCTTTCCCCGTGCAGTACGTTTAAGAATCTTATTTCTCCGGCCCCTTCGCCCTATTTTCCCCTCTTCCTCGTTTCGTGAGGTTCGCCTCGCTTGTATAAAGCCGATGTCTCGAACCAATAACAAACATATGTGCGTCCCTTTCTTCGTGCGTCCCGTTAGTGGCGCTGTTTTAATTCTTGTGATTATGCAATACTAAAAGCCAAAATTTCAACACTCTTTAGCTGCTGTAAATAGGCATAGGCAAATGTAGGGCTTGAACCTTGGCTGGTACACAGTGCAACAATCTCGTGGACTGATTGCACTTGCACTGTCCCAATGAGGGAGAAAGAGAGAGCGACAAACGTTTTATTGAGCCTTTTAAGGCCCCTTGTGGGGGCGTGGTGGCAGGCGCACCGGCGACCGCGGGAAGGGTGAATTCGGTGCTTCAAACATCGTGCAGGCTGCCAAGAGTTTGACATTTCTTCTTCCCAGCCTTGCACCCTGCTTGCTCGACCATCAGCAACATACCATTGCAATTAGGAGCCTTAATTGCTATACTGGTGTGCAGTCGTTTCACCATGTTGTGGCTATGGCGTTGTGCTGCTGAGCCGAAAGACGCGGGTTCGATTTCCGGCCACGGCGGCCGCTTTTCTGATGGAGGCGAAAAGCGAAAACGCCCGTGTGTCAGTGGCGGTCCCAAGGGGGGGGCGAAGGGGGCGGTCGCCCCCCCCAAAGAGGTCCTCAGTTTCTTATTTTTAGTTTTTTTTAAGCATTCCAGTTGCGCGAAGTTAAATCCCAGCGGGTTGCACCGCATACGCGCCCACGCCTCCATGGTTATCACCACCTCCGCAGAATTGGCGCAAGGAGGGAAGCGATTCGCCTGCCCCCCCCCTCCCCCCCCCCACCCCCCCAAAAAAAATCGCCCCCCCCAAAACCGATCTCTGGGACCGCTACTGCCGTGTGTACGAGATTTCAGCGCACATTAAAGATCCCCAGGTGGTCAAAATTAATCCTGAGCCCTCCACTGCGGTGCGCCTCATCGCCTGCCTTGCGTCGGCGCATTAACAAACCTCACAATCAATCAAGTAATCAAATTGTCACCATGTTGTGACCGTGATGAGCGTGTTCGGAGCGTTTTGATTCATTGAACGGGTAAAAGTGAGCGAGAGATTGCGAAGTTGATGGCGCGTGAAAGAAAGAAGCCCCTAATGACACTTACCACCCGTTATCAATAACGGGATGGTCGAACCGTTTTGTCGAGAACCGGAAACCGTTATTTCTTTTTTCGGTTCAGTTCCGGTTCGGGTTCAGCCGGCTCAAAAAATAATGGTTCGGGTTCGGGTTCAGTTCCGGCAAAAATACCGGTTCGGTTCCGGTTTTCGGTTCGGTTCGGTTCCGGTTCGACACCCTGATATATATATATATATATATATATATATATATATATATATATATATATATAAGGTAAACGATTAGGCTAGTGAAGGTTAAATAGTAAAAAGGGGCGCAATAAAAAACATAACAAGTTTACTTCGAAAACATAACTTTACATCGACGTTTCGGACGGGGACCGTCCTTTATCAAGCGTGCGATAAAGGACGGTCCCCGTCCGAAACGTCGATGTAAAGTTATGTTTTCGAAGTAAACTTGTTATGTTTTTTATTGCGCCCCTTTTTACTATATATATATATATATATATATATATATATATATATATATATATATATATATATATATATATATATATATATATATATATATATATATATATATATATATATATATATATATATATATCTGCTTGCGCGGATCTGCAATTAACAACTTGTTATAAGTTAGCGCTTGTCCCGTCTTTGTTTTTCTCCAGTATTTCTACGTTGCGTATTTGACGACACGTTCGAGTCAGAAACCCCGTCTAGAATCCCCGGGGGGATACATATCGCAGACATGACGCATCGCAGAAGCCGGGATGCGCGACGCCTTCACACGTCGAAGCACGCGACACGTGTCGCAAAATTCATTGCGCGTGTCGTTGGGGGCGGCGGCAGGGTCACAGGCCCGTTCACTAGGCCGTCGGTGTTGTCGCGATCCCTCCGCGAGGCGCTTCCATCACTTGGCAGCAGTGAAGGAACGGCCCAGTTACGATAGAGAAGTCGACGGCAGACGTGGCGTCGCAGAAGGAAACAAGACACATGCAAAATAAACGACTACGACGCAACGAACTTGCAGCAAACTCAAGGTTCGTCTATACAGCACGGCCATCTGGGCGTTTCCGCTCTGCTTCGCTGTCTTTGTGGTTCAATTTTTTTTTAGTTGCTCGAGCTCTACCTTAACTACTGCTGTCTATTTTGATAACGGCGAAAAGAGCGAACGCGTGGTAGTGGTGATCTAAACTGGTCGATACTTTGAGCGACCTGTTGAACACTGCGCTGGGCGAGAATAGTGATATGGGAGCCAGGGCGGCGCACACGTACAGGCGAACAAGAAAAAAAACATGTTAAGGATAATCATCAGCATCGTCCTCGTCATCACCATCGTAACCATCATCATCACCACCACCCCTACCAGGAGCAGCAACACCAACCCATTCCTGATGTAACCCCAACCTTATGTAACCGGTTTTATGGTTGGGGTTCCTGATCGCCCCGGTTTTGTATTAACAAATGAACAATTGATTGATTGATTGATTGATTGATTGATTGATTGATTGATTGATTGATTGATTGATTGATAAACGAAAGCGATCTTTATCGTATTACGCCTGAACAAATTGCTGACGCCGACTTATTTAGTATATATAAAAAAGGAATGCGCATAATTTTTACATGCGCAAACGATTAACTGTCCAATGATCGTAACGGACAACATAACAGGGAAAAAAATCATCCACACTTGTCTTTTTTCCATCAGCTGGTGACTTAAAATTTAATCAAAGGGGGTAGAGGGTAACGGTACGCTTTAATGCGATTTTCTCGCTTAAACTGCGCGTAAATCAGCTGGGAAAATGAGGTACACGGTCTACACAATCTGCACTTCAATCTGGCAAAGTTTACGACGTACTCCCGCGCGTCCCCGTCCGGACCTGCCACACGCGTTGCTGGTTTCCTTTCTGGCCTAGTTTTCATTGCATTGAGTAACAAGGAAATACAACTGCTCTGGTCCCCAGTTTTGGGAAATGCGCGGGATAACCAATTCCCGGCGCACTAGCAACTTTTCCCTGCCGTACTATAGCTCTCAAGTGCGTGGAATGAAAAAGTAGTGTTGCCGTGCTTCTTAAATACAGAAAGCAGAACCTTCAAAGCGACAATGAAGTGCCCTGCGTTCATACATATCAGTGTTAGCGGCAAAATAACCATAACGCAGACTTGAGAAAAAACAATCTTATGACCTGTTGCGCTTTCGTTACCCTTTGATGGCCTCGAGCAAGTTAACGCGCATGGGGCTTCATGTAGCTCGCTGGTTCGGTTCCGCGTGCCTCATCGTGCTGGGCGACGTAGGTTTTTGATACGCAGCCTTCACGGCCGTTATCCTCGGAAACGTGAGCAGTATCTTTATTCATGAATAGCGGAAACAGGCGCTCAGTTTGAAAACAGGAGCTGGGACTATCCTCTCCGGACAATAAATTTTGGTCGGTGCCGCAAGTGCGGGGACAATATGTTTATCTTCCGCGCGTCAGAGTGTTGTCTTTCAACGGTGCCGAATCATGCGTACACGCACCAAGGTGGCCGGGGAATGAGCGTATTGTTTTTCTATATTTTAATTCTTCGCTCGAGAACATGCCTGATCAGGTTTTTATCTCATCTCTGAGGAGAATGTATAAGATGCAGTTGTACATGCTCTTAAAAATCTCGAGGTTTCCTCCGCCCCAAAAGTGGGTGCCAGAAGGCACCCAAAACTGTGCAAATGTAAGTCATGCACAAAACCCGGGTTCGAATCCCAACGCCAAGCTTCTCTTCAGACCTTGCGTCTTCTGTGGTTCAAACAACACGCACCTCATTCCCCAAATGACAATAAATCGGCCGTTGTATCCGTAATAAATGTCCGCATTAAATAAAACTAAAGTTGATCCCCCCCCCGCGCACACACACACCTGGCAGGTGGAACCGAAAGCCTTAATTAGAGTTGTCACTTTTCTTCAACCGGCCACCATCGAATGTCGCGGTAAGTTATAGTGAGTTAGACGTGCCCACGGGGGCGTATTGTTGACAACATTGTAGTATCCACTGTGCTTGCTCCGCGCAGCTTGTGAAACGATCTATACCTCCCTTCGCGCCATTGACCGACCATACACCCACAACACGACTGGCTCGGCGGCGACCAGAGCAGGGTCACTGTCTTGCGCCTCATCGCCGCTGTTCCTTCCGCACGGGCGCCCCGGGCGTGGGGCGTTGTCGCCCGTGCGCGCCCGCCTCGTCCGTCGGGATGCCTGCCTTCTTCTCAATGGAGGCCCCTTCTCTCGGAAGTAGACATCCCACCAGCCCCCGCTGCCTCTGCGCTTCCAAGTATGCCCGCACACGCTTCGCGCGTGGAACCTGTCCTCCCGCCAGCTGCGCTGCGTTCCTGCTCGCGCACTTCTTTTTCTGTCTTTTCCAGCGTCCTCACGTAACGACGCCTCCCGGCATATCTGATACCTGGGTACCGCTTCCAGCCCGGCCTACGCTTTCAGCCCCCAGGGGTTCGGTATCTTTGCTCTCGTAGGCCGAAGCCGCAGGGTGGTAACAAAATTAAAACCGAGGACAGTGTTGACGGACGATACTGTGAAACATGGTTAAGTGGCGTGACAAAAACAAAGAAGAGACCCCGCATGACTAGCGCTGCACCACAGGACCAGCGCTAGTTCTGTGCGGCCTCTTCACCGTTGTCCCATTCATACTTAACCATGTTTCGCAGTTCTAACCAACTATTCCACATCTATGCGTGGACAATACCAATTGCACCTCACGCCCCTCCCCCCAGCACTGCCTTTGGCCCCGACCACGCAGTTTTGGAATACGACGACAGAAGTGAACGTTCAGCGTAGTTGAATCTAAAAACGGATTGATTGAGGCGTGATGTGGTTTGGGAAGCCGTTTAACTCTTTCGTACCGCGGGAAAATAGACGGATTTTTGGGGCTCCAAGAAATATTTTTTTCCGCAATAAAAATGGTTAGGCGTTAATTACAGGAACACAAAATATAGATTATTTAACGGCCTTTCCAATAACACCAGTTTTTTCAATGTTTTCATATATTATAGTTGCGAAAAAAATATCAAAATAAAAAAATTTGTCAAGTTGTCAAAAAAAATGATAGAAAAGGAGCTGTGTATAACAAACCACCGGTAGTTGAAAAAAAAATAGAATATACATTTTGTAGGAAAACATTTCAAAAATACGCCCTAGAAAAAATGTCGACTTGCGCGGAACAGTTTGTCAGAGATAAAAATGTTAGCAAGCACGGTGCTCCTGTCATGCGGAGAAGCCCAACCTCCAATTCAAAATGTGCAATTTCGGGTGGTTCCCTGGAATAAATCTGGCGGTTTGACATTATCAGAGGCACCAGTTTGCCCCCACATAACGTAAAAACATCTTGTCAATGACTGACTTTGCATTTACAGCGAGCGCAATATTTGGGACAAGCACGCGATGCGAAAAAAACCCTGCATGAAGTTGAAAACGGAACGCCGTGGTTGACGCTTGTTGACGTTCATGGTCAGTTATCTCTGAAAACATAAAGCTGAGCTTAATTATCATCTTCTTACTCGCAATTGTAGCCTTGCTCGCAGAAATGAGGCACACCCGCCGCGGTGGCTCAGTGGCTAAGGCGTTGCGCTGCTGAGCACGAGGTCGCGGGTTCGATTCCCGGCCGCGGCGGCCGCTTTTCTGATGGAGGCGAAAAGCAAAAACGCCCGTGTGTGCGAGATTTCGGCGCACGTTAAAGATCCCCAGGCGGTCAAAATTAATCCGGAGCCCTCCACTACGGCGCGCCTCATCGCCTGCGTTGCGTCGGCGCGTTAAACCCCACAATCAATCAATCAATCAATCAAGAAATGAGGTACGATGCGCTCGAATCGTGGCCTGCGATCTTTGGCCGAGTAGCAGTTGCGCGATGAAAAAGATCAGCACAACAGGCCTCCTCTATTGCAGCACCACCTGACAGTTTTCAAATGAAACAGTACAGAAACTTATCGGAGACTCAGTCCGAATAGACAGTTCAACTAAGCAGCAACACTAGACACCTGGAGATACCCTCGTATGGAAACGAAACTCGAGGGCGAACAGCTAGCAGTGTAAGGCCGGTTTGAAGCGCTGTCTTCGGCGGAGCAGATATCTGGCGACTGGGTGTGATCTTTTGACTTGCATCTGAAGTTCTTATCGCAGAAATCGGGTTATGGTGGGGGGAAATCAGGAACGGCAAGCTTTGTTCGAGGATCAGTCGCGGACGCCCAAGGTACCCTTGAAGTTCGGCAGCTGCGTAGTAGCTCTAAATATGGATTTCGCGATGCAGAAACGAAACCGAAACTGTTGTAAACTGTTCGCGAATGGTCCTGGAACTACCACACAACTTAGAACAACGTGCGCAAAGGCAATAAAACTGCCTAAAATCATAAAGTAGTTTTGCAAGCAGGCACTGCTTGATATTTTCAGCTGATTTCTGTGATCATTATTGTCAGAGTGCAAACCTAATGATTGAAAATCGTTTGCTGGTTCACCATTCATGCCCTGATAACAAAAAAAAAAAAAAAAAAACACTGATGCGGAGTAATTACGAGTGGCACGCACTCTTCTTTGGTAGCAGTGACCCGCGATAACCACGCCCCTTTTCCACACCCAGGTGCTTCAAACACATGTCAAAAATCACGTTTTTGTTGCAAAAATGAAAACAAAAGTGATTTTGAAAGGCCATTTGCTGATTTAACTCCAAACAGCTTTACTCGTTCGAGCAACGCCTGGAACGCTATGGAAAGGCGGTCTCAAACTATAGTTCAAATTGAACCATTTTGAATAAACGCGGTCGCGAAAGTGTTAAATGACCTCAACAGGACTCCCGAAACAGACGTGTTCTCCGCGTTTTGACGACGATTACTAGCACCGCAAGCACAAGGTTGCAACCGTCACCACCAAATCGGCCCTTATAACCTGTGCTTCAATTACCACGACATCCACGCATATTGCTGAGGAACTGGCGATTGCACTCGCACTTGTTCACACCAAGAGCGCGGTCATCTTAACCGACTCCCAAGCTGCCTGTCGGAGCTTCTTGGCGGGGAGGGTGGCCCCACCAACTTTCCGCCTCCTCTCGCAACATCAGCCACAACGAAACGTCGCCCTCGTCTGGACACCCGCCCACTGTACATTGACAGGCAATAATTTTGCCCATCATCAAGCCTGCGCACTCTCCTCCCAGGCCCCAGAAGAACACGCGGAGTCCACACCACTGGTTACGTTTCAAGACATTACACAGTACTGTCGACTCGACAGGCAACAATTCCCTCAACCTCACTCCAAGCTGTCCAAATCAGAAGAAACGACTCTTCGTCGCATCCAAACGAATACCTTCGTCCATCCAATTCGCTTACACCACATGTTTCCCACTCAATTTCCCGCCCAATGCACTTTTTGCTCTAAGCCTGGCATACTCGTCCACATTTTATCAGAGTGTACGCATAACCTTGACCTCCCACCCTTTCCTTCCCCCCTCCCCCTCCATGAGCTGTGGGAGAACCTGATCACCAGCGACCACCTGGACGTCCAGCAACTACTGGCATCTAGGGCGTCGGTCGCCCGGTCGTCACTTGGATTCCCGGACTAGGGAACCACTCCTACTTTATAAGGCTCATTAAAGTTTCATACTACTACTACTACACCGAAACGTAACGATGTGCCCAGCAATTCTCACCTAGCTTCGCCATTCAAGTCTTGCGCGTGAGTACAAGCTTCGGTGGATATTTTTTTTTTATTCACAAGACAACCCCATACTCAAAATTCTCGCGAGGGCTGTGCAGAGTGTCATACGGAATATAAATTCACAGTCTAGCTGCACACAGACAGTCAGCGGAATCAAAATATAACCTGTTGCGCACTTCTTCAGAAAGTAACCCTTCCCAACGTGGAAACAGCACGTACGTTGGAGGCTGGAAGAAGAAAACAGAAACCTTCATGTGCTCATACACTTACTCTAAGAACGTTCAAAGCAGCAAGCTTTGCGGCTCGATTTCGATTACGACGCAGCGGGAGTTTCAAATTTGCACGTACCCGCGCCGGCTCGGAGCAGCAGAGACTCTTGAACGCGAGTGCGTCTCTCGCCGCAAAGAGGGTGTTCGCAGCGTGATTCGAATAATGAAGGCGCGCCCGGCATTCACCGTTGCCGCCGCCTTCTCCGCAAGGCACGCGCCTACCTCGGAAAACACTCACCTCTATCTCCGCTGAAGGCCTCTAATCCACACTGCTATCTTGTTGCTTGCGTTACCACTGCCGTCTGTTAGCCTTTGAGTGTAATGCCTTTTTTTTTTTTGCATTTTGTCCAGTTCAAAGACGGGTGTTTGTAACACCTTCAACAGGAGCACATTACCTCACGGCTTTATCGCCTTGGTAGTGTTTGGCCGAAGTCAAACTCCTGAGCCAGGCAGCGAGCTGCTTTCACGCCTCGCCGTGTGCGCCCATGAGCTTGGCCGATCACAGAGCCCCACCGCAACGAATTTGAGGAATGATAGCGGCATTTGCTTGCCCTTGCCCTTTGCTGCTGTTTTTTTAGTATAATTTGTTGTATGTTCTAAGCATAACTCTGTGAAGACCGGCGCTTTTTTTGTGGGCGCTTTTATGCGAACGCACATAGCGAAAAGATGGCGTCAGCGTCCGGCGGCAAGGAAAAGTCACGGGGGCACCTAAGCTTTCTGTTACAATGTAAGAATGTGTGAGCAACATTTCCTGTTGTGTTGTGAAAGCGTATGTGGGCGCGGTAGGCTAGAACGGACGATTGGGAGAGTTGGCACATTGTTGCGAATAACGGCGCAAAAATAAACATGACGCAAGAAGAGGCGAGGGCACACACACAAAATTGTGTTCGGGCTCTTCCTCATCTGGTGCTTTTTTTATGTTGTTGTTTACTCTGCTGCTAGGGGTGATAGGGATATGCTGATGGCGCTGCCAATAGGAATTGCGGAATGGGCCTTGAGTCTCTGACGAATGCTCTCAGCTTCCCTGGCCAATCGCTCTGGGCGGGCATATGAAACATGTCGGTGGTTAAGTCGAGACCGCAGGCGAACAAGAAGTGGGGAATTTAGCATGAGATCTTTACGGCTGGGTTCAGTGTCCACTTCTACTTTTGCAGCAGCCCATCTTATCAATGCTTGGATGGTCTTTTGTAACGTTCGTAAATGTGACGTGAGATTTCGCCATAAAGCTCTAATTTATTACTTAGAACACAAGCTTACGCACACTGACAGAGGCAGAAAGGCTGGGGCTGTTGGGCTCATGCATTTGTTTGTACACCAACTTGTGTCTCATTTTTTTCTTCTACAAATTGGTTGATCGCCCACTATCACTAACTGTACTTCAGCAGCGCATAAGTTTCCATTTCCCTTTCTTGCTGATATGTACGGGCGAAGTTAATACGAAGCCGCCATGAGGATTTCTCAAGGACGTTGTGGAATCTTACGCCGCATTTTTTCCTTGAAATATCTGTTCAGCCTGTCAAGGAAAACTTTGACTAGCACTCTAAGTGAAAGCCTATTCCCGGTGCCTATTTATCGCCACCCTTACATCGGCCATCATAAAATCAACGTTTTGAAACCTGTAATGAGAATGTGTGTTCCACCAAATGAACAAAAAAAAACGCCTTTCTTCAGGCTTTATTGTTCCACACTCCCTGTTAAGACATGGCTGCGCGAAAAGGGAATGTCGATTCCTTGGTCGGACAATTGCCGCCTATGCAGTCAACCAGACACAATTGATCAATGTTTTGTGCTGTGCCGTGACGCAGTGTTCTTCTGGGACGTTGAAATGACCCTGTACACCATACGGTTCTGGCCTTTTCATGATGTTAATCGGGTACCTTATGACGTTGTTGTAGTACAGGGGTTTTCACAGCTTGTGGCAGTGCCGCATGAATAACCGACATGTAGAACCCTCCCATCTAAGTCCATTTAAGTCCATCTAAGTCAATTTCTCGTGAGCTGGCTGCGTTGTTGAGGAGTGTTTATGCGGCGCAGAATGGTCCACCGGACTGGTTGAATCTTGTGGATGTGTTTGTTTGCTTGCCTGACTTTTGAAGGACGCAAACCGCAGTTGGACTTATGTGCCTTTTCATCGATGTCTGTTAGCTATTGTATTGTTTTTTGGTCGTTATGTGTGATCGTGAGTGTGCTTAATTTTTCATTAAATTAAAGGGAAAAAAAGGCTTTACTAAACGAGTTGCTTAGTTTACTCTTAATGCTGTCGGAAAAACAACCCGTTTGAGGAGGTAGTGTTTCTCGAGTGAAATTAACTCAGTGTTCTCGATATAAAATCCAGCGTATACAAGTTCAGTACCTATGTTCGCTGATAATTCGCTTGTGCTAGTTAATCAAGCTATGTTTTTATTGCAATACATAGTTTGTGCCCTACGTTACGGTACTGTTAAATACTCTTGAAGAAGGTCAGCTTGTCAAAAATGCATGTGTTCCCGTATCTGCACTCCCGGATACATTTTGGTGTATTTTCTCAGGTACCTCCGAGATATCCCATTACATCAAATACGAGTGCATCTGAGTATATTGGTATTTTGCGCACCATGGCACGAGAGTATTTTCTGCCCGCCCCTGGTCTCCTGCAACACCTCCGCACCACACCCGGCTCTGAAGGAGAAACCGTCTTCTGCATGCCCTCGTCGCGCTCACAGCCCAGTGGCGCATCCTATCGCTTCCTGTACGTCTTGACCAGTTGGTACGGTTTTAAGTGCAGATCACTTTATGGGCTCGCCTTTTCGTCTTAGTTCGCTAACGGTCGATGCGACTGCCGCAATCAGGCGGAGCAGTGAGATAACGGACCCAAGTAGAGCCTTCTGTACCGGCGTCAGGTAGTGACGCTGAGACTTCGAAAACCGCGCTGTTTAAATAGTCATAACTATTCGAACCTCGTGAACCGCTTGCGCTTGTCATACATCTCCCCGTTAATTAGCGAAAAGAAAACTTTTCAGGCAAAATCTGTGCATATAACCGGCAGCCCTCGCGTTCATTTAGTTAGGAACGCACGTTGGGTTGGTTTTTGCGATAGTAAGCGAAAAATGCGGTCGCGCTAGAAGAAAATGACGCGTTCGAAATGCCGCAGAAAGGCTCCAGCCACGCAATAAAAAAATTACGCATTCGAAATGACGCGAAACATCTCCGGCATACGAAATTAAAGCAAGCGGAAAAAGAACAGAACTCCCGCTGGCGCAGTTTCAGGGAGTGGGCGCGCTAGCACTGCTAAGGCGGGAAATTTGAAATGCAGCAGTGAGTGGATAACAGCGCTGCAGCCCATTATGGCGAATCACTGCTCTGCACTTACGACAGTTTTCACATTGAGTGTAACTGCTTTAATTTTTTCATCTGTCCTTCATAATAAGACGTAAATGCGTGAAAAGGGAGGAGCCTGAAAGAAACCCTCCTCCTGAGTCTCCTCTAACGCAGAATTTACATTCACATGAGCTCCAGGTGACGGCGAAGGAATGTTCTTTATGGCTCTAATCTGCCCTTCTTGGTACATATCATGGCGGAAAGAGGCTCTAAATTTGACGAAAGCGGAGTACAAGAATAACATCTGTCCAGCGGCGTGCCCCGTTTTTCTTGCCCTCCGTTTGTGTCATGGTCCGAGCTGCGGTCCACCCGGAAAGGCTGCTCTTTTTCTTGTTACGGCGAAGAAAGCGTGAAGGCTGCCGCCATGTAACAATGCTTGCGCTATATACGTCCGCAACATATTATTCGCAATAACGTGTCCAAACATTCTACATGCGGTACATCCCCTGCTGTTAAATATTGTCTTTTCTTTTCTGCCCAAAGTTGCCCAAAAAAATCCTTCAGCTTGTTGCTTCGTCCTTCTTTCCGGCTTTTCGCGCAGTGTGTGTCCTGGTAATTTATTTCTCCTTTTCACCGACTGCTTTGATAGAGCCCGCTTGTCGTGTTATTCCACACAATATCCCGTTTTTCGTCCGAGCAGCGCCGGATCAATGCCATGTTTTCGTGGTCACCGCGTCGTGTTCAAATTTATTCAACCATTGTCACAAACGACAAGGACCAACGCGCTAGCGAAAAAGAAGATCAACATGAATAGTTTTGACGGGTGGTTGGGTAAGCTGCTATCGAGCTTTTTTGTGAAGCGCGCTCCATGCGTTAAGCTGTCAGGCTTTGTTGAGCCATAGAGCCAGCCTGCGTGCCGGCGTCTAGGAAAGGGATTTCTTTTTGGTTTTTGTTGATCGTTTGGTTCCAAATGTCACAAAACGGGGCAGCCGCATTGCATTTTATGTTCCGCTTATCGTAATGTATTGTGTCTCCCGCCTGGGAGCGTGGCGAAATAAAACTGTTTCGCGTTTTTTGACTGCTATAGCAGTGGACGTTAAATTCGGCTCGTTTGTGGTTTTGGTAGCCGCGTTTCCATGCCCCTAGGGGAAATGGTGGAAGCAACGTTCTTTTAACGCCGGTTGGATGAAATACTGTCAGTTATCACATATAGAGGCTTTAATGCGTCTGTGCGGCAATGTCGATGAAGACGAAGTTGATGTCGTTTTTACAGCTTTATTGTATGAGAATCAGCCATTGAAATCCAAATTACTTAAAGACCAACTGCACGCGAATTTCCGTCCACGCTAAGAAATCGGCCTAGAATCGGTTTTCTCCGCCGCAAACGACTTAAAATACTGCCTTCTCCGCTCTCCCCTCCCACCTCTAGCAAGAAAAAAAGCCCTGCAAAGGTCGGTCGGCAGCCTTTTCTATGACGCCTTTCTACGGAAGATCTTCTGTTGTGCAGAGTACGGACCAAACTCGCAGCACCTCATTCAGCGGGGTGTTCCCCAAGGTCGACTGCTAAGCCCGACAGTTTCTAACCCAGCTCTTAACGGACTCGTACAAGCTCTGCCAAAAAGAAAAAAAATATCTGCGCTAACCATACACCCGTATTTCAAGACCCCATAGCAAAACAGAGTCGATACCCCGCAAAGTTGCTTGGCATTATTATCGTCAGAAACATTTCATGCAACGCACATTTGACTTCCCTGAAGAGAACACGACAAACATTGCCCACATATTTAAACTTCTTGGCTGAAAGTCACGCGGAACACCGTTCAGAAGAAGGCTGCAGTTTTAACATGCACTTTTCTCGGCCTTCTTTCATTGGATTTTGCCGGTGGTTTGTTATACCACTACCAGCGGCGGAGAAGGCAAGGCGCAGGATACGAGAATGGGAAGGGGTAGCGGGCTCCGTGGACATCATAAGATGGCAGAGCGTCTTCACAATGAGGGACGTAAGGCGCCTTTCCTGAGTACCCCTATGCAACCGACACTTGGACGTCAATTGATGGTGATGTCGATTACGATTTCGAGCGAGGATATAAATTCGTCGCGGGCCTGAACCGGCAGACCCCATACCGCGGCCTGCTCGCACTATGCCGGAAGCGCGCGCTGAAGGGCGCGACGGGCCGGGAGATGGGAGGAAGGGACCGGAACGGGAAATGGGAATATTTCTGGGGAGCGATTTTCTCATCGTCGACCGAACTGGCTAAGGGGAACGAGCAGATTAGTGAGAGAATGGACTGCGCTTATCGCGCGATCTGCAGCGTATCGCCATTAGTTGTCAATATTTGTTTTCTCTGACAGTATACATTATGCCTCGTTCTCTTCCATTGTTCCTAGGCAGAGGCTGATATTGACACAGGCTGATAGAGCTTCGCGAGCTCTCCTCCAAATAAATTAAGTACAATTAATGCGAGGATGATACTTTAGTGATGTGAAAAATAAATGTCTGGGACCAATGCCTACACAGCACCTGCTTTTATTCTCAGTGCCGCGTTTGTGCGCATGTTTGGCACTTATCATTAACTATCCGCCTCGAAATTTGTTGTTGTTGCTCTTAAATTTCGTCAACTTTATGCCTAAAGAAAATTAAAACGTGCGGGTTAAACGGAATGCCGGCAATAACAGGAGAAAGTTCCAAAAAAGTAAACTGAGTTTACGCTTCTTTAAAGAAAGGCAGTAATTAATTGTCTTAAAGAAGCAGTAAATAGTTTCGTGATATATCACGGTAACTCATAGCAATCAAGAAGGGTAAAAACCAACGAATAATAATCTGGTGACAAGCATATATGCGACATTGCACGATTCAATGCTGTGCCGTAGCCCAATATTAACGACCTGAGTTTTAACGCTTCCAGTAATGTTTGGTATTGTCACGCAGCGAAGAACGACGCGGGGTGTTTGAATTAATAAGGTTTATTGGGGTAAACTTTCGCTCCGCTATAAGTTAGAAGTGACGTGCGCGTACGAGTTCGGTGAATCGATCAGCGTTTGCTGTGCACGCATTTATTTCAGAACATTCTCATTTCTAGAACCAGCCAATTAGATCGAGAACATTGCAGGACGAATAACGACAAGGTTTACCCATTCGCTATCAAACGAGATTGCCCGGCGTGGCATACCACACAAGGTGCAAACGAGGGCTGTTCGAGACACAGCATAAGATTAAGATAGCCGGGCGCGTCGACGCCCTAATAACGAGAGAGAGAGAGAGAGAGAGAGAGAGAGAGAGAGAGAGAGAGAGAGAGAGAGAGAGAGAGAGAGAGAGAGAGAGAGAGAGACTTTTGTCCGAGCGACGGTCAGTGAGGGTTCTCAAGGCATAGTTTGTGGCATTTCTTTCTGTGTATGCTATTGTCCTTCTTTGTCATTTCACACGCTTTTTTTTTGCCTGTGCACTCTGCTGAACTGTTTCCCGTGGTAGGTCTCAGTTTAACCTTCAAATTGAAAAAGAACTAGTTGTAGGGACTCGAGGAAGGGCAGGGAAAGAGGAGGAGACCCTGTCACATAATCGCAAGAATGGGGGGGTCTCAACGTTATAGTAATAAAAAGGTATATTTGTGTCCTTGATCAAATACTGAGCTTCCAAATATACTGGGCTCAGCACATAGTCAGAAGGCTGGAGATAAACGAGGGAAAATTCATTATCGACGTCGTGTGTGTGGCATGCCGTTAATAAAATTATTTATTCATATGCGGAACGTTGAGAGTGAGCTACCTGTATCGACTTCTTGTTAATCGTAAAGATTTGCCGAGAGGAATTTTTTAACAGTGTGCCTGTTGTTGCTGCCGGTAATGTGTGTGGTAAACGGCGTCATCAAAAAACCGAGACACAGTTACTTCCACCGTTTAGCGCGCACGTGAGCACGAGTTTTATGAGGAGTTTCCGGCATCGTCCAGGCTTGCGCTTGGAGCTCTCAAAAAATACCAAGAAACCAGTTTACGTGCGTCCGCGCCTCAAGTGGGCAGCACAAGACAGATCGCGCTACAGACGCCCAGTTCGCGAAGCCGGTTGCCACCGGTTCTAGCGCGTGCTGACGCGTTGCGCTTCGGGAGAAATCTGAAAGCTTGCGGACAAAACGATCCGGGCCCGCCAGTCATGCATGAGGAGGACGACGATATTGATGGATATGCCGATGACCACTACTACCACAGTGAAAAGCGATGACGGAACATGTAAATAAACAATTCCAAACCTAATGCAATGCGTGGTGGTGTGTCCCTCAGTGCTTACATAGAAAGAAATCCTCCAACTCCGCTTTGGTTTAAGCCTGGGCTGCGCAACTTAGTTTAAGCTTCGCCGATTTCTAAATATTTAGTTTAGGCGCCAGATACATTTTTGCCCGCCTGACTTGAATCACTGCCGTCCCGTTTACTGAACTATCCGGAAATAGTCACACAAACAGGAAAACCACAACAAATGTGGTCAGAAATAATTGCTTACAATGTAAAAAAACAAATATTTGGGCTTCTACAGGAACAGATTTCACTCCAATCGTACCGAAATTCTCGTGAAAAATGCACACAACCAGAAAACTAAGTGACACAGGGCAGGTGTCACTGGAAGCCAAACGGATGTCCGGATTTACTGGTGGTCGGATGGGCAGGTTTATTGGGCGCTGACATCGGGAAATGCTGACAACGCCCGTCGTAATTCTGTCCGCGTATGCCGATGTGCCGAAGGACTGCTCTATGGCCTCGTTAACGGGGTCTTCTTTTGCCGGCTTCAATCACGTCCCTGCCGAAACGAACACGGGGCGTGCCGTCGCTTCCTCCCACGAGCCGAGAAAGGGGGATATTAAGTGACCGTGACGTCTGCGCCTCCGGCTGCCGTCCAAGAAGAGAAGATCCACCGGACGTTTCGCTGATAGCGCCATCTGCGTCTGTGCTTAGCCGACCAGGCGCATCAGCCGACGGTACCTGCTCAAATCACCGGGCCTTACAGCAAACGACGACGAGCCTGTTGCGCCGACATGCGAGAGGATTGCTTTCCCCGTGGTTCTGATCGGTGAAGCCCCAGATCACACCGTTTGAGTGGCGGGACGCATCTAGTGTTGTTCGGACGTCCTCGCGTAACCTCGTTTTTAACCTTATAAATTCGTGAGCCTTTCCACTCTTTGAAGGTGGAAGACCAGTGAAGCTGGTTTCCCATTACGATGACAGAAGAGGCGCGAAATTCAAAACGGAGAACTGAAACTTTTCTTGGCAATGGGACCTCCTCCCGGGGGAGCCGGAGTAAACTAGACATGAAGGTGCTAGGAACTCAGATAAAGAGAGGGTGGTGCCAAGTTGGCATGGCCTACATGGTTCACACTGCAGCAAATCCTTGAGGAAGTTTTATTTACTTCAGACTCCAGAGATCTTGGAAATGGTGACCATTGATAAGTAGTCTACTCAAAATAAGCTTTTGCATACAGCAATTTTTTTAATCAAAAGTTCGAGACTTAAGTTTTTGCGCACTCAGAACAAAAATGTACGAAACTCTAGCCAACCCTTGCCTGTGACAAAAGCAACCAAACTTGTATGCATAACTCCAACAACCTGTCATGGTAATTCAGGAACGGCGTCGCCTGTCACGCTGCCCCTTGGAGAGCTACTCGAACCTCCTCGACGTATAGGGAGAGGGGTACCCATTGCATCTCCTCCGAGAGGCAATGACAAGCTCGTTAAAGGGACAGACAACCGATTTTTATGGAGTGCATGTCCTTCAACTCTATGAAAGCCAGCGTTTTATATACTAGCGTGACCGCAAGAATTTCCGAATAAACATGCAGAACTAATTTTAATTTGGCACTAACATGTCTGAAGTCTGAAAGGTGCCGCCATGTAGGGTATAAACGTGACACTACCTTACGTGTCCAAACGACTCCGTCGATTATAGTGCGTGATTCAGAAACCGCATAAAAGAACAGGAAACGTTCAGCATTATGTTGCTTTAATTGGTGACAAATTTTTAAGTACCTCTTTTCATCTCACGTGCAGTTCAGAGTGCGTTGTCGCACGGCGCACTGTCACGGTTGCCAGCATACCGTTTGGTGGGTATGCTGGTAGATATAGAAATCTGCCGCGTATATATCAGCTTCTTTCGTTGTAGATGTCGACAAAAGATGATAGTCTTTCGTCGACATTTACCAAGTAAATGTCTCCCTTCGCTTTCCCGCTCACCTGTCATGTTGTTCCTCTTCCGTCGCGCTCATCCCAAGGTAAGCACGATAGAGGTTTGCTCAAGTCAATTTAAATTTACCGCGTTCCACTGCTCCAAGTCGGGTGCCTCAATGCCAGCGCTGCCGTACGGTGGAGAGACGCGTGAATCCAGGCGCCCTACTTCAACGTTTATAGAACCACGTTGCCCTACTCCACTGTGCGTTCCAAGTAGAACGTGGAACATATCCAGTGAAACCTTTCGGAACTGTTCCCGCTTGATTTGTTAAAATGCCGCCAGAAGCTGCAGTGGCGCGAGCGACAGCAGGCGACGGAGTGAATTTTTAAATGCAGAGTATTTCTTTAACTCACATGTAGCGTCCGATGTCCGTCCGCAATAGCGCAGCGCGCAGGCGCGCCCTCTCCCCCACTCCTCCTCTCCCGTATCACGCTACCCTCCTCGCTCTCAACAACAGGTCCGCACCCCTCCCCCTGCACTATATAAAAAAATAATACTTACCGGCGCCAGGTTTCGATCCCACGACTCTGCGGGCGGAACGCACGGTACATGGTGCTCTACCCACTCCGCCACAAAGCCGACACAGAATGGAAGGCTACGAACGCGCCTTATATCCTTGACTCATTCAAACTACGTCAAGAAGCTGCTGATACAACGCATTCACTACCTGTCGGCGGAACGCGAGGTACATGGTGGTCTTCCCACTGCGCCACAAAACCGACACAGAATGAAAGGCTACGAACGTGCCTTATATCCTTGACTCATTCAAACTACGTCAAGAAGCTGCTGATACAACGCATTCACTACCTGTGGGCGGAACGCGAGGTACATGGTGCTCTTCCCACTGCGCCACAAAACCGACACAGAATGAAAGGCTACGAACGCGCCTTATATCCTTGACTCATTCAAACTACGTCAAGAAGCTGCTGATACAACGCATTCACTACCACCAACTCCCCAAACACTAAACGTTAACGCAATACACCCACCCCCTATGCGACGCATTTACTCGAGTCCCCCTCGCGGGGAGATGGGCCCCTTTTTTTTTTTTCTGCAGGGGGTATAGTATTTCACTTCGGAAAAATCAAGCATACATGAAATATTTTATAAAGGAACACTGTAAATACTACTTATATATTAATTTCCAGCCTTATATTTGGGTAATGTCTTCTTCTTGTTCAACAATGTTGACAAGTATGAAAATTGACACCGGACATAGACGTTTAGATTTGGCTTGGGTATATATAAGACTATATTGCGCAGCTTTCATTTCAATTTGGCTGGGTGTCTGAATCGAGTCACAGACAGACAGACAGACAGATAGACAGACAAACAGACATACAAACAGACCAAAATTTATGCGATTATGTAGCCCAAGAAAGACTATCGTCTTAAAAAATCAGCAGAAATTCAGAGGATTGTCTACTAATGCGTAGCATTCGTATGCCTCTTGTCTAGAGCGTGAGTTCTTCACAGCCAAATTTTTTGTTTCTTCAAAATACTGTCCGACCAATTATCTCCGTTTGCGCTATTATAACGATTAAAGATGCTACATCTGCCAAATCTGCATTACTGTGGAAATTCAGGGCGTTACACGGTTCGCCATTTTCGCTATGTTTTCATTTTCTTATTTTTTTTTTTCAAATTCTGTGCGACAAATTATCTCCATTTTCGCTATTATAACGATTAAAAGTGTTACTTCACCAAATCTGCGTTTCTGTGGAAATGCAGGGCGTTACACGGTTCCCCATTATCGTCATTTTAAAGCGAAGCCTTAGCGTCCTGACTGATGCCGTTGTACGCAATACTCCCTGCAGCCAAGTCAACTTTTACTGACGATGAAGATCAAGTGCCGTGAGTGAAGTTAAAAAAAAATATATCCCGGGCCATCTCCACTAACCTGAACCCTGGGGGAGGGGCAAAGCATGCAGTGTATAAGTGTATTCTTGGCGCCTTGGCGTTTTCGCCAACGGAGATGAAACCATTGAGGGGGGGGGGGGGGTAGAGGTATACAGCTTTGCTGTAAATGTCTCTTGTTTTTGAAGCACGAATTTCTCTAGCGCGAGGCGTAAACGAGTAATGAACTGCGTTAGAACGCTGGTTTGGGCTAGCTGGTGGTGCATACTGATGGCGGTGCATACTTTTGCGCTGTTTCGAATTTCAGCGTAAACAAGTGTCAGGGTGTTTTTTTTTTTGTTTTTTTTTAGCACGCGTTACGTTCTAGCGCGAGGTGTAATTGAGTTTCCCGGTGTTTTAGTACTGTGAATACACGGGACGACGCTTACGACGACGACAGGAGACGCCAACAGCCCCAACACCTAAGAGGCTTCGCCCCTAAAAACGCTTCCCGTGGCTGGAATCGAACCTGGGTCCTTCGCGTTACTAAGCCGGCGTCTATCCAATTGCTCCATTTCGACACGTTCGAAGGGAATACCAAGCAGCAGGTACCTATCTGCGCCGTACCCCCAAACCCAAACGTTAGGCTTACCGAGTAACACCCGAGAGTTTCTGTGGGTGTTCTAGAAAAAGTGGTGCGTACCTCCAGATCAGCACATACTCGCAGTGTGGGAGTGACCAACCAGAAATCTATCACGAGAAAGCTTCGCGTTCAACCATCGTCATCGTTACACGGAGGGGTGCGTAATTTTTTTTTCTGTTTTGCTTATTTTCGATTTATCAAAATTCTATCCTACACTCGGTTACAACTCAAGAACGGCACCACCTCATGTAGTGTATAACTCTGCCAAAGCGCCGGACCCGTGACGTCAGTGCGCGCGCGTTTTGAAAGGGGTTTGCTATGAATGCGTGATATCGTCTGCCGTGTCTCACGCAGTTTGTTTGTCGTCACTGGAGTCGTTTATAAGCATATTAAGTCCAAAAAATCACGGGAACGGTTCACGCCATGTTCAATGTATTCCCAGTAACGCTCTACTTGCGCCGCGCAGAGAAACATCCGGCTACGGTGATAAGTCACAGCGGCAACTTCCGGTGCCGTTCTTAAGTTGTCACCGAGCATACCAATATTTTCGATATATGCAATTATAACGAGAAAGGTGTTATTTCCACCAAATTCGCATTTCTGTGGGAACGCAGGGCGTTACACGGTTCGCCATTCTCGTCATATTTTTATATTTTGCTTATTTCTTCGTATTTGAAAATTCTGTCAGAGCAATTACACCCATTCATGCTTTATAACGATAAAAAGTGTTGCTTCCACCAAATCTGCATTTTTGTGGAAATCCAGGGCGTCACGCGGTTTGCCATTTTCGCTATTTCTTTCTATTTTTCTTTTTTTTTAAATTCTGTCCGACTAATTATCTCCAATTACGATATTATAACCAATTAAGGTGGAACTTCCGCCAAATCTGCATTTTTGTGGAAATGCATACCGTTACACGGTCCCGGCTTCGGAGATACTCGACAAAGAACGCTACGCATTAAAATTCCGATTTAAGAAGCGCGCTATCAGCAAAGCCATTCAGGGTTAAGATATTTTAAGAGATGCCCTTTCATCTTGGATAAAGGGAATATACTCGACAAAATTCGTATGTCTGTCCCTTTGAGCTTGCCATTGCCTCCTGTGATGGGTAGGCCGTTGAGTCGACTTGAGGAACCACCTCTCTTGAGGGAAAACGCGCACAGAACTCTGACCGCGGGGAAAACGTGCTCTGTAAATTTAAAGCCTCCGCGCGCCACGGTTTTTTGCGCGTAAGTGGCTTGTCGCAACTGGCAGTTTTCCGTCGTTTAAAGCCTGGGCTCTGAATGCTTTAGAAAACCATTACGCGCCCCTTGCACGCTTTAGTTGCACTCGCAAAGGGGCACAAAAAGCCCGCAGGCAAGAAATGTCGGCTCGGCGAAGTAAACACGCAACTAAGGTCGCTCAGATACGCAAATGAAGGCGGAAGGGGAGTTATGGAAACAGGGTGATCGCTTCTTTTTCCGTTGGGAAATATACAGAACTTCCTTGTCGTTCTCAGAGGGAGGAAAAAATTGCGCCCATTGCACGCTGTGAACATGGTTGGGCAGCGAAGTCACACGACTGGACGCATACGAGACACGATCGATCGCTGCGTATTCCAAAACAGTGTGAGAAGCAGAAGATGATGGGCTGTAATTAGCTGGGATGTTCGACCGCCCCCCTCCCCCCAACACACACGCATACACACCTGCACGCACGCACAAGAACACGCACACACGTGCACGCGTATACGGGTTGGCAACAAATTCCCTTAGTGTATCGTATTACAAAGGACACTCACAAGCATTTGGATCGAGAACACGCTCAGAGATATGGTGCTCATGATACCGCTACATGGGAAGTCACTTTAACCCCAGCCCGACCTTTGCTGCAGAGGAACTGTAGTTGCCCCGTCCTGGCATCACGTGACCCCGCCCGCTCTTCATCCGCCTCGCCAGTCCTTTTCTCTCCGTGGCGGAGCTACAGAGGTCCCAGCCATTAGGACGGCATGTATCGACGCTGTTTGCATTGGGCGCTACGTGCGCCCCTAGGGCACGGTGCGAGATGTTGCTCCCGTGGATTGCTTGCGCGTGAGCACTCAAATCTCCCTTCCTTCAATTAGAAGCACGCATTTCTACCTTTGTTTTTCAGACGCGGCCTGTTTCAAAGTGTACCACAGTTAGCGCTAATATGGCTGGGCTGCGCACTCAACTGGCTGGAAGGATTGGTTTAATGAAAATCGGATGGTGTCTAAGCAAAGCGCTCGGATCATCACCTGATTGTTGGTGTCCCAGCGCTCGTTTGTCCGTATGCCTATGCGTCTCAAGTTAATTTAATTTAACCACTGCATGCGGGTGGGGAAGTCCAGGACGGTAGCCCGCGGCCGTCTGAAAGGTTTTTTCTTCTTCTTTTATATCGGCTGCAATAAACGTTTTCCTCTCCCATAGACGGAATTATCATTATTTCTCAAATTTTGAAATACTTTTCAGTGTTTTATTATTTTCGAGTTCTTTGCGAAACAACCTGAACGTCCCTGATTAGGCATAACTTTCACGCAATGCAGTCGGGTCGAGGCTTAATAAGCTTAATAATTAAACGAAGCTTAATGAGCGCAAGTGTCTTGCACAGGTTAAAAGGCTGAAACTCGGAAACAGTGGCTCAGGTTCCGTCCAAGTGCGAGTGCATAGAAAGCACGGGAACGGAAGCACGGCGAGTCTAAGCGAATTCGGCATGAATGTTGCGCAGCAACGAAAGATTGGTTCACTGCCGTCAGGTTGAGCGTATATCGTACTGCTGTGATACAACTTTCCAAGCCGGGCCATCGGATGATCATCAGAAGCACGCTAATTGCGCCAATTACGGGCAATTCGTGACAGCCCAAAATAAGACTACGCACTGATGCTTGAAAACGGCTGCTGGAGCAGGACTAGACGAACTTCATCTCATACTTTGTTCCAGTCCGCGCGGCACGCAAGCGTCCAGACCTACCGCATAGCCAGGCTGCTCGGTAAAACAGGCCATGCACCTTTATCGAAGATGCATACATCGTACGCTCTGCTGCCCAACGACCTGGTGCTGACAAGGAGACGCTTTCGACTATCACCTCCTCTTCTCAGGCCAACGCCTTCTACATACTAGTTAAGCCTGCACATTAGCGACCTAGCCCCCTGTTTCGTCACAACGTGACTCCTAAGCTTTCTGATGTAGTGTATTTTTCTTCCTTGCGTTAAATCTAGGCGGCCAAAAGTAAGTACACTACTATCGTTAATCCGATGTAACGATGCATCGGGGAGGCTTATCTCTTATATGGAAGGTGTTGCTCAGACATGCTCGGGTAAGCACCTCCTTAATTGGTTCGCTTGCTGCGTTAGCGTTTGTGATTTTTAGTGCCTCTTCTCTCGCTCCCAGTGGCTTTTTTGCAGTTCAGCGACTCGTCTTAGCCTCTCCCCTTCCACCCCTATCGTCTAGACGGCCAAGGCGGAGGAATGCGCGCCAAACAAAGTAGCAAAGCAGTGGTCGGCGTCGGAGGAGGAGGTTTAATGGCTGCTAACAACGCGCTAATGGAGTCGTCGCCGGGATGTGTACGGCGTGTGTAGTGGGCTGCGTTTCTCACTAATTGGCGCGCGAGCGTCCTTCAGAGCCTGCGCACTTCTTTACCTGCCCTGAGCTACACAGAATTGAGATTAGGGCAGGCAGCGCTGCTCTCGAACTGATGGCGAGCTGTCGACGGGTGATCGGAATCGAAGCCACGCTTGCTTAATGGTATACAGAAAAGATTTTAATCACTTGGTCGAGAACTTGAAAAGAAGCCTACAATAAAATGAGCTGACCTACGTCGTACCTGTCGTGGCTTGTTTTTCTCCACTCTTTATCGCATATATTTTTCTGTGGCCAGTCTTCATCACCCTACTTCACACCTTCTTTCCCAATGGCCAAGGTGTTACATTTTGAATTAGTGTTCTTGAAAACGCTAACGTCGACGCTGGCGCTTCGTATGAAATACAAAATATAGTTTCATATATATATACATATATATATATATATATATATATATATATATATATATATATATATATATATATATATATATATATATATATATATATATATATATATATATATATATATATATATATATATATATTGATTTGATTGATTGTAGGGTTTAACGCGCCGACGCAACGCAGGCGATGAGGCGCGCCGTAGTGGAGGGCTCCGGATTAATTTTGACCACCTGGGGATCTTTATCGTGCGCCGAAATCTCGTACACACGGGCGTTTTTGCTTTTCGCCTCCATCAGAAAAGATATATATATATATATATATATATATATATATATATATATATATATATATATATATATATATATATATATATATATATATATATATATATATATTTATCTGACAACCACTCGTGGCAATTCGAAACCGGCCCCGCAGAACTAAAAAATTCGGTTTCGAAGGAAAAAAAATCCCCGTTTTTCGCGAATCTATATAATCCGATGACTGTAATGGAGTATCAGTTACCTGCTTCGCAAGTTCACCTCGAATGACCCCGGCGTCGACAGGAAAGAGGCAAAAACCCAAGTTATCCAAGTAAAGCCAGAATTCAAAGCATGCCAACCGTGTATAACACATGATTAATGATTACAAAACGTAATTAATCCGTGATTAGTTATTGAGATTAATGATTAGTAACGTGTGAATCAGGTAGATTAAGACAGACTAGAATGGAGTAAATATCGATTAATGATTGATGGTAATGATTAGGAAGGTAGGATTAAGGTTAATTAAGATATATTAATGTTGATTAATGTGCATAAATGCGGATCAGGATGGATTATTAACCGCAAGATAGCGTGGCTGACCTGCCGAGTTGTGGACTTGTAAATAAAAGGTACCCGTCACAATAGTACGCCATTTTCTTGCTTTTAAAGCACGCAAGAAATCTTAACTGTCCCGAGCATTTTTTTCCCCTCGCTTTGATTCAAAGAAATGTTAGTTCGTGCGTGCAGTTCTACTGTATAGTCTTCGCCGTGCATCCACCTGCTATTCTGCACTCGAAAGCTCAAAACGAATGTATTAAAATAATATGACGCGGGTGCATGGAACCCCCCCCCCCTCACCCCCCGCCTTCCACACGCACACATGAGCTGCGATTTTCGTTTTTATGAACGTACTATGTAGGCATCGTGCAGCCTTTCAAAAATTGAAACTCCACTTAAAGCAGGGAATAACGCAGGCATGCATCGAAAGCCCGCATCCATACATCCATAAACATTTATTGGAAGATACGTAAACAAGGTTAGACACGTTCGCCTTTACCAGATTTACCAGGCAGGCTGGCATTTCTTCCCTTTTTACCGTCACCCTCAAGTAGTGCATCGGTTGAATGCTCCCAATTCTAAAGCCCACTAAACCTCACCCCATCCTTTAACCTGTTTCCCCTTCAGGCCTAGAACCTGCATTGCCTCCAATAAAGGCTTTTCTCCCTCCCCCCTCCCCCTCCCCCCTCCCCCCTCCTCTCTCTCTCTCTCTCTCTCTCTCTCTCTCTCTCTCTCTCTCTCTCTCTCTCTCTCTCTCTCTCTCTCTCTCTCTCTCTCTCTCTCTCGTTTTTTTGTTTTTGCTCGCACCAACACAGGTACGGACTTATTTAACTTTAGGTTGTTCAACTCTCGACGGTACAATGTTTAATCAAATACCAACAAATCCAACGCGCCCACAATTAATCCAAAGAAAAAAAAAGTAAATCCCTACGGCTAGGAGGGAACAGAAAGGCTCAAAAGTGGCTGCATTTTTCTCGCGAATTTCGCGCACAGAAAGCGGTATCTCTAACCCACAAGTCGATCGGCCATCCGAAAAGCCCCCCAGCTCTCGGCCGGCCTCGAGTCAGCTGAAATTTTCGACGTCAGGGAGCGTTCGCTTGAGCCCCGGTGGATCATACATTCCAGGACGATTCGTTGGGACCCGAGTGTCCGTATTGCGAGCGTGGACAGCGAAAAACGCAGCTCGATAAGGGCAGAGAGCGAGAGGAGGGTTTTGTGCCGACTTCAGAGGGGCATGCGCCG